>NC_063065.1:18145780-18494183 GCF_018812025.1 Megalobrama amblycephala
GTTTGCATTGCATCTGCTTGCCCATCAATAGTTGTTCACGTGGTTGTTGAACACAATCAGGCATTTGTTTGTGCCATCTGCTGGACTGAACCAAGCATAGCATGTTTTTAGTTCTAGCTCTCTGACCATATGGTCTGCTACATTCATTTCTAATTTACATGTACATCACTACACAATGATGCAATTATATTATGTAATCAAATAAACACCAATTACATATTTTTGTTTCTTTGTGGCTCCGTTCTCATGTAGGGTGAAGTCAGCTAAAATTGGCTATCAGGTAAAATTGGCCAAACAAGGTTGTAGCGTCATATATCTTTACATTTTTACAGCCAATCACAATAACTTATCTTGCATTGTTACTTCAACACTTGTTGACATGTAACAATAGTTTTGACTGGTCTGAGTTTTTTAAGGGGGGCAGGGCAGAGTGTTACATGAAGCTTGTCAGAGAAATTGTGAGGTAAGTGAGCATGACATAGTAAATTTCATTCATCACTAATAAGGTTACTAAAGCAATTAAGCTTACCAACAGAGCAAATGTCTATAATGTTTTGACATGCTCTTTCAAATAAAAATGTTTAATTCAAAAAGAAACTTCAGTTTTTGTGAAAAATGTCATTTTGGGGTAGAAATGGCTGGTTAAGCTAAATGGGCTGCATACACACACAAACAAACACACACAATAATATATTAAATGTTAAATAATAATATAGTAAATGTTTGACAAATATTTCACAAGCATACACACATACATGCACACAAAAGACACAAATGCACAGAAACACATCTATACAACATGATCAATTTTTATTTGTAACTGCATTTTGTAATAAAATATTTGTACAACTTTCTGTTTAATGATATACATTTATGGTGTTGTTGCTATGGCATACTAAAGACAATAGTGTCAATTTGCTGTTAAAAATAAAATTATTTCAGCCGAAATTACCTGTGTTATTCTCTTTTTATATTGACCCATTTTAACTGTACAACTGGCCCATTTTATCTGAATGCTGTGCCATGGCTCAAGAAGGTACATGCTGATACTCTAACTCTCATAATTTTAAATGAATTATAGCTTTTTACATTTTAAAATAAATAAATAAAAAAATAAAAAATATATATTATTCATTCTATTTAAGGTTTAATTAAGTTTAATTATATTTTAAATTAATTATAGCTTTTTAAATTTTAAAATAAATAAATAAATAAATAAATAAATAATACATACATACATATATATATACATATATATATATATATATATATATATATATATATATATATATATATATATATATATATATATATATATATATATATATTATTCATTCTATTTAAGGTTTAATTATTTAATGAAGTTTAATTATATATTATTTAGAGAGGATCAATCTAGTTAGGCATATAAATAAATAAATAAATAAATAATACATACATACATATATATATACATATATATATATATATATATATATATATATATATATATATTATTCATTCTATTTAAGGTTTAATTATTTAATGAAGTTTAATTATATATTATTTAGAGAGGATCAATCTAGTTAGGCATATATTAATGGATGTTGTAACCTTATTTCTTTATTTTATTCTTTTTTTTGTAATGTTATGTGTTTTTTCTTCTCGTAAAAAAGTGCTATGGTACCATCATGGTTATTTTTGTAAGGGCAGTCAGTAAAATTAGGACTTTTATTTTGAAATACATATCATAGTCAGCTGTGAGAACAACTTTTGAATGGTGAATGTTAGTAGCAGTAGTTTCACATAAGGCGCAATATACTATTTATAGTCATCTCGTATGATTGACATTATGCTCACTATTAAGACGGTCTCTTAAAAGTTTCAGATAAACGAAAGTCGGAGCAAACCTTGGACAAGCAAGATTTTTAACAAGTAAAGGCAAATGGTTGGTACCGCTCTCACCGGTTTATTTTGCTTGACTATTCACGATTCTGAATACTGCTCAAAAATGCTGTCTGACTTGTGCAGGTCACTAGGTTTTGAGACACAGCCATTGTCTGAAGTGGGAGGTTGAGGCTCGTGTGTTGTGTTGAGTTGTTGCCTAACAACCACTGCGTTTGCGGCGCCTGCACTTCACATCGCCTCGTCTCCATCTTCTCCTCTAAACAAAGTCTTTCTTCATTTCCATGCCAAGAGAACCGCATATTCAGTCTTGTGTTATTGATAAGAGCTTCATCTGATAACTGCTTCTTTTCCTGTCAAGAGCTATTCATTAACCGCTGATTCTGGTTTGGGAAAATATGAATGTCAACATCAGCAACTTTATGGAGGAGAGAAGGGCGGACACAGAAGAAGCACCGTACATGGAGATGAAGGTGAGCTTAATTTCTAATAAAAATAGTGCTGCTTGGGGTCTTAAAAATAAAACATGTACATTTTTATTTCTATATATTTATATTTCAAGAAAAGTCATTGTTTTATTACTTGTCCATCTTTCATAGACAAGTTTTGGTAACAAGGAGAACATCAAACCTGCTAACAAAACACAACCTTCACAACCCAAACAGACCAAAGGCAGGCTATATTTTAATAAATGTATAATTTCAGGCAAAATACATATATTTAGCATTTGATATTAGATATTTTAAAAAAGTCTGATTTTCTTTATTATTTAAAAATGCCACTGGGGATGTTTCATGTTGTCATCTTATTTCCAGAAGAGAGTTTTGGCCTCAGTTTACCTCTGGGAGAAGAATATGAACGAAAAAAGCAGAAGTTAAAGCAAGAGCTACGTCTTGATTACCGGCGCTTTGTGTCTGAGGTGCAGTATACTCCTTTATATATATATATATAGTCCTGCGAGGACTTCAGAAGACGCAATCATCTGGATCAACATGCACATTCCCAAATTTCTATATATCCTAATTATTGTTAATATGTAATTCATTTTTCCAGGAGCTCATTGCTTCTACCTTCAGTTAAACTGCTAACAGTGATTGTAAATTAATTGCCTAAATTATTACATTATTTGCTAACTGCATTCTTTAAATTGTAATGTTGACATGCATTCTCTGTAAAGCTGCTTTGAAACGATATATATCATGAAAAGCACTATACAAATAAATGTGAATTGAATTGAATATAAAATAATGCTAATAAATCTTACAATAAATATTTAGAATTCTGTTTCAAATACAGTTTTAAATAGTTTGTGTTGCTGTTTTTAATCATATTTTAAAAAGAATTTTTTATTATTTTTTTTTTAATCATGTAATTTCTTTCTTAGAAAAAAAATCAAATGATTGCTGATCCACTTCCACAGTCTCACATGCTGTCTCTCCCCATAAAAGAACGGAGATCAGCGAAGGTAAACTTGTGTTTGTTATCCATTTGTTTACGCATGGATCACTAAAGCAAATTCTCCATTTCGTGTCATGACCCGGTTCAGTCTGTTGCACAAAGACCCACCCTTTTTGTTTGGCAAGCGCTCAGTGACATGAAAAATGATTTGCTTACGCTTAGTGGATAAGATATCTTTTGGCAGCCAGTATATTGCTGGATTGCAGCTCTCTTTTTTTTGTACGCATTTAAAATTTGTACAAACATAAAAGAGATCTTATTTGTTAATTGTGTATTTTTATTATATAAATGTTTAGTTCTATTAAAGGGGACCTATTATGTCCTTTTACAAAGTCTTGATTTTGTTTTCACATATTGTTGCAGCACCTCTCTTCATAGTCTGTCAGTAACGCTAGGTGTAGTTCCGGTCTCTGTGAAGTTCCTCTTTCCGAAAAGTGCAATGTGCTATAATTGGTTGGCTGGACCAGTTGTGTTGTGATTCGCTTCGAGCGTGTTTCGGAAATGTCATGCCCCTTACCATAACACAGTTGGGGTGTACGCCCCAATATTTGCATATGCCAGCCCATGTTCCCAACATTATGAAAGGCATTAGACAAGGGTAGCCAGTAACGTCTGGATCTGCACAGGTGAATCAACAGACTAGGTAAGCAAGAACAACAGTGAAAATGGAAGATGGAGCAATAATAACTGACATGATCCATGATCGCATGATATTTTTAGTGGTATTTGTAAATTGTCTATCTAAATGTTTCGTTAGCATGTTGCTAATGTACTGTTAAATGAGGTTAAAGTTACCATAGTTTCTTACTGAATTCACGGAGACAAGAGCCGTATAAACATCAAAATAAATACTTTACTTTACTCACATAATTCGAAGCATGCATACAGCATGCATGACGAACATCTTGTAAAGATCCATTTGAGGGTTATATTAGCTGTGTGAACTTTGTAAATGTGCTGTAATATAATCGAGAGCTCGTGTGGCAGGGAGCACGCGAATTAAAGGGGCGGTGCGCTGAAAAAATCAGTGCACAGTTAATGATGCCCCAAAATAGGCAGTTAAAAAAATTAATTTAAAAAAAATCTATGGGGTATTTTGAGCTGAAACTTCACAGACACATTCAGGGGACACCTTAGACTTATATTACATCTTGTGAAAAAGCATTCTTGGGCACCTTTAAATAAGCAATATTGTGACGTGTACACACCTGGAAGAAAACTCAAGACTACAATTCAGGAGATTCAAAGACGGTGCTTACTGTCCCTTTAAAGTGGACCTTTTTCTTTGTAATTTTGCAGACCTTTTTCAATGCTCAAACAGCAACAATACACACTAAAGATTAAAAAGCATTATAAGTCCTCTTTAATGTAACTGTTTTGTCTTTTGTGAATCTACCCAGGAAAAGCTGCAAGATGAGAGGAACAAGGAGTATAATCTGTTTCTCCGAGGGCAAGGGGGATCACAGAAAATAGGGAAATCTTCAAGTACTCCACAGGTTTGAATGAAATAAAACTCGATATTGTTGTTATTATGGGTGTAATAATATATTGCGTCACAATATAAAAATGCAACAATATGTATCATGGATAGTGACAATATGTATTGTGTATAGTTCACCCAAAATGAAAATTACTGTGAGGAAAAATTCAAGTTTACAGAGTTTTAGTGTCAGTTCTACATCGAACTACTATAATGTTGAATATAATGTATAATAATGCAATGGGGGAATATTTGTGGGTCCTGATAATGCCAAATGTCTTGTGTTACCAGTAAAAAGTGGCCTACATTATTTTAAATATATCTGTTCAATGACAGAGTGCAAGCATATTAATATTTTTCAGTATTTTCAGCTTCAGAATCATTATCATTTTTATTCTGGTATCACCATTGTCCTGTGCATTGGGTTACCAGCACCAAGTCCAAGCTTATTCATTTTCACTCCCAATGTAATACCAAAGTTAGCATTTTAATCAACAGTTAATAAAACCATATCTTGAAGTATCGCAATAATGTCGTATCGTGATATGTATCGAATCATGACATGAGGGTATTGTTACATCCCTAGTTGTTATATCTTCTATAGACCTTATGTAGCCCCGCCCCTTTTCAGCGTTGCGCTCTTTGTCTTTTGACTTCCGGTTTGTATTTCCACAGCGATATTACATTTATGAATGAACTGCTCGTTTTAAAATCTTCCCGACCTACTGACATTTGTTAAGACATCTGCTTTAAACATAACAATGCTCATGATAACTTTCATTAACTCTACAACAAGTAAATCCACTTAACCAACTAATTATTCTTTGACAGCGATGCCATAGAAATGTACAGAGCTACCGCAAAACGGAAGTTCAAAGACAATTTTATAAAGATGGCGGCGCGCTTGTTTCTCTGGTAAATAAGGTCTATACAGCAACACTAGGAATAAATAACCTTCACAAATGTCCTTACTGAACCACAATTTAAGCTTCTTTAAAAAAAAAAAAAAAAAACTTCAGTCTTGCCTTGAATCCTCTGATTCTCAGCTTATGTTGATCATGTTTCTGTTAGGCCCTGGATCGTTTTGGCTCTATTACTCCAAAGTACCCTGCTGGTTCTCCAGAGGTACAAGTGCAAAGAGGCAGTCAGGGCCCAGAGAACATCACATTCTCAAGGAGGGATGTTGCCACTCTAACTGAGCCCATTTCTGGAGTGCCTAAGGTATCAAGGCCACGGAGACAATGGGCAGAGACGCCGGATCGCTGGGGAGGCCCTTATCGAGATCACACCAGTTCTGATGAGGAGATTGAGCTCCCAGAGAAGGAAAGGCTTAGAAATGTACAGGAAGACACTGGTGCAACCAGGAGAGGTGGAAAACATGACAACAGCTCACACAGGTGCATCTCTACTGCTTCCTGTTTTTTCTGGTGGCACTCAGAATTTGATCTGTTTATATTTTAGGAAGCATAACAAGGCTAATATTCTTGAGGGACCATCTCAAGTTAAATATATAGGTTATAATTAGGCCCATGTGGAGCTCTGACGAAAGCTCCATGGGTTGGCACACAATATTAGTGCTTGTCATTCACAAAATTTACCATGTAATTTAGCCCCATACATTCATTTCTTAGACTTTCCAGATTATAATTGCATTTTGAGAACATTTTGAATATTTTTGGTTTATTTAATACATTTAATTATATGAATAATTAGTTAATATAATTAATTAACTAAATAATTCAAATCAATATTTAATGTCCATTTTCCTTACCATAACATAATTGTTCAAAATTGAGATTTTTAATTTTTTTTTTTTTGAAAGAAGTTACTTATGTTATCAAGGTTGCATTTATTTGAGCAAAAATATAGTAAAACAGCAATATTGTAAAATATTATAATTTCAAATAACTCTTCTATTTTTTGATATATTTTAAAATGTAATTTCACGAAGCCATTACTCCAGTCTTACTCCAGTGTCACATGATCCTTCAGAAATAATTCTTTACTGTCACTTTTGGTCAATTTAAAGGGTTAGTTCACCCAAAAATTAAAATTCTGTCATTTATTACTCACCCTCATGCCGTTCCACACCCGTAAGACCTTCGTTAATCTTCGGAACACAAATTAAGATATTTTAGTTTAAATCCGATAGCTCCGTGAGGCCTCCATAGGGAGCAATGGACACTTCCTCTCTCAAGATCTATTAATGTACTAAAAACATATTTAAATCTGTTCATGTGAGTACAGTGGTTCAATATTAATATTATAAAGTGACGAGAATATTTTTGGAGCGCCAAAAAAACAAAATAATGACTTATTTAGTGATGGCCGATTTCAAAACACTGTTTCATGAAGCATCGGAGCATAAATGAATCAGTGTGTCGAATCATGATTCAGATCGCATGTCAAACTGCCAACGGCTGAAATCACGTGACTTTGGCGCTCCGAACAGCAGATTTGATACACTGATTCACTGTGCTCCAATGCTTCCTGAAGCAATGTTTTGAAATCGGCCATCACTAAATAAGTCGTTATTTTGTTCATTTTGGCGCTCCAAAAATATTCTCGTCACCTTATAATATTAATATTGAACCACTGTACTCACATGAACCGATTTAAATATGTTTTTAGTACATTAATAGATCTTGAGAGAGGAAGTGTCCATTGCTCCCTATGGAGGCCTCACAGGGCTATCGGATTTCAACTAAAATATCTTAATTTGTGTTCTGAAGATTAACGAAGGTCTTACGGGTGTGGAACGGCATGAGGGTAAGTAATAAATGACAGAATTTTCATTTTTGGGTGAACTAACCCTTTAATGCTTCTTTGTTGAATAGAAGTTGTTGTTGTTGTTGTTGTTGTTGTTGTTTTTCGACAAAAATCTTACTGACCCCAATATAATGCATACAAGGAAAGAAGATGGTTTAAGATAGAAAAACAGCTTCATTTTTTTGCAATAATATCAAAAAAGGGTATTAGCAGATGGTGTTTTTCACAACTTCTTGAAGAGGACATGAAATTAACAGTCTGACTACATCTGTGAAAAATAACTATCATCACCATAGCAACATTCAAATAAAAATAGCTTAAACAGATGAAGAGATAAATATATACAAATGTAGAAAGTAGAAGGGTTGTACACAGTTTTAGAGGATGTAATCTCTGTTAAATTTGACGTCTTATCTACTAGACACAGACAGCTGTCACCAAGAGAATAGACAGACACTGACAGCACATCAACTCAAGTACTGATCTGCAATTAGAGTAATGGGGGTTTAAAGCAAATCTTTCAGTGAAAATGAAAACTACCATGAATCAAATAGATGAAGTGGCAATTACTATAGCAGAAGTCTGTATTTTAGAAACCCTCCTATCAATTTTTTGCCTGTGGTGGAAAAAATAGAAATATGTGATGGCTTTCAGCCTTTATTTTACCTTTTTTACCTAGAATTTAATTATTAAGTCTACAAGAATTTAAAGGGTTAGTTCACCCAAAAATGAAATTTCTTTAATTACTCACTCTTGTGTCGTTCCAAACCTGTAAGACCTTCGTTCATCTTTGGAACACAAATTAAGATATTTTTGATGAAATCCAAGGTTTATTTTTACCCCCCATAGAAAGCAATGTAATTATTGCCATTCAAGGTCCAAAAGGTATTAAAGACATTGTTGAAACAGTCCATGTGACTACAGTGGTTCAACCTTAATGTTATGAAGCGATTGTTGTTGAATGAAGTTGTTATTTTTGTTTTGTTTTTGCACACAAAAAGTATTCTCGTCGCTTCATAACATTAAGGTTTAACCACTGCAGTCATGTGGACTATTTTAACGATGTCTTCTGAAGATGAACGAAGGTCTTACGGGTTTGGTACGACATGAGGGTGAGTAATTAATGACAAAAATTTCATTTTTGGCTGAACTAACCCTTTAACTATTACGTCTGAAGGTTTCTAACAATGCTGAGACAGGAAACGCTGAGTTTGCTGTGTTAGAAAGTTGGAACGGCTGGATTTATTGTCCATTCTATCAGTGGGATTGTATTGATTAGTGTTGATGGGGAGGCTCAAAGCATCTGATGGCTCTGCTGCAGGCTCTTTAATCCACTGGATACGTGGTGTGTGTGTGTGTGTGTGTGTGTGATGTAATGGTTTGGCCATAGCTGCAGAGATCAGGGTGTGTTTAGTGTAAGAAACTGGATGAAACTGAAACTAGTTTTATGGCTTTTTTTTTGCTTTAGTCTACAAGCACCGACTCGAGCGCAAAACAGATCTGTCAACGGGCAGAACATGACAGAGTTTGCTACAGGACTCATGATTGGTAAGTTTAAATCAAACTGTGTTTACAGTATATATAAAAATGTGTCTAATTTCTGACCTGTGACTGGGTCATATAGGTGCTGCTGAAGGGGATGAGGCCTCTCAGAGGAGGAAGGAACGTTACAGACTTGAGCTGCTACAGCAAATAGCCGAACAACAGAAGAACAAAAGGAAGTGAGAAATGATTTGATATGCTGATTGTGGGTATTTGAATTAAAACCTTTTAAGGGCTCAAATATTTACATGACCATATAAACTCAATTATACAGGGAAAAGGAGCTTGAGTTGAGAGTGGCTGCAACAGGCGCTGTTGATCCAGAAAAAAAGGTGATGGTCCTCAGGTTTTTAATGTTTAAATATTAATTGTTTTATACTTTTATTTTTATTTTATTTTTTAAATATTTCAAATTTAAGTTATAAATAACATCTAGGAATGTTTTTTTTTTTTTTAATTTTCATGATATTTTAAAAAATAAATACAAAAATAATATTTTGCATAAATATTCTGCAAAAAAGTATTTTTATGCAAAATATTTCTTATATTCTATATTTTTTATTTTGTTTTATCTTTTAAAATTCTTTAAATTGTTATAAAGTTAAAATCATAATGAAATTAAAAATATATATACACTACCGCTCAAAAGTTTGGGTTCGGGATGATTTTTTATGTTTTTTAAAAGAAGTTTTGTCTGCTCACCAAGGCTTAATTTATTTAATTAAAAATACAGTAAAAACAGTAATATTGTGAAAAATTATTACAATTTAAAATAACTGTTTTCTATTTGAATATATTTTACAAAGTAATTTATTCTTGTGTTGGCAAAGCTGAATTTTCAGCATCATTACTCCAGTCTTCAGTGTCACATGATCCTTCAGAAATCATTCTAATATGATGATTAGTTCCTCAAGAAATATTTGTTATTATTATCAATGTTGAAAGCAGTTCAAAAGAACAGCATTTATCTAAAATACAAAGCTTTTGTAACATTTTACACTACCGTTCAAAAGTTTGGGGTCAGTAAGAATTTTTATTTGTATTTTTTTGAAAAGAAATTAATACTTTTAATCAGCAAGGATGCATTAAATCAATCAGTAAAGACATTTATAATGTTACAAAAGATTAGATTTCAAATAAACGCTGTTCGTTTGAACTTTCTATTCATCAAAGAATCCTGAAAAAAAAAAAATATTGTACACAAATATTTTGTACAATTATAAACAATAAATGTTTCTTGAGCATCAAATTGACATATTAGAATGATTTCTGAAGGATCATGTGACACTGAAGACTGGATTAACAATGCTGAAAATTCAGCTTTGCCAACACAAGAATAAATTACATTTTAAAATATTTTCGAATAAAAAAACAGTTCTTTTAAATTGTAATAATATTTCACAATATTATTGTTTTACTGTATTTTTAATTAAGTAAATGCACCCTTGGTGAGCAGACAAAACTTCTTTTAAAAACATTAAAAATCTTACCGATCCCAAACTTTTGAGCGGTAGTATATATATATATATTATTTATTCAGCCTTATGTTGCTTTAAACCCATATGCTGTTATTTTTCAAGGAAGTAGAAATATTTAAAGAAGCTTTCTGCAGCTCT
The DNA here is from genome assembly GCF_018812025.1 of Megalobrama amblycephala. Classification (NCBI taxonomy): domain Eukaryota; kingdom Metazoa; phylum Chordata; class Actinopteri; order Cypriniformes; family Xenocyprididae; genus Megalobrama; species Megalobrama amblycephala. The sequence continues at coordinate 18,156,530 of NC_063065.1, forward strand.
TATATATTCCCAGAAGGAAAAAAAACACAAAAATTATTTCATACAACACGTTCTAAGATTATGAGCAAATAATAACTTTAATTTTTGCCTGTTCCTCTCAGGAATATGTCTTATTGTATGGTTTTAGAAGACTCTTTCAAATAGACATTTTTTTTCTTCTTCTCTCACTTTGGAACTTGACAGAATTTGAGATTGACCCAATAGCTTGGGCTTTGACACATTTTCACTGCAGTAATAGCCATGCAACACCTGCTGTGCTCCTATTTACAGTCATATCACCTTGTTTCCCACAGCCAGACAGAATCAAACAATTTGGTGCCGTGACCCGGGAGTACGAGGGCAGGAGAAGGGATGTGCCATACCACCCAGGGCTGGGTCTTGAGGACTTTAGGGCTGACTCTGCCAGGCGGCTCAAAGAAGACAAACCTCCACAAGCACCAAAGGAGAGCGCACCTCCCGAGAGACCTCGTGTTGCTTTCCAGTCCCCGTCTCTGGACCACAGCACTGTCTTAAGCCGGCTGGCTAACACATCAGGCCTTGGTCTGGAGGCTGGAGCCAATGGTACCACCCCTGTTACTGAAAACAATTACAGAAGCCTCTCAAGAGCCCTGGGGGAGATAGTTGCCCCAAGGTTTGTGTTAGATTTTGTGTTATGTTTTTAGATTTTGCACTGAAATAACAATTGTACTGAATTACCAACACAACTGAAAAGTTAAAGTATTTAAAGGTGCCCTAGAACTTTTTTTAAAAAGATGTAATATAAGTCTAAGGTGTCCCCTGAATGTGTCTGTGAAGTTTCAGCTCAAAATACCCCATAGATTTTTTTTAATTAATTTTTTTAACTGCCTATTTTGGGGCATCATTATAAATGAGCCGATTCAGGGTGTGTGGCCCTTTAAATCCCGTGCTCCATGCCCCAAGAGCTCGCGCTTGCCTTAAACAGCATAAAAAAAGTTCACACAGCTAATATAACCCTCAAAATGGAACTTTACAAAGTGTTCGTCATGCAGCATGTCTAATCGCTTAAGTACAGTGTTTATTTGAATGTTTACATTTGGTTATGAATGAGTTTGATAGTGCTCCGTGGCTAAATCTAACATTACACACTGTTGGAGAGATTTATAAAGAATGAAGTTGTGTTTATGAATTATACAGACTGCAAGTGTTTAAAAATGAAAATAATGACGGCTCTTGTCTCCGTGAATACAGTGAGAAACGATGGTAACTTTAACCACATTTAACAGTACATTAGCAACATGCTAACGAAACATTTAGAAAGACAGTTTACAAATATCACAAAAAATATCATGTTATCATGAATCGTGTCAGTTATTATTGCTTCATCTACTATTTTTCGCTATTGTCCTTGCTTGCTTACCTAGTCTGATGATTCAGCTGTACAGATCCAGACATGTAATCCCTTTCATAATATGGCATATGCAAATATTGGGGCATACACCCCGACTGTTACGTAACAGTCGGTATTATGTTGAGATTCGCCTGTTCTTCTGAGGTCTTTTAAACAAATTAGATTTATATAAGAAGGAGGAAACAATGGAGTTTGAGGCTCACTGTATGTCTTTTCCATGTACTGAACTCTTGTTATTTAACTATGCCAAGGTAAATTAAATTTTTGAATCAAGGGCACCTTTAATAATATACCTCAATATACTATAAAGACTATTTTGTTGCATTTTTAATGAAATATTTTTGTTCTCTGATGTCAGAATTACAGGTGTGCGTCCTCCGTTGGGTCCCTCTCTCACAGACTCCTATCAAACTCCTTATGATAATGCATATTACTATTATGGAGCCAGAAATCCTCTAGACCCCAATCTGGCCCACTGTGAGTGGCCTATCTTTGTTTTAGCATAGCCACATATATCATTTGTACCGAATATGCTTAAACTAAACACATCTGTGATAATTTATGGTATGTCATTTATTGCTATCTGTGTTGCTGGTCAGTATGAGTAGTATTATAGTGTAATATGAAAGTTTATGAAATAAACTGTCTCTTCAGTAGATGCATTCTAGCTTGGATTCTAGCATGATAAATATAGATGTTGAATGCAGTGTTTTTGTGTGTGTGTGTGTGTGTGTGTGTGTGTGTGTGTGTGTGTGTGTGTGTGTGTTAGACGGACCAGCAGGGGATCAACAGTCACACATCCCTCTAGAAGCACATCGGCCGGTTCTGCAGCCTCCCTCTGGAGGCCTCAAACAGTAGGCACACGTTTTCATACCTAACTTCCGTATTGAAATGACGAGACAAAATAATTACTGTGGAAATATGAATTTCTAAATGGATTTATAATGTTTGAGTTGTTTTGGTATTGTTTTTAATGACATGTTATGTTGAGGTACCAGTAGGGGGCACATTTACTCAGATATACCAGATTATAACAGAATAACATAATGTTCATCACTGTCTCTCCATAGAGCGATCAGCCATGCTGGAGTTGTTCCCTCAGGACCAGCGTTCTTTTCTCACAAGAGGCTGCAGCAGCCCAAGGAAAGTGCTGTTAGCCATCAGGAAGCCCTTAAGCAGCAGGTACTTACACAATATTTTATGGTTTGAGATTATTTAATTGGCATGCCATAGAAAGGGTTCAAATTATTTTAATTCCCCTAGTTTAAAGATTTTTTTAAGGAAAGCTGCAGTAACAGGGTTACACATCTTTACATTTTAATGATCAGAAATGCATTCATTAAAAAAAAAAAAAAAATACTACAATGAATTGAATATCAATAACGGATTATGTCAGAATCATGACATTTGTATGATTTTAATTGTTATATACAGTTTAGTCAAAAACTCCAACATGGGACAAGCCAAAAGCATTAAGTCATTTGAGGAGACATGATAAAGACATGTTTATTAAAACCAGCTACTTTTCAAGATTATATTTATTAAAATGAAATGATTTAATGAATTATGTTAGATGAAAGTACCGTACACTACTGTTCAAAAGTTATGTTTTTTAATATCTAAAATTTTTGAAAGAAGTCTCTTATGCTCACCAAAGCTGCATTTATTTAATAATAAAAAAATGTAATATTGTGAAATATTATTGCAATTTAAAATAACTTTTCTATTGTAATTTATTCCTGTGACTGCAAAGGTGAATTTTCAGCATGATTATATGATCCTTCAGAAATCATTCTAATATGCTGATTTGCTGCTCAAGAAATATCTTATTATTATTATCAATGCTGAAAACAGCTGCTTAATATTTTTGCTACTTACTTTTTAAAAAATACCTTTTTCAGGATTCTTTGATGAATTAAAAAAAAAGTGCAAAAGAACAGCATTTATTTACTTACTAATGTCACTTTTGATCAATTTAATGTATCCTTGCTGAATAAAAGTATAATTTTCTTTCAAAAAAAATCTCTTTGACCCCAAGCTTTTGAACGGTAGTGTATCTAAAAGTTTTTTTGTTTTTTTTTCTCCCATAATATTTACAACAGGATCTGCATTTTCATGGCTTTAAATAAAAGATTTTTGTTATAAGAGACAATAAAAACAACTTTGTGCATCAAAACCACTTTCCTGGTAAAATCACTCCTTTCCTGATTTTCAAAAGTCATTGAATTTGCAACAGCTGAATGTAAGAGTAATGTCTCTGAGTAATATGTAATTTATTTAAGCTATAAAATAACATTCATACCTTTAAAAAATAAGCATATTGAACTGCGCAAAGAACATTTCAAAAGTGTCTAGCATGTTTTATATTTACCCAAAAATCAAATCACCCCTTACGCACGTTATCACTTCCGTCAAAACTGTCCGTTGCATTATTACTACTAAAATACATCAACATGACACACATGGGCATCAAATCATTCACTTCACTGAATGCTTGCCAGCTTAGAAATAAATAATTATTACCTTACGATCCATCGGTTTTCAAATCCACATCATTTGAATATCACAACATCAATGTCTGTCAAAAAATAATGTGCACAATACACTGTAGTATTTACGAGAATCAGCATTTCATGGAAAACTCACTTGCGTCAAAGTTTATAAGATATCAAAGTTTGATAAAATGTTGTTTCAAGGTGATACAGTTTTACATGAATTGTTACATTTAATTACCAGATTAGCAGATGTGACTCGTACAGAACAAAACAAATGTGCCTCTTATGATTTTAAGAATGTAATTGGACATCAAACCGTACCCTATTTATGAAAAGTGCTAATATACTGTTGCAAAGCATAAATGTAATGAAGTGACATTCTTGATTCGGCCGCAGGTTTAGGTTTAGCTCATTGGGGTGTCAGATGATATCTTTATATAATGGCTGTGGACACAGAAGAAGGACCTGGGGAGGACAAATTGCATTATCTTCCTCTATTTCCACAGGGGAACTTGATACTGAAAGATATAGCTGGAAAGATGTTTGTTTAACTGTCTGGTTGCAAGATCATTGATTCTGAAATACTGCAGTGAAAGGTTTGAAGATGGATGGCCTTGAAAGCTAATCTGTGTTGAGTGAGTTCACCAAGAACTTCAGCAGTCTGACAGGAAGAGATCAGTGCAGAATTCTCAAGATAAAGGGAATCTGGAGGGAGATCAGGGATAGTGGTTAACTAAAAATTTGAACGTTCCAGCTTTTTAAAGTCTGATTACAATATATTGAGTAATACTATTTTGATTTTGATGTAACATTCTTATAATATTTGACATTGAGGCTTTGTTCAGGTAGGCAGCATTTTTTCCCCATATCCAACTAGTTTATTTGTAGTTTGAAGAGCAAAACAAGCACATTAATATTTCAGTTTTCGTTTGTCGAAATGCGATTTTAAACTTTTTCTTGTCTGAAAAACAAATCAGATGATGCACTGTGAACAAAGCCTAATTGTCTGAATTGTGGAGCACAGATTCAAGAACGACAGCAGAGACGACATCGTGAGAAGGTGGAAACAGAGCTGTATGATGCTAAATTAGAGGCTGAGATGAAGGCCTACGAGCCCTGGGGAAGAGGAGGAGGAGGAGCCCCTCTTAGGGACAATCATGGAAATCTCATCAGTAAGCACACAGGCTTCACACTTCACTCAGGCAACTCCCTGTCTAGTCAGCTGCAATCACTGCACTTTAATAAGGCTTTAATTAATGCAATCTGCAAATGGTGGACCATTAGTCAGAGTATTGCAAAAAACTTTTTTTGTTGTTGTTTACATACCCTTTGCAGAATCTGCAAGATATGAATCAAAAACTAATGCATCTTTTATTGTTTTTTTTAGTACCGCTCTGAAGTTATTTCACATTTGACGCAGATATTAATATGTATCAGGGTTCATATGGTCATGGAAATCAAGAAAAAGTCAAGGAATAATCATGAGACTTCCTATAGTGAATATGATTTTCTTTTTCTGGCTTTGCTCCACTCAGAAATATCTCATCAGCTAGAAATGTTCTTTGCAAGTGAAATCCTTACACAGTAATCATACATAATGACTGTAAAAATGTAAAAATCACAGATAAGGAATTTTATTGGTTAAAAGATGTAAGAACCCTGATATATTCAACAAGACAAGTGAGGCACTTGCACAACTAACACAGAAGTCTACAAATAGTCATCGATGCTCATTAGGGTTCAATATACTTGAATATTTGTTATTCCGTTTCTTCGGAGCAATAGTATATATAATCTTTTTTTAAATGCTAATTTATATTCATGCAGATGCAACAAGGGGTATGTAAATGTATGAACACATCTATATACTGTAGTTATGTAACTTGTATGCTGCAGTACAGCACAACTGTTCATAAGAAGAAATGTTTCTTGAGCACCAAATCAGCATATTAGAATGATTTTTGAAGGATCATGTGACACTGAAGAATGGAGTAATGATGCTGAAAATTCAGCTTTGCCATCACAGGAATAAATTACATTTTAAATTGTTAAAATAGAAAACCATTATTTTAAATTGTTATAAACTATTTTTTTTAAATTTTTTTTTATTGTATTTTTGATAAAATAATTGCACTACCGACCCCAAACTTTTGAACGGTAGTGTAAATCCCAGTCATCCCACTTACAATTGCTCAGTATCAGTTGATTCAGAGATTTTAGATTGTTTTCTAAAGATTGTCAGTTCTAAATCCAATGAATACATTTGTATTGTTTTTCAGTCTATGCTATTTTTACAGTCCTATTGATACTGAAATGTTGTGGTATCCATCATAGTGATTTTATTTATCATCACAGTCATTAAATCATAGTCATGTTTCTGTGTTTCCAGGTGATTTGAAACAAATGCATAAATCAAATGTGGAAGCTTATGATTCTGGAGGCAGAGTAGCCCGGATTCCAGTGGCTTCTAGGACAGGTGACAGAAACTTCACCTCATGCAAAAATGAAATTTCTGTCGTTAAGTACTCACCCTCATGTCGTTCCAAACCAGCAAGAGCTTTGTTTATCTTCTGAGCACAAATTAAGGTATTTTTGATAAAATCTGAGAGGTTTTTTATCTCTCATAGAAAGCAACGAAATGACCACATTCAAGGTCCCGAGAAGTAGTAAAGACATCGTTAAAATAGTCCATGTGACTACAGTGGTTCAACCTTAATGTTATGTAGCGATGAGAATACTTTTGTGCACAAAAACAAAACAGTCTCCTAAGCAGTTGACATAGTGCAGATCTTCCATGTTTACGTCCGGACGCCGGCTCAGTATTATTCACATGAGCACCATGACGCATGCGTGTAATGCTGACGCAGGAGCCGGCCAGTACAGAGTCGGAGTTCTGACGCAGAACACGGAAGCTCTGCACTGTGTTCACTGTGTCAACTGAGTAGGAGACTGATGAGGAGTGTCGCTTCATAACATTAAGGTTGAACCACGGCAGTCACGTCGACTATTTTAAAGCAGAACTCAGTAAGATTTGTGAAGCTCCCCCTACAGTTTCCTTCAGAGAATCACACTGTCGTAAATACTCCAAGCGCAGCTCTGGACTACAACGACTACAACACTCACCAGCGCAGTAGTTTTGCAAATACAGTACACTCGATGGAGGTGGGTAATTTTCGAAATTGTCTTATAAAGTCATAATATATACATTGTTTTTGAATTACCGTAAAGCATTTTGTCACTCTCGCGTGAACGTGAACATGAGGCGAGATTGTTTCGGGTCAGTGCAGCTCAACTTTCAACTTGCAAGTGCTGTATTCTGGCGTAGACGTGCCAGAGGGGGTTAGTGCTCGCCTCAAACACACCACTACAAGTCAATTAACCATCGTAAGGACTTAGAAAACTATTTATGAAGATAAAAAAGTTACTTAGTTCTGCTTTAACCATGATAATTTTGTTGCTTTTTATGAGCCTTGGTCTGGAGGCTGGAGCCAAAAACCCTCTTGGATTTCATGATTTTTTTTTAATTTGTGTTCCGAAGATGAATGAAAGTCTTGTGGGTTTCGAACAACAAGAGGGTGAGTAATTAATGACAGAGAAGTTTCATTTTTGGATCAGGTTTTCATCTAGTGGTCAATAAAGGTACTGCATAGGGTCTGTCTACTTCTAAGTAGAACAAATAGAATTATAGTCTGTGTGTATATTTTATATATATATATAATATACAACTTCTGACTTTGATTGTGGATATTATCATCAAGCCTTTTAGAAACTAAAAATAAAAGACCTTTGCGTGCACTCCATTCAAATCCTTTCTTCCCCTATAGAGCCTGCAGGTTTTGCCCCTTCTCAGCCACCTGTACAAGCACGGGGTAACCTTTTCAACGAACTGCCGTCTCCACAGCAGCTCCATGACCAGGAAAAGTACAAAGATTGTTTGAAACAACAGGTATGAACCTACTTGTCTCATTCAGTCAGCTTTGTATTATGTTGTCTGTGCTTTTGGCCTGCCATTTCACTTTGTCATCATCTTTGGGATGAACAGATCGAGGAAAAGAGGAGAAAGGAGGCAGAAGAGAGGGAGCGGAGCAGGCTCGAGGATGAGAAAGAAGAGAGGCGGCTGGCCGAACAGCGAGCTCGGATCCAAAGGGAGTTTGAGGAAGAGCAGGAGCGGAAGCGTCAGAAAGAGAAAGAGGTTCTTTTAATTTGCAGTTATATCAAATGAATACCAATAAATGGCCTGCTGAAAGGAAGATGCATTCAATTTGAAGTGCTGGTCTTGACCCAGATTGAACATATGAGCGTGTTGAGCTTGAAATAGTCTATCCTCTAAAGGCTTTACCACAGTGTCCTAACCAAACATGACACAATTGATTAAAGCTACATCTTTTGAGGCCATCAATGGCACCTTTCATTGAAAGAAAGGTACAGTCACAGGATGTGCTTCCGTTCTGTCACCTATTTTACAGCAAATAGCCAAAAATGAGGAGTTGATCAGGCAAGCCGAAGAGCGCCGTAAAGAGGCTGAGAAACTGAGGAAAGAAGCGGAGGAGAAAGAGAACGAGGCCCTGAGAAAGAGACATGAGAGAGAGAAGCAGACACATCTGGAAGAGGTGAAGGGTGTACATTGTCTACTTCATTTGTTCATAAGGCTTTTACCTCAAACCAAACATCCTTTTCTGTGCTGACACATCATTCTCAAATACCAAAAGGTCCACAGGGCACCGTCACCACCCCTACCAACCTTGCAGAAGAAACTACGTCAGCAGATGCCTAGACCTCCATCAGTGGAGAGCCACCGCTCTTCCACAACTGTGTCTGTGAGTGACACACATGCACACAATTACATCATGCTTCACATGCTCTTTAGACGGCAATGCTTGGGTGTTTTCTTCAATTATGGGCACACTATAAAATAATCACTTTAAAGGGGACCTATTAGGCCTCTTTTTACAAGATGTAATACAAGTCGCAGGCGTTTCTGCTCAATACCCCACAGAACATTTATTATACCATGTTGTAAATGTCAATTTTTGAGTGGAAGGAAAAACCATGCTGTGTTCGTGCATGTATCTTTAAATGCAAATGAGCTGCTGCTCCCCACCCCGGGGGTGATTTAAAGGTGCCCTAGAATAAAAAAATGAATTTATCTTGGCATAGTTAAATAACAAGAGTTCAGTACATGGAAATGACATACAGTGAGTCTCAAACACCATTGTTTCCTCCTTCTTATATAAATCTCATTTGTTTAAAAGACCTCCGACGAACAGGCGAATCTCAACATAACACAGACTGTTACGTAACAGTCGGGGTCATTAATGTGTACGCCCCCAATATTTGCATATGCCAGCTCATGTTCATGCATTAGACAAGGGCAGTCAGTATTAACGTCTGGATGTGCACAGCAGAATCATCAGACTAGGTAAGCAAGCAAGGACAACAGCGAAAAATGGCAGATGGAGCAATAATAACTGACATGATCCATGATTACATATTTTCAGTGATATTTGTAAATTGTCTTTCTAAATGTTTCGTTAGCATGTTGCTAATGTACCGTTAAATGTGGTTAAAGTTACCATCGTTGAAATGTAAACATCCAAATAAATACCATACTTACGCGATTAGACATGCTGCATGACGAACACTTGTAAAGAACAATTTTGAGGGTTATATTAGCTGTGTGAACTTTGTTTATGCACTGTTTAAGGCAAGCGCGAGCTCCGTGGGCGGGGAGCGTGAGCATTTAAAGGGGCTGCAGCCTAAATCGGCTCATATTTAATGATGCCCCAAAATAGGCAGTTAAAAAAATTAATTAAAAAAAATCTATGGGGTATTTTGAGCTGAAACTTCACAGACACATTTAGGGGACACCTTAGACTTATATTACATCTCTTAAAAAGACGTTCTACGGCAACTTTAATTTATCATTATAGGGTGGTTGTGTACACACACTGCCAACAGACATTTATGTTCAAACACCAAGTTAAAGTGAATTTTGCATAATAGGTCCCCTTTAAAACACTCTTCACACTCTCACTAGTATAATTTGTCTTCTAACAATGTTTAACCATATATATGTGTACATCACAGGAGAGTTGTCTTTTTTTTCTCTCTCTCTCTGAAAGTCATGAAAATCACCACCTCATTGTTATTTCCAACTCATCTCAAATTACAATATAGTGCCTTCTGTGGTGGAAAGGACACTTTAAACACAAGACCGTTTTACTGTGATCTTCATAAAACAAAAAGAACAAGTTCAAATCTGTTAGTTTTGATAACATAAATCAACCACTGGGGCAAAAAAGTCCCCAAAGTTGAAGAAACACCCAATCACAGTCCACATTACAGATTATTCTGGCCAAGAACTGCCTACATAGACCGGAACGTCTAAGTGAAGGACTTGTAAAGTGACTAATCACAATCTTTTTCTGTCTTTCTTCAATTAGATGCGCTCAATGTCAGCACCACATTCTCCCCCGGTGCCTGCCCGGAGGAACGAGATCAGGGCCACGGGTAACTCATATCACCGCTGTACTCTAGCCATCGCAGCTGTAAAGGACAAAGTCCCTGAACTGTATAATTTTTTTTGTTTAGAAGAAAAGCAGACAGTGATCAGGGAGTTATCAGCCTTGCGTAGGCAGCTGCGGAGTGAACAGAGACGTCTAGAGGGACAGTTAATGCAGTCCAACGGAAATGACCACACCCCTCCCATTCATGGCAGGTACGGTAATAAAACATCCTGCACAGACACATTCAGAACAAGTGTGTCATTTAGACACTTTAATGAGGTACTTACCCCTCCACAAACAACCTAAGTGAACAATATTCTATTGAGTATTTGTATATTTGACTGGTGATTCTATTTATTTGGTAAGTAGCCATGTAATAAATGGGATAATGTACAGTCAACAGGTCAATATTACAAAATAAACCCCTTCAAAATGATGTCCCTTATCATCCTGTCATGGATTGCTTTATCATCTTGACCTCTCTGACTTTGAATTATGCTTTACATGTTGAACAGACCAAGAGAACACCTCCCGGAGGATGTTTTTGAAGTGGCAAGACTACACAAACAAGTGCCCATCAGGAGGCCAGCTTCCCACACCACTGCAGGAGCCAACATGCACAACCTACAAGAGTTTAACCATCTCAAGTACAGAGGTAAATGTCACACTTTGTTTCCTGTCTTTTGCTTGAAAAACCTCGGCAGAACTCTTCAGTGGGCCTGTAATTTCACTCTCAAAAAGACTTAAAATTCACTCTCATAAAGGTTCCCGAAATCCCATTCACCAGCCTTTATTACCTTAAAGTTCACACATCCACAGCTGTACTCATTTCCTGTTGCTCACTTTCTGATCCTTTGTTAGCTTCAGTGTAACGTCAAAAAACTGCCATCTGCTCTCCAGTTACCTTTTAAAGTCAAACTTTACCACACTGAGTACCACACTTTACCACTACCGCCGTGACTTGCATTAAATGGATTTCAGGTTTTAGTCTTTTAAGTTAAACTCTATTTTTCTGATCCTGGATGGTGGATGGAGTTAATAAAGTATTCATTGGTAATCAGTAGGGGTGTGACTAAATTGGGGCGAGACTAAATTGTGACGAGATTTCTCGTCGAGGCAAAAAGCAGTCTCGTGATAGTGTGAGGGTGAAATTAGGAAGAATATGCTACCACTACGTTTACATTATGCCTCCACTGTCGTTTTGCTTTTTATAGAAATAAAAAAACGTTTAATTCAGTTGGTTAACAGTCGCCACCGCTCCCTATTCACGGAGTATGCGCGATCGCGAAAGTGAAAGTAAACGCGAGCGTGTATTCAAACGCGATGTCAATACCCCGCATTTTGAAAGCGGCTCCCTGATGCATGCAAATATCTTCCAATATGAAAGCTATCTTAGGCTGGGCTGTGTAGTTGTAACCATCTCTCAGCTCTGTATCATGACTGAAGAAAAATTTGGTCTCTATTTGCACTTTAAATATTGAGAGAGTGCTTTGATTATGGTTGCACTTAAGACTAAAAGAAAACTTATATATTTATAGTTAACTTTACATGAACTAAGGAAGAACAATACATCTACACTATTTTAGTTAATGTTAATTTCAACATTTACTAATACATTGTTAAAATCAAAAGTTGTATTTGTTAACATTACTTAATGCACTATCATGAACTAACCATGAATGACTATTTTTATGTTTAACTAACATTAAAAAAGATTAATAAATACTGTAGCAAAGATATTGCTCATTGTTGATATTGGTTAATACATTAATGTTTATAAATGAGACCTTATTGTAAAGTTTTACCATTTTTATTTATACTCTTTTTATTTCTATAAACAATTTGTGGAAAGGAGTTCAGTTAGGAGGTCAAAAGTTGTAGAAGCTCATAAATCATGTACAGTAAGGTCTGAAGAGACTGAAATCATACAGGACAGAAGTCAGTCAGTTGAGTTTGCGGCAAAACGTTTTACGGTGCTTGAATATTGTTGTCTTTTACTGCATATGATAATTCATACTCAGAATGTAGAACTGAAATGACAAGATGATTAGTTTTTAACATTTTAAATGCACCTGCAGATTATTTCTAATCATCTTTGAGGATTTCTTAAAAATAGTGTTTAAAAATCTCGTGTCTCGTCTCGTGAGCTACCTGTCTCGTCACACCCCTAGTAATCAGTGTTGTTATATTTAACAAAAACTATTAATAATTGATTTAAATTGAGTTAATTGAAATAAAGCTGAAAATAAAACATAAATATTAAATGAAAAACTTTAAAAATTAGAAATGTTGTCTTGGAAGCTAACTGAAATAAAATTGCACTAAAATTAAATTAAAGAAACAGAAATATATAAATGACACACACACACATATATATATATATATATATATATATATATATATATATATATATATATATATATATATATATATATATATATATATATAAAAAAAAAATATATATATATATATATATATATATATATATATATATATAAATAAAATGACCAAAGCACATAAAAAATGACTAAAACTTTAAAAATAAAATAAATAGCAAAAAGTAAAAAAAAATAAAAGTTAATTCAAAATAATATACTTTAATAGTATGTAAATAATAAAATATAGGCAATAGACATTTTGTCAGGTTGTTGGTGCAAATGCGAATAGAGTAATTAAAGATTAAACAGGAGAATGTCATTGGAGCTAGTATGAATTGTCATTGAAATTTAAATTTGAGGCTCATTTACACTTGGATCCCAAGAGCAAAAACTTGGATGTGGTTGAGTGAAAGCTGCATTATTTTATATCCAGTGTGCTGATGCTAATGTAGCATCAAATGCTAATGTGTTTTCCTAGATGAATGTCTGCGTTTCATGTCCCTTTGGAAGACTTTTAACCTTCTCCTCTGCTCAGAAGATGGATTCAACAGCTCTCCCTCTCCATCTGCCCACCCCATGGGTTGAATGGTCATATCAGTCATCAAACCTCCCATCAGGAGAGAAATGAGTAGCATCTCTGTGAGCCGTGACTCAGCACCTGGCTTCATGCCCTTGCTTTGTCATGCTCTTTATTAAGCTCTGATTTTCTCTCTACATCTCTGTGTCAGCTGGTTTGGCTATGGCAGAGCTGCTATTCTCCTGTCATGTATGAGGAACAACACTGATTTGCAATATGAGTCAAGTGTTTTCTGTGATTGGATTATATTTTTTCATATCTGTATTCAACATCCCTGCATTATCTGTCAGTGATGCTGTAGTCCTGGAGGAGAGGTTGACTCTTATCTGTGTGTTGTTTGTGTTATCAGACGGTGCATCTCGTATGGAGGTGAGACAGGCATATCCTGACCCCCCCAGTGACGATCACAGTCTAGATATCCAGCAACAGGCTCTGTTACGACAACAGCAACGAACCATAAACAGCCTGAGGAGGGGCAGACCTGCTGGTTAGTCTGTTTGTGAGGGATGGGCTTTTTAATATTGAATATATGAATATAAAATAAAAAATGAAATACATAAAAATGTGAACTCATACCTGTATTCCCTGGGCAGATTACTTTGATATGGTGTCTTCAGGAAAGCAGCATCTTGAGCAGGTGTGTCTACACACTGGTAAACTTGTGCGCCACAAAAATAATCTTGACTCTGTTTTTCCCGTGACCCATTTTTCTGAGCCCTTAAAGGGTATCTGCATTCCGTTAGCGCTGTCTGACAGTTCTGGCTATTGACTTGACGTCTTTATTGATGTGTTTATCCCCCCCAGAGGTTGAATTCTGCAGAGAATCCGGGCAGACGCTTGCTGTTAGACTCAGAGAGTGCCTTTATTGGTAAGTTCCGCTAAAATGAAAAACGGAGGGAAGCAAATGCTTTTTCATCTGAAAAGTTTAGACTTTTAGGTTAAATTTAAATTACACCCACCAGTAAGGCTGCTTGATTATGGCAAAAATCATAATCACTATTATTTTGGTCCATATTGAAATCATGATTATTGATAGGTGATATGATCAAACATCATATTTTATGATATGAGTAATTTTTAAATATCAGTGAAATTTCACAATTATCGATACTTCAGCAAAAACTAATACTAGGTTAACTAAGGTAAGTAAAAGGCTGAAAGGTATACCAAATTGAATAAAGCAATCAAATGTAAAATAATACTGCTGTATACATTAAATATAGACTAATCCTTATTAAAACAAAAGTTATTCATTCAAGAGCAGTGAATGATTTTATCTTTGTCTTTTTGTTTTTGAAGTTCTATAAGCGATGTCACGCGTTTTTAGGCCAAAACATTTTTTGTCACATACAGCAAACATCTCCTCACTATCCGCTAGCTGCCTGTCCCCTGAACACACTGTAAAAAAACGCGGTCTCTGTAGTCGCCACAAGCTCCAAAAACGGCAACAAAAACAAACTGGTGCAGCCTGGACCACGAATCATAATAAACATGCTCCAGCCAATAACCGACAAGAATGATTTTAAATGTGCGTTCATGACTGTTTCAGGAAGCACGGATGGGAGGGGAGGGTCTAGCTAGCCTCTGTTTCGAATGTCAACAGGAAGTTACTCCGCTCAGGATCGCTTAGAGAACCTTTAACATTAATGACTTCGGCAGATTTATTAGGCTGCTGTCACTTTAAGAGCTCTACGGATCCAATATACTGTTACACATGCGTTTTCTTTCTCAACTGTTAACATTAATTTAAGACACAATTGACTGTTTACAAGGACACTCGGCAAAACTGCATTTCGACATTTTTGTGTGTGTATTGGCTATTTGACCATTTAGGCACGTATCCGAAGCCCGCAGTTACTCACCCTCATGTGGTTCCAAACCGACATGACTTTTTCTTTTTTGAGATTAAAAGAAATAGTTTTGAGGGATGTATCAGTAGGTGCGTTTACATAGAGCATTGTATTCCAATTACAATTGGTTTAAAAGTCCAATCCAAATTAAAATGCTCAATGTAAACACCTTAAACAGAATAAAAATGCCCAAACTGATTGAATGGGCCGGGAATGGGCGTTTTTACTGCTTGATTAATATAAGCATCATGGTACAAAGCTTTGTGTGCTCGTCATCTCCTAATTGGGACCTGACATATATAAATAATAAGTCTGCTTTTTAAAACAAAGAAAAGGAGGATGGTTAGTATGAGACCGCAGTGGGAAACTGTATTTTCGCGCAGTGTGCTCATGTCAAAAGATTAAAACCGATTTGAAGCTTGTGACATATAAACTTGCACATTGTCTATGTCCTAAGTCAATGGTAACCAAACTGCTAAGTTACCAACATTCTTCAAAATCTCTTTTGTGTTAAACAGAACGAAGGAATTCATACAGGTTTGAGGGTGAGTAAATGATAACAGAATATTCATTTTTGGGTGAACTATCCCATTATGAGTGTACATAAGTATACTAACATATTCTGCCATAAGGTATTTTGCTATATTCGTAAATGCCAAACTTCCAAACGGTCTTCAAATAGGAAAAGAAAATCTTTCGAAAATGATGTGGAATCTCACAAGGGCTTTAACACATAAGTTGAGTTACAACGCCAACACAGTCTCGGTGTCATGCCAGATCCTATTCCCCTGCAAAATTGTATCCTTCCTTAATGCCTGTTAAAAATCACATGATTGTGATATTTAGTTCTTTAGGTCCTGTTTAATTTGCCCATTTAACTTTAGTAATATAATGTGATATGTAATTTAAAAGACATTTAGAGCTGGGGCATATCGATTAACATCATTTAGAAACAAAAGACATCTATGGGAAGTATAGGGGTGTGCGTGTGTCAGTATGAGCAGCAGACAATGCGTGACACCACTGTCAGACAGCTGCTGTCACTGCCACCAGGGACGAATGACAGCTAGTGTGACAGCTATGAATACCTGACAGAAGAGAGATTGACTCTGGGGTGAGGATAATGCATGTCCTCAGTGACACCCCAGAGAGATCAGCAGTCACCTTGTAAATGAGTTCGCAAAACAGTCTCAGTCTCATTCATTAAATGGCATTTCATTTGCTCAGTTTCAATTACCAAGCTTTGATTGCTTAAATCGTGCATGTTTGAGCTAGAGCGAATCTCGAGAGAGGAAGGACTGCGGAGCCTGCTGTTGCTGAACATTTGTCGGCTGTAAATAACCAATCAGTTGTTTCTACACAGACCCCAGTGGTGATTCATTCCATCTCCATTCCCGGCGTGACCAGAGAGTGAGACCGGCGGTTAGGAAGACAGACATCTCTGATGTAAGAGACCCTAGTTATACACAACTACAGCCTCACTTGACCAAGGCAAAGTCATTAGCTCTGTTCCAAAACTTAGCTGCCTACTTCGCTGACTACTTCATACATGGGCAGCTAACTTCCAAGGGGCCATTCAAGCAGAATGCAGTGCACTAGAATATGGGGGAAAAAATGCAAGGTAAAGACTGTTATTGCACACTTCCTTTCTATATAGTAGGTGAAAAACAGTATGTAAAAGGAGTTGTATTTCTACTACACACCTTGTAGAACATACTTTTTTAATGGTCGCCAAGTAATTACTTATTCAAAAGAAGTACCTATGCATAGAGATGCTATTTTGGATGCAGCCATTGAGACATTTAAAGGTGCCATCGAACGTTTTTTTACAAGATGTAATATAAGTCTAAGGTGTCCCCTGAATGTGTCTGTTAAGTTTCAGCTCAAAATACCCCATAGATTTTTTTTAATTAATTTTTTTAACTGCCTATTTTGGGGCATCATTAACTATGCACCGATTCAGGCTGCGGCCCCTTTAAATCGCACGCTCCCTGCCCCCCGAGCCCTCGACTATAATACAGTGCATTTACAAAGTTCACACAGCTAATATAACCCTCAAATGGATCTTTACAAGATGTCCGTCATGCATACTGCATGCATGCATCGGATCATGTGAGTATAGTATTTATTTGGATGTTTACATTTGATTCTGAATGAGTTTGAGGCTGTGATCCGTGGCTAATGGCTAATGCTACACTGTTGGAGAGATTTATAAAGAATGAAGTTGTGTTTATGCATTATACAGACTGCAAGTGTTTAAAAATGAAAATAGCGACGGCTCTTGTCTCCGTGAATACAGTAAGAAACGATGGTAACTTTAACCACATTTAACAGTACATTAGCAACATGCTAACGAAACATTTAGAAAGACAGTTTACAAATATCACAAAAAATATCATGATATCATGGATCATGTCAGTTTTTATCGCTCCATCTGCCATTTTTCGCTGTTGTCCTTGCTTGCTTAACTAGTCTGATGATTCAGCTGTGCACATCCAGACGTTAATACTGGCTGCCTTTGTGTAATGCCTTGAACATGGGCTGGCATATGCAAATATTGGGGGCGTACACCCCGACTGTTACGTAACAGTCTGTGTTATGTTGAGATTCGCCTGTTTTTCGGAGGTCTTTTAAACAAATGAGATTTATATAAGAAGGAGGAAACAATGGTGTTTGAGACTCACTGTATGTCATTTCCATGTACTGAACTCTTGTTATTCAACTATGCCAAGATAAATTCAATTTTTAATTCTAGGGCACCTTTAAAAAAAAAAAACTTCTGAGCATCACGTTTTAGAAAGGCATGAGACACTGAAAAAAAGACTATAGCACAATGGTCAAACACGTCTGCACTCCTTTTCCATTTTTTTCTATGCAGTGCAAAAATATGTTTTGCTAAGCCTGCATCTTAACTGCAGTGGTATCTTCTAACTGATTTGGAACTCTCTACATAAGCAAACATTTTGCTCATCTCGACTTAATTCCATTCGAGTTTCATGTTAACATTGATTAACATGATTCTCTAATAAGTAAAAAAAAAAAAAAAAGGCACACAAATATTGTGTAAAATAGTTTATTGATACTTAGGTGTTGGATAAAGTATAATCGACGTGCGTCCGAAATAGCATACTTTCTCAGTTGGTACTTCTTTGAATAAGTCTGGTCTTGGTGTCCATCATGAAAATATGTTCTACAGTATATGATATGAATGTAATCCCTCATAGAATAGTAAAGTGTCCACTGGATGCGCACTTATTTCCCCTATATAGTAGGTAGATATGTACACTGCCCTCCAAAAGTTTGGAAACGGCCCTGGCAAAGTGTGGATTTGGACGATATCAGCATAAATCCTTTTCATTTTTTGGTGCAAATACATTACAGTAACTTGACATTATCATTGAAGACCAGCAATAATAATTTTCATTTTGATTACATAATAATGGCAATATATACATGTCAAAGTCAGACATGCCCCTTTGCCAGCTGTGATGCCTGGTTACTGGTTTAAACTTGGCCCAGGTTTGTAAAAGATTTTTGGGTCAGCACACCTTAATAGCTTCAACAATTGATTGCCAATTAAGTTTAGAATACAATGAACCAATTAGAACCCAGTTTAGGTCAGATAGCTGCTAATGGTGGATATTTTGATGAATCGAAAATTTAAGTTTTTTTATATGTATAAACTGTTTATATAATAAAATGTTTTCGTAGTTTGTGTTGTCCCTTATCAGTGCAAAATTATCACAAATTAAAAAGGATTCATGCCAATATTGTCCAAAACCTCACATTTCTAGGGCATTTCCAAACTTTTGGAGGGCAGTGTATAGTTCAACCTCTAGACCCTTTTATAGTACACTATTTGAGGGAAGGGCCTTTGAAGATGCTGTCCACAGAAGAATTATGCTGGTCCTATTTAATTTAATATTAAATTGCATTATATTGTACACAAGCTAGTTTTGTTTGTCTACTCTTGTCCTGCCTATTCTTCAGTAGCCTTCAGTCAAATTTTGGAACAGAGCTAGAATTTAAAAAAAATTATTGAATGCATCGACAAAGACTCTGAATGACTGTACTTTTGTTTTGTCGGTAGGATGTGTTAAACAGGTACACACGACCTGACAGTGGTCCTGACAGCCAGTCCCTGCACTCACTAACCAGCACAGAAATAGAGCGGCTGAGGGAGCGCACAAAAAACAAGATGACATCGCTGAACAACATGAGAGAGCATGACTGGAGATCAGGTCAGGAACTCTGAATCTGAAAGGAAAATCGCCTAGGGTTGGTTAGGCTCGCCCAGCCAGACTACTTTTGATGACCAGCATGAAGTCTGGTCAACATTGCAGCTTATTTTGGTGCTCAAGACAAAGTTCTTTTTTCTATTCTTTGATTGGGATAAAAAGAGGATTGAAAAACCCGAGCAGCAGTACTTTGGGCTTAATGCGACCAACCACAGTTTGCCGTTCGACATTTAAAGGGGTAGTTCACCCAAAAATGAAATTTCTGTCAGTAAGTACTCACCCTCATGTGGTTCCAAACCTGTAAGACCTTTGTTTGTCTTCGGAACACAAATTAAGATATTTTTGATGAAATCTGAGAGCTTTCTGTCCTCCCTATAGACATCAGTCATAACCAATTTCAAGGCCCAGAAAGGTACTGAAGACATCATTAAAATAGTCCCATCTCCTATGCTGTTTACGTAGTCAACACAGTGCAGCGCTCCCGGGTTCTATGTCAGAGCACCGGCTCAGTATTGGCTGACGCTGCTCACGTTCACCAACAGTTGACGCACTCCTTTTGACGCAGGAGCTGGCCAATAATGAGTCGATGTTCTGACGTAGAACCCGGAAGCGCTGCACTGTGTTTACAAAGTGAACAGTGTAGGATACTGACAGGGAAGAGAAGAAATTGTCGAATGTTTAAAGTCATTATTTTTGTTTTGTTTTTGCGCACAAAAAGTATTTACGGCGCTTCATAACATTAAGGTTGAACCACTGTAGTAATATGGACTATTTTAACGATGTCTTTACTTTCCTTTCTGGGCCTTGAAATTGGTTATGACGTTGCTGCCTATAGGGAGGTCAGAAGCTCTCGGATTTTATCAAATATCTTAATTTGTGTTCTGAAGATAAACTAAGGTCTTTCGGGTTTGCAACAACATGAAGGTGAGTAATTAATAACAGAAATTTCATTTCTGGGTGAACTATCCATTTAAGGGTGGGTAATCTAGAATCCTAACTAAACAAAGACCAGAAATGTAGCATGTTGTTATATCTTGTTCTAGCTACTCTTTTCATAAACCGTTACTGCTTGAACGCAAACTAGTTTGTCAGAACCATTGAGATGTGTATCTTTTGTGCTGTCTAGGGGAAGTGTCAGCTGAGGAAGGGGAGGAGCTGTGGTCACAGACTCCTTCAACCAACCGGCGTGTTTCCATTGACACCATTGCTACAGACCCCTGGTTACGTCCTAGTTCCTCAGATACTCTGAAGAGATTCATGGGCGGTCGCAGACCATCCAACCGAAACCATGCTGCTGGCCAGGATTGGGAAGGGCCGTCCACTTACCATGGTTAAATCTCATTCTGAATTCTAATGCCAGTTTCGCAACTTTGTACAGCTATTTTAAAAGGAACAAGTTTATATAAACTTGTATACGTGATGCCAAAGATGAACGTTAACAATTTATCAGTCCAGTTTCTTTAAGACTAAACTGTTGTGAAATTAAATATCACACTTAGGAAGTTCTGGAACACTTCCTGTAGCATTAAGAGTCTGTTTGTTCCCTCCAGTCAGAGAGTGCAGTCTGGGAGAAATTAACTTTTCTTCATACTGTTACAGTGTATGAATGTGTAAACAGCATTAATTCTGTTTGTTTGTCAGGTGAGAGATCTGTACTTCTAATGTTGTTATTTTATTTTTTCATTTTTAATGGTTGTTTTACAGATGATGAATTGTAAGTAGGAATATGAGCTTATGCAAGCATAAGCATACAGTATAACTTAAGAAGTAAGGTAATGTAATTGAGTCTATAGACTTTTAATAAATAAAATATTTTAAGAATTTTTAAACACTTTGTACTCTGTAATGTAGGCTACTTATTTCAAGTCACATCTGTGCCCAGGGTTAAACTAGGGTTTTCAACCAGATGTCTTAAAGCAGTCATGAAAAGAAGTTGTGATCGTCTTGTCTTCTCTTATGGCGTAATATATACGTCGGAAAGATTGTATTTACGAGTTGAACGCACATGAACACCACCACAAAGTCGGGAAGCTCGGGATTTCCGATATTTACGAGTTGGGGGCGTATCAGTGAGAAACATGGCGGAATACCACAATGTATTTAAAGAATAAGTCTACTTTCAAATAAAATTTTCCTGATAATTTACTCACCGCCATGTTATCCAAGATGTTCATGTCTATTTTAATATATTTTAAAATGTAATTTACTCCTGTGACGGCAAAGTATTTTCAGTAGTCATACTTCAGTCTGCTCCAGTGTCACATCATGATCCTTCAGAACTCATTCTAAAATGGAGAAAGTGCAACCCGCCTTCTAAATAATAGCCAATCACCGATTGGTAAAGTCATCGCGTCACTGCAGCGGCAGACGCGCGCCTCCGAAATGACACGAGACGCGCATTTAGGACTGCACATGCGCATTAGCTTGATCCAGCCTTAAAAATACCGTTTAATCATGATTCGAACGTTTAGAAACAAAATTTCTGAGGCAGTTGTTGTCAGATTTCATAGGTGATTTTAAATATGAAATATAATCGAAAGCTTGGCAAACAGCTGTGGAGAATTTGATGTTTTCCCATTCAAAGAGATAGGAGCTGAATTTGAATGCCCGAGAGGCGTTTCAAAGATGGCCGCCGAGCGAAATGACTTTGTTTGTACCAGGTTTGTACTTACTGTGACCAAATTTTTGATTTATAGTGTATATTTTAAAAAACCTGAGACCATAAAACTCAAAATGTGGTTCTGAGTCAAAATGATGGAGCAGGTCACATAAATGCTTATATCAGATAATAAATGTTCATGAAAAAGATTTTAAATTGTATGAGAATCTCTGGCTTTTTATATAGGTAGTCCCTGGTGGGTCTGTGAAGTTTGCAAAACCCTGCTCTAAAATGATTCAAAATTCATCAGGGCAAATGTACCAAGTTCCAAATCTTTATTGACCTATGACCTGATTAGAATGTGTGTGATGATGATGACCAGTGTCATATAGAGTTGTACAGATCATTTTATTCCATATAGAAAACTTTACAGGGCTGTACCATTACAGTTTACCCTCACTAGTCAGGAATGCTTCAGATCCTTATCCCACCAACAGTTTTAAAGCGCAGCTATCATTAATTTCTATACAATACATCCCACCCCCAAAACCGAAGAGAAGATTTTAAATATATTAACTTTTTTTAAAAATTTGTACACGTAGAGTGAAGCCAAACTTCAAATAGGGATACAAACCAGTGATTCAGATGCAGCTCACATGTAAGTCACCCTCAATTTTCAAGTTCCAGTTTTTTCCTTTTGAAGGATCTCAGTTGCCCTCTGTGTTTAATTAAAAAAGTGTCAGCATATATAAAATGGAGTAAATCGAACTAATCAGTTTATATCGTATTAGAAATCTCTAGCTGAACAGTTATGGAGGGAAAGATGGCATAGTTCAATAATTTATCACAAAAGTAAAAATCTCCAGTGCATTTTGATCAAGAAAACAAGTGCAGCAAATTTCCGAGAAACAAACAAACAAACAAACAGAAAACAAAATCTAGTGTTGTGAGATTATATTACAAAGCTGGAATTCTGTACAACTAGTTTCTTCGGAATTATGCTAATGTTAGCCATTAGCGGTGCAAATGCAACAAAATAAAAAAAAAAAATCTGAATCACTTGAGAAACATCACATTACATTGCTTGATATGCAACCCTTCTGTCATTCTTCAAACAGCTTTTAATATAATGCCAAGACACTGTTTTGAAATATATCTGGACCTTTTGAAGATCTCAAAGGTCAAGCAATTTGTATAGTAGTAGCGATATTCAGCATCTTCATGATGTTCTAGATAATTTGATCCTATTGTACAAGGCCTGGTCATTAGTCCGGTGGGTGGGAGACTGTTCCTGGTCTGGGACTGGCTGTTTGTCCAAAGCAGATCCTGAAAGGGCAGGCGGGGGGTTGATTTTAGTACCATCATATGTGACGTAGTCCATCTTTTCTGTATCTCCTCGTTCCTCATTGGTTGCAGGAGATCAGATGATCACGTCCTGCAGTGTTTCAGACAGCAGATGAAAAGAGGAGACGTCTGTGGCGTTCAGGGACAGGCACTGCTGCTGCTGCTGCTGCTGCTGCTGCTTCTAGGCGTCGTTGGGAGTTTGGACGCCCGGAGGCTGATCTGGTTCCAAACTCTGGGTGATCTGGAACACCAATCCGATGCGCAGGAAGAACTTGCGCAGGACGGCCCTCAGCTCCGGGATCAGGTCAAACTGCATGATCTCACAAAGCAGAGGGTAGTATCGGGAAGCGTGGGCCTTGAACTGCAAGAGAACACAAATATTTTAATTACATTACTTTTTCTTGGTGTAATCATATTAGACCTGTGTTGATGCTTAGCACCAGGCGTTCTCTTATAATTGATTATATCAACGCAAACCTGTGGTATTGTCTCTGTGTGTGTCACTGTGATACATTAGTACTCTAATTGAGCAAGATTAAAAATGAATTAGTTTTAGCATTTAATCTCTTTCTGTTAATCAAATCCAGCTCCTGTGATATGGCCTACCATATTACATTCAGTAAATAAGTATATTTACACTACCAAAGTATAGGGTTGGTAAGTTTTTGTAAGAACTCTCTTATGCTTGCCAAAGCTGCATTTATTTCAGCAAAAATACAGTAAAAACTGTAATAATATTTCACAATATTACTATTTAAAATAACGTTACTCCAGTCTTGTGTCACATGATCCTTCAGAAATCATTCTAATATGCTGATTTGCTACTCAAGCTGCTTTCTTATTATTATCATTGTTGAAAACAGTTGTGCTGCTTAATATATTTGTTTATATGTTTTTCCAGGATTTTTTGATAAATAGAAAGTTCAAAAGAACAGCATTTATTTAAAATATTTTTTTTTTGTAACATCATAAAAAGTCTTTACTGTCATGTTTGATCAATTTAATGTTGAATAAAAGTATTAATTTCTTTAAAAAAATCTTTTGAATGGTATTGTATATAATATATATTGTATATATAACAAAGTATTTAAATTAATAATTATAAACAAAATTATTAAATCTACAATTCTAAAGTGTTTTAAAACAATTTACTACATAATTACATTTAAACACACACACACATATATAATCTATATATATATATATATATATATATATATATATATATAAAAAAATCACAACACTTAATTAAAATTAACACTTAATTTTAAGGAGACAGGTATACGTTACATGTACTTACTATAGTAATAAGAGTGTAATTACAAAATAATTACAAAAAGCTAACCCTAAACCAAATCCTAACTTTGACCTGAACCCAATAGTAAAAACATGTAGTTAATAAATATTACTCATTACTTATTTGTGTAACTACACAATAACAACGTCACTAAAAAAAGTGAAACCAAAACTTTATATAATCAATTTTTTCACTTAAATGCTACTAAGTACATTTACAAGTACATGAATGCTGTATTGACCAATCAGAAAATAGGACTGGAATTATTTGTGTTAAAATATTGAATTTGTTTTAAAGTCCCCCTGTAGTCAATAAATGTATCCCTCAAAACTCATCTTTGATCATCAAAATGCCATATTTAAACGTTTTTTACTTGGAAAAAAAAAAATTCATGCTTTAAAATAGCTTGAATGTAACTCTACACCCTTGCCAATTTAATATACTCAGATCTATGAATATGCAAATTAGCCCCACCTCCACTCACACCAGCTCAGAGATCCACTTGTTGACGATCACATGTTGACATGATTGGTTACAAGGTTGTTTGTGATGTCAGAAACATCATTTCAAACCATATTTGAGACTGTCTTTGGTTCAATACAGTTTTAAGGAGAAAATACTCAGCAATGGTGTTGACTTATGAATTTGCACATGGTTTGTCTTAAAGCATATTAAAAACACCACATAGACATATAAACAACATTAAAAGCTTGATTTTCACCACAGGTGAAATATATACAATATCATTTTAAATACCATGCACTGCAGTTCCGTCATGCACCACTAGAGGATTGTAAATCCCCAGTTGGGAAATGCTGGACTAAAGTATTCTGTGCAAGCTCACAAATCTATCTGCAGTGAATCAGACACTCACCCTGTCATCACTGATCTTGAGCACTTTGGTAAGGAAGAGCAGCAGTAGGTTGGTCCAGGCCTCACGGTGGCTCTCAGACGTCAGCGTCAGGAAGTAAGCCACAGCGTCACTGCACACGCTGACAGACAGAAAGAGAGACTGCGTTTAAGCACACAAGTTTTATAAATAAATATTCCACATATACCAAAAAGATCCTGAATATAGGCTTGATGACCTTTGGAATGACCTCTGATAGGCTCCTCCCCTTCATTGTCTTATATAACCCCCATCTGCCCTGCAGCTCCCTTCTATCATCATGACCTAATCTCACCTAAATCCCCTTTGGCCTGGTTCAGCGTGTCTTTACACTCTCTCACAGGGCCACTAGGCTTGGTGAACACCGCAAATGATTAGTGTCTTCCTCCGGACAAGGAAGTCAGAGTCTGACCTGTCCTCTTTCTCATGACTGCACCCTATTAGCAGTGTAGTCTGAGAGAGAGTCATGCTAAATGGGAGCACACAGGTCTGACACTCTGGGATAGAGTCAAATTGGTGCTCGGTAAAGTGCATTTCTTGCTTTAAAACTTAATTAGCTACCACTAATGTTTCTTACCCAACTAATCTAACAAAACAATGCCCTAATGATGCATGAAACAGTCTTTCTCTGTTGGATTCAAGCCAGAGAACCAATCCCAATTCAATAAAGCAATCCCACACTCTCACTTCAGGAAATATAGGGCAGAACGACCTTTGTCCATCATTAAAATGAACAAATTAGAATGAAGAACCAACGTGGCTTTTATTGCACTGCCCTTCTGAACTCCAAGTGTTTTTAGATTCTGGGTTCATCCAGGACAATCTCTGGATCATATCATCAAGACATCCAGTAGGAATTTCAGTTTATCCAGTAGGATCCCATTGGATATTATCTTTAAGAGAATCCTAGTTGTATTGGAATTAGTGTTGTCAAGAGTACCGACTTTGGTACCAAGCCAGTGCTGAAATTTTAAAAATGTGATACCAGCATTTCCCTCTAGCATTTTGAGCGCTGTTGAATGGATTCGTAAACACCTCTGATTGGCCATTGTGTTCACGCATTCAACATATATGTTTCTGATTGGCCATTGTGTTCACGCGCTCAACATATATGTTTCTGATTGGCCATTGTGTTCACACATTCAAACATGTATGTTTCTGATTGGCCACTGTGTTCACACATTCAACATATATGTTTCTGATTGGCCATTGTGTTCACGTTCTCAACATATATGTTTCTGATTGGCCATTGTGTTCACGCGCTCAACATTTATGTTTCTGATTGGCCATTGTGTTCACACGCTCAACATATATGTTTCTGATCGGCCATTAGGGCTGCACGATATATCGCATGAGATTGTCACGCGCATTTCGTCAGTAAAGCCGGTTCCCTGATTACCGCTAAATCGCCATCACCTGCTTTCAAATGGTGCGGCATTTAATAGACAGAGCCGTAGATCACTGAAAAGCCACGCAATATCGCGTTCATATCGCATATGAATCGCCTTCGATAATGAACGTGATATTGCGTGGCTTTTCAGTGATCTACAGCTCTGTCTATTAAATTCCGCTCCATTTGAAAACAGGTGATGGCGATTTAGCGGTAATCAGGGAACCGGCTTTACTGACGAAATGCGCGTGACAATCTCATGCGATATATCGTGCAGCCCTATCGGCCATTGTGTTCACGCGCTCAACATATATGTTTCTGATCGGCCATTGTGTTCACGCGTTCAACATATATGTTTCTGATTGGCCATTGTGTTCACGCATTCAACATATATGTTTCTGATTGGCCATTGTGTTTACACATTCAACATATATGTTTCTGATTGGCCATTGTGTTCACGTGCTCAACATATATGTTTCTGATTGGCCATTGTGTTCACGCGCTCAACATATATGTTTCTGATTGGCCACTGTGTTCACACGCTCAACATATATGTTTCTGATTGGCCATTGTGTTCACACGCTCAACATATATGTTTCTGATCGGCCATTGTGTTCACACATTCAACATATATGTTTCTGATTGGCCATTGTGTTCACGCATTCAATATATGTTTCTGATTGGCCATTGTGTTCACACGCTCAACATATATGTTTCTGATTGGCCATTGTGTTCACGCATTCAACATATGTTTCTGATTGGCCATTGTGTTCACATGCTCAACATATATATTTCTGATTGGCCATTGTGTTCACGCGCTCAACATATATGTCTGTGATTGTAGCCAATCACAGACATATCTGTTGAGCGCGTGAACACAATGGCCAATCAGAGGTATTTAAGAATCCATTAAAATGCTAGACGGAAATACCGGTATCACCACATTTTTAAAATTTCAGTACCGACTTGGTACCAAACACTAACTGGAACAGTGTCTTGTTCCTTGTTGAATATCTTGTTTCACTCAGAATAATGGAAGTAAAAGCTGCACTTCTCCTAAAGAACAACACATGGTCTTCTTTTCAATAAATGATATCTGCATTCATGCATACAACATTATTCTTTCAAGCAGACATTTGAATAAATTAAATATAATTAACCCTTATTAAAGCTATTAACTAGGGGTGTGACGAGATCTCGTGTCACGAGATCTCGCGAGACTAATATGTGATGAGATTTCTCGTCGAGGCGAAAAGTAGTCTTGTGATGTTGCCATGACAGAGTGTTAGGATGATTAGGAAAGAATATGCCACCGCTTTGTTTACATTACGCCTCCACTGTCGTTTTGCTTTTTGCTTTGTATTTAAAAAATAAATAAATAAATAATCCAGTTGGATAACGGTTGCCGCCGCTCCATATTTACATATAAACGCGCGATCGTGAAAGTGAAAGTAAACACGAGCGCGCATTTAAAACGCGATTTCAATACCTTGCATTTTGAAAGCGGCTCCCTGATGAATACAGATATCTCTCAATATGAAAGCTATGAAAGCTATTAGGCTGGGCAGTGTAGTTGTAACCATCTCTTAGCTCTGTATCAAAGAAAAATTTGGTCTTATTTGCACTTTATGAATATTGAGAGAGTGCGATTATGGCTGCACTTATTGTAAAGTGTTACCATAAAAATGAGTAACAGTTTTCTCTTAATCTTATTAAGCACAAACAATAAGGTTTCATTTGTTAACATTAGTTAATGCACTGTGAACTATCATGAACTAACAATGAATGACTATTTTATTAACTAACATAAAGATTAATAAATACTGTAGCACATATATTGCTCATTGTTAGTTGATGTTGGTTAATATGTTAATGTTAATAAATGAGACCTTATTGTAAAGTGTTACCATTTTTATTTATACTGCTTTTATTTCTATGATCAGTTTGTGGAGAGGAGTTCAGTTAGGAGGTCAAAAGTTGTAGAAGCTCATAAATCATGTACAGTAAGGTCTGAAGAGACTGAAATCATACAGAAGAGAAGTCAGTCAGTTGAGTTAGTGGCAAAACCTTTTATAGTACTTGAGTATTGTTGTCTTTTACTGCATATGATAATTCATACTCAGAAAGTAGAACTAAAATGACATTCATTACAAGATGATTAGTTAAAAAAAATTTAAAGACATCTGCAGAATATTTTTTCTAGTCATGTATTTCGCCATTGAGGATTTCTTAAAAATAGTGTGTAAAAATCTTCTCGTCTCGTGAACTTAATCTCGAGTCTCGTCTCGTCTCGTGAGATACCTGTCTCGTCACACCCCTACTATTAACCCTTTTTAAAGATATTAGTGAGTGATTTTCTCTGTCTTTTGTTGTTTGATTAATATTAAGGGCACAGATGGCAGCAGGTTTATTAGGCTGCTGTCACTTTAAGACTAAATGCTGGGATCCAATACACTGATGGGCAACCGATATTCTCATACCTGTTTACATTTTCTTAGGACATAACTGACTACGTCAACATGAACAGTTTCCAAAACTGACATTTTGATGTGTATTTGTCTGTTCAGGCTCAAAAAGGCACGAAAGAGAGCTCAATTCAGTACTCGTACGCTGTCTGAGAGGCAGCGCACTTCGGGTTTGTGCACAGAAAACCGTACAGAATAGAGCTCTCTTTTGTGTTGTCTCTTTTGTTCAGATCTTCTCTTCTCTTTCTCCCAGATGTTTACATTTTTTAACGTTTTATGAGACATTCAACAAGTGTATGCTAACTTGTGTCCTGCCAGGTAGATCAGCACGTTGTGTGAATCTACAGCGAAGGGCATCATTCTGACTGGATGTCTTCCCTAACATTTTCATCTAGTTTTTATTTGTTGACGAAAATGTCAATAGATTTTCATCAATAGTTTGTCATTCAAAGGTGGTTTTTAATTTAGTTATCGTCTCGTTTTCGTCTACGAAAAATGTAGTTGATGAAAATGAACACTGTCATGAACTCTAACATAATAATACCCACAAAACTCAAATTTTGATTTCATAGGGTCTTTAAGATTGTATCTGATATAGTGGCAGTCTATTATTAACATATCAAAAGCCATCTCTAAGCTAAAACAGGGACAGGGGAAGATATGAACTGCACCATGTACAAAAGACAGCAGAAGCTTTGAGCATGTAATTAGCCGAATAATGTTTACATGGCCACAGGGCCTGAGAACAGTGACAGTGATGTCTTACTTGAGCAGTCTCTTCTGCACCTCCTCCCAGGCGTCCTGCCTGCTCTGGTCTGTGTACATGCGGAAGAGGATACGCAGGCCACACGCCAGGCTGCTGGTCTCCTGTTTCAGCAGATTGGGCTTCGACTTCCCTTTGAAACCTGAACACACACATGGAGACACAATGAGCTCTTTTAATGTGGGACAGGAGAAGAAATCAAGCCAGACGTGACAAGGATTTTCCATTAGGCCACACAGGTGGCTCTATCTGATAACGACGGACTTGATACGACGTGGCGGCTTTTGTAGATGTGGAGAAATAAAGTCATAACAATGGATATATTTACTGCATCTCAAGTTTCTAACAACAAAGAAATCAGTAGTACTGACCAGCCTTCCACAGCGCGGTTCTCTGTTCATTATTGGAGTTAAAGGCCTTGGCAAAGCGATGAGACTCCAGCAGACAGTCGAGCAGTTTAAAGAGCTGTTCTGAGGTCAGGTAGCGATACATTCCCTGGTCCTGAGTATCCACATGTACATCAGCATCCAAAGCATCTCTCTGCAGGAAACACACTTCATTTAGAATGTAGAAATGACTTCAGTTTATACACATCATATAAAAGACACAAAATCAGTTAATACAACAAGCTCAAGTAAATAAACATTTTGTCTAGTTGTGGCCTAGCATAGGGGTTTTCCAAACCTTTACACTTTTATTACTAATAATTACTTTTAATATATTATTAACACAGCAGAAGTAAACTGTTTTTTTTTCTTTTTAAACATTTTTTTTCCCTCAGAACTTTGATAATAAATAAGTTAAAAACAAAACAAAAAAAACAATTCATTTTACTTTTTAAACACAGGCCAAATTCCTTTATTCTTATGAAAGATGTAATATAAATAAAAGATCAAAATGTCAACAAATAAGCAATATATAATTTTACTATTTTTATATATATATATAGTAAAATTAAGTCATTTTACAGAAACTGAAAGTAATGTTAACTGAAAAGTAATATTAACTGAAACTATTAAAAAAGTTTTCGTTTAATCTAAATATTAGAATAAAAACTAAATGAAAAAAAAAATGTAAATTAGAAATGTTGCTTTGGCAACTAAGTGAAATAAGTTGAAGTACTACAATTACTAAAACTAAAACTGAAAAAATTAATAATTGATAGCTGCATAGAAATATATTTTAAAAAAAATGACAAAAGCACAATTACTGAAACTTAAATAAAAAACTGAAAATATAAAAAATATAAAAATTCAAAATCTTAATAAATACTATACTAGACTAATAAATACTATAATAGTATAAGAATAATGACACAATTTGGTTCATGACATTTTCTGATCACATTCCCATTTCTCTTTCTAAACTCTCCCCTCAATAAAAGTAGCCAAAAGTTATAAAAAAAAAAAAAAGACGACACATTTGTTCATCCTAAGCTGGTACCTGTGCTGCTGCAAAGTTTTCAGCATCCTCCTTCTTACTGGTTGCAGGAAAGAACACAATGTTGTCTATGGTCTGAATGAGCTCCAGCTGGACCACGCACTTTATGAGCAGAGCTGCAAACAGCCTCTGTTCCTGGGCTTCTGGGGAGGTCACATATGGAAGCACATAATGAACAGCTGACCAGCTGATATGCTTCAATGTGTTTTAAGTGTATTATGAAATCAGGCCAAAAACAATACTGTTAAATTAAATTGTAATTCAAGTAATTCTCTGGATTATTTGATTCTGGTCATTTGTGGCATTCTGCAATCAAATACTGTTGTATAATGAGCGCTAAAATTTATAATTAACGATATCCAACAATTTCTTTGTTGAGTTTCAAATCTTTCAGTTAGGAAATAATGTGAAGCAAAAAAAAGAAATCAGGAACAATGATCTTAATGGTTGGCCACCATGATACGTGCCTAAAGCAACACTGAACTGACTCTGTCTGCGGTTGTCAGCCAAAGCCTTCTCCATGCTGTTCACAGACTGCTGGTCATCTGACCGAGTCTGAATATCCACTGACTTCTGCGAAATGGAGTCCTGTAATCATGAGATAAGTACTTATTAATATTATATTATTAAAGGAACTCGTACAGCACATTGTTAGATGAGCATCTGGATGCGATGGCCCTCCATGAACACTTCCACATTTAGCACAGTCTGGAAATCTTATTTGCATACCAGCTGTTTATCAGAGTCCAGCTGAGTCACGTGATCTCCCTCTGTACCAGCCGGTCTCCACGTCAACAGCCTGAAAACAACAAATAGTTGGGTTAGTAGGGTCATGCTATACAGCTGGTGCTTTTTCCGGTTTGATAAGATGAAGTACATTTTTGCAATTTTGAACATTCTGTCAGACAAATATAGTGTTTTAAAGTGCTAATAAACTGCATTTTGCCCTCTCAAGCTAAATTAATACATTTTACATTTATTTTGCTATATAATAATGCTTCAAAAAGGTAACAGGATTGCAACGTCAAGCTAAAATAATACATTCAAAAATATTTTGATATAATTATGCCTTCAAAAGGGAACGGGGTTTGATGATAACAGGGCTGAAAGTTTTATGGTTTCATTTTTTGCACATTTATTGCAGATATTTCGACAAATATCAAGTGTTTAATAATCAATTATTTACTATACAAAATCATAGTAACAGGGGTGACTGTTTTACAGTAAATTTAGCTACAAGATGTTTATTAGAAAGCGAATTTAATGCAGATATTTCTACGAATATCAAGTGTTTAATAATCAGTTGTTTACTATACAAAATCAGAATAACAGGGTTGACAGTTTTACAGTTAATTTAGCAACAAGATGTTTATTAGAAGGAGAATTTAATGTAGATATTTGTACAAATATTGAATATTTAAAAATCAGTTGATTACTGTACAAAATCATGGTAACAGGGTTGATATTTCAAGATGATGGTTACTGATAAACGTAAAACAATGATAAAACTCGTCTTGAAAGAGTTCACATTCTTGAAACAAGGATGCCATTAGGAGAAAGTTTTTTTATTATTAGTTATGGATTAGTTTATTACTTTAAAAAGGTAAAAATATGATGGTAACATGATGTGTATATAATGAGAATACATTTCTTTTAAGAAAAAACGTTATTCCTTGTTACATATGTATACTATAAATGGCAATCATTTTGTAAAATGACCCAAAAGAAAATCTGAAACACTCACATGTGTGGGATGGTGGTTTTGAAGATATCTAGCATACAGTTGCATGTCTTGTCCCAGGTCTCAGGGTTAAACTTCTCACCGTTGAGGATGACCACATTTTCAAGGCAATTAGTGCCTGATCTTGCTAACTGCTCATTATCTGTGTGGAGAGATGAGCAAGTGAAATCATGACCTGAAGTAATAATTTACACAAACTTCAGTGAACTGTCAAAACATGAATCTTCTAGTTTTCAGTATTTTGCACAGTGTACTGTTTTCTGTAAATGTACTGCAATTGTATCTTGTCTCTATTGCTGGTACTGTACACTGACCTTGCTGCACACACCAGTAGAGCTGAGAGAGGATATCATCTAACAGAACATCACTCAGAGATTCAAAGTACTGCGTGAAAACGTCACAGATAGCATAAAGTGCATGATTACAGGTGGTGGTCATCCACTCCGCTTTCTGTGGGAAGAACAAAACGGAACATTAGCCACAGTTCTCCATCCTGACATGAATGCTGGAGTGGTAACATATGATTATATGAATGCTAGAGAGAGTCCCTGTTCAAGCAATATCTCTGCTGGTGACACTTCCTAAAAGGCTGATCTTATTTTCTTCTAGCACAGATTTCAGTGCTGATGTTGACTTGCCTCAGTCTGTTGCTCAGGAAGCTTCATGTTGTCAAAGATCCTGAACACAATGCGGAACAAATCCTGCCACCAGTGTTTCTCGTAGGTGTGACCGTACGTCTTCATCACCTCAAACATCACTGTCAGACCCCTGTCAAACAAAACAAAAATATATTGTCGGGTGGGGAAAAAAGATAATGCTGTACTGTACATGTGATAACAATAACATTTCAAAACAGGCATTGAAATTACACATAAAATGTTGGTATATTCCCCCAAAAAGTGGGGATTGTAAGATTTTTTTTAAATGTTTCTGAAAGTCTCTTATGCTCATCAAGATTGCATTTGTATTTGTATTTTATATTGACTGTAATTCTTATTATTATCTATATTAAAAAAAAAATTATGCTGCTTAATATGGAAGCCTGTTTCCGCCACTGAATAAAAATAAAAAAGGTAATTGCTGCATTTTATCTCACAAATCTGACTTTTTTTTCTCAGAATTACAAGATATAAACTTGCAATTGTGGGTTATAAAGTCAGAATTGCAATATGTAAACTCGCAATTGTGAGTTATAAAGTTAGAATTGTGATATATTCAGATTTTTTCCCAGAATTGCGAGTTTATACCTCGCAATTCTGATTTTATAACAACAAAATTGCAAGTTATAGAGATATATCTCGCAAGAATTGTGAATAAACTCGTAATTGCGAGAAAAAAGTCAGAATTGTGGTATAAATAAAGTCAGAATCGCGAGATATAAACAACTGCAACTGCAAAAAAAAGTCAGAATTGCGAGATATAAACTCGCAATTGTGAGAAAAGTCATAATTGTGAGAAAAAAGTCATAATTGTGAGATATAAGCTCGCAATTGAGAGAAAAAAGTCATAATTGCAAAAAAGTCATAATTGCGAGATATAAACTCGCAATTGTGAGAAAAGTCATAATTGCGAGAAAAAAAGTCATAATTGCAAAAAAGTCATAATTGCGAGATATAAACTCGCAATTGTGAGAAAAGTCATAATTGCGAGAAAAAAAAGTCAGAATTGCGAGATATAAACAACTGCAAAAAAAAGTCAGAATTGCGAGATATAAACTCGCAATTGCGAGAAAAGTCATAATTGTGAGAAAAAAGTCATAATTGTGAGATATAAACTCGCAATTGCGAGAAAAGTCATAATTGTGAGAAAAAAAGTCAGAATTGCGAGATATAAACTCGCAATTGTGAGAAAAGTCATAATTGTGAGAAAAAAGTCATAATTGTGAGATATAAGCTCGCAATTGAGAGAAAAAAGTCATAATTGCAAAAAAGTCATAATTGCGAGATATAAACTCGCAATTGTGAGAAAAGTCATAATTGCGAGAAAAAAAGTCATAATTGCAAAAAAGTCATAATTGCGAGATATAAACTCGCAATTGTGAGAAAAGTCATAATTGCGAGAAAAAAAAGTCAGAATTGCGAGATATAAACAACTGCAAAAAAAAGTCAGAATTGCGAGATATAAACTCGCAATTGCGAGAAAAGTCATAATTGTGAGAAAAAAGTCAGAATTGTGAGATATAAACTCGCAATTGCGAGAAAAGTCATAATTGTGAGAAAAAAGTCATAATTGTGAGATATAAACTCGCAATTGCGAGAAAAGTCATAATTGTGAGAAAAAAGTCAGAATTGTGAGATATAAACTCGCAATTGCGAGAAGTCATAATTGTGAGAAAAAAGTCATAATTGCGAGATATAAACTCGCAATTGCGAGAAAAGTCATAATTGTGAGAAAAAAGTCAGAATTGTGAGATATAAACTCGCAATTGCGAGAAAAGTCATAATTGTGAGAAAAAAGTCAGAATTGTGAGATATAAACTCGCAATTGCGAGAAAAGTCATAATTGTGAGAAAAAAGTCATAATTGCGAGATATAAACTCGCAATTGCGAGAAAAGTCATAATTGTGAGAAAAAAGTCAGAATTGTGAGATATAAACTCGCAATTGCGAGAAAAGTCATAATTGTGAGAAAAAAGTCATAATTGTGAGATATAAACTCGCAATTGCGAGAAAAGTCATAATTGTGAGAAAAAAAGTCAGAATTGCGAGATATAAGCAACTGCAAAAAAAAGTCAGAATTGCGAGATATAAACTCGCAATTGCGAGAAAAGTCATAATTGTGAGAAAAAAGTCAGAATTGTGAGATATAAACTCGCAATTGCGAGAAAAGTCATAATTGTGAGAAAAAAAAGTCATAATTGCGAGATATAAGCAACTGCAAAAAAAAGTCAGAATTGCGAGATATAAACTCGCAATTGCGAGAAAAGTCATAATTGTGAGAAAAAAGTCAGAATTGCGAGATATAAGCTTGCAATTGCGAGAAAAGTCAGAATTGCGAGATATAAGCTCGCAACTGCAAGAAAAAGTCAGAATTTATTTGATATAAAAATCTTTTGGCTGTATTGTGGGTCTGGCTCTGACCTGGTCCGCACATCCAGCTTACACCTGTTGATGATGCATGACAGCTCAAAGAGGATGGGGAACCAGCCTCTCACCCAAACACGGTCCTCCGGTGCGACGTTCATATCATCACTGGTGCAATCTTTAAACGCCTACAGGCACAAAACATAAGCCGTTTACTCACAGAGCCACAATTGCTTTGCTATCATATACTCAAGCACATCCCTGAACACACATGCTGCTCGAATATAAGCTGCATTTACAGATCAAAAGGTTTTTGCCCCAATCTGGCAACCCTCTGCAAGGTGGAGGTCTCCTTGTGGGCTGCCTTCACTAATCTTCACTTTAGAAACACCAAAGGACTAAAGCACTTAACAGGCACAAACACAGCTCATAACACAATCACCCTTCATGAACATGAAAAGCAGAAAACAGA
Source organism: Megalobrama amblycephala (assembly GCF_018812025.1). Classification (NCBI taxonomy): domain Eukaryota; kingdom Metazoa; phylum Chordata; class Actinopteri; order Cypriniformes; family Xenocyprididae; genus Megalobrama; species Megalobrama amblycephala. The sequence continues at coordinate 18,193,365 of NC_063065.1, forward strand.
TTGTTTACATTTTCCATCTACTTACTAAAGGCCTTAGGTTTTGCTCATTAAGGCATCTGGTAATGAGAGTTTCCTCATTAAAAGTGCCTTGTGGTCTCCTTAAGTGTAATCCATTTAGTGAATGTCTGTGAAAAGCCTGACCCGGGGTCAGAACATAATTCGGCATTATGGAGCGCACACTCGTTAGCACTGACCTGAGGTCGGTCGGAGACGTATTTAGCGCAGTGACGGATGAGACGGATGGCCTCCATGCTGGTGTCGGGGAAAGAAGCGTTGCAGGCGAACTCAGACAGACATTTGACAGCATCCTGGAAGGAGTCAATGGTAGCTGGGAAATGCTTCTCAAATACATTCGCTGTGAGGTGAAAAGAGACGACAAATGTTCACAATGCACATCTTCCTTCCCAATCCACCAAAGCTCATTGTCATGGCTATGGCGTTACAACATGATCACATTAACATATGACCGCCCACATTTGCATATTAATGAATATTCAGTATATTTAGCAGCTTGGCAGGGGTTTGTTGCTCATTTTACATGCATGGCACATAGGGTTGCAAAATTCCGGGAATTTTCAAAGCTGGAAACTTTCCATGGGAATTAACGGGAATATATGGGAATTAACGGGAATATACAAGGAATTTGCAAAATTACAGGTTAGCCTATGACAGGGCACTTAAATGTAGTTGAAAAAAAATATATCTTGCAGCATAATTTTGATTAAAACAACCAGATTTAATGCAATTTCAGTAAAATTTTTACCCTGCACATTCCACAATCACATTCACACAGCACACTACTTACTGCAGGGCTATTGAGGCCACACCCCCTGCATGCACTGTGCATTCCCCCAGTCCATAACATGCACATTTGATCAAAAATACAGAAAAAAAACAGTAATATTGTGAAATATAACTACAATTTAAAATAATGGTTTTATATTTTAATATATGTTAAAATATAATTTATTCCTGTGATCAAAGCTGAATTTTCAGCATCATTACTCTTGACTCATTACAGTCTTCAGTGTCACATGATCCTTCAGAAGTCACTCTAATATGCTAATTTGATACTCAATTATCATTGTTGGAAACAGTTGTGCTGCTTAATATTTTTTTATAATCTGTGATACTTTTTTCAGGATTCATTGGTGAATAAAAATTTACCAAATTCCCAAAATTTCCAATTCCCATAAATTTCCAAATTGGAATATTTCCAAAATTACCCAGGTTAAGTTCCCGTGGAAAGTTTCCGGAAATTTACCGGAAACTTTCCGCCCCTTTGCAACCCTAATGGCACATTATTTACATTTAGAAGACTTAAAGCTACAGAAGCAAAAACAGTTTGTGTAATTATAAGTGTGGAAAATGATCAATAATAAATACCATAAATATAAAATCTAAATAACTTATATATATATCATTATATAAATTATTCATATAAAACTAAATTACTTTCTGGTACAAAAAAAAAAAATGTTTCTATTTAGCATTTTTTTGTTTAATAAAAACATTTTCATAATAAATTATATCATAAATAATGTTGTAATTGATTAGTATAACCATATTATGTTTTTTTATGCCAAATGTTTTTGTTCAATCTTTTCAAGTGGCAAAACTTTCTGCTTATTTCCAGGTTTAATTTAAAAAAATAATAATTGTGGTCTCGGACTACTGAACCCCAGTGTATTAAAAAAATGCTCTTAATTATTCATTCCTATTTTGTATCCTAAATCAGAGAATCCTTGATCTCCATGGAGGCACTTACTGACGATGTGTCCAGTTGTCTGGAAGGCCAGCTCCACTATGCTCTCATCCTGATCGGAGGCAGCGAGATGAAACACAGAGAAAATGTTTTTCCACCCTGATCTAATATTCCCAGCCTGAGAGTTGACCATCTGGGCTATGCAGCGAACCACCATGTCTCTAATGGTAGGAGATCTGTAGATAGAGAAGCAGCATGTGAATAAAGCAGGAAAACACATGCACACACTCTCTCTTTTCATCTCATTCTGCAGGGGCAAACGTGTGTAGACAAGTTCATTTATCTCCATCAGTCATTGAGTTTAGTCGTGTGCGTGTATGTGTGTGTGTGTGTGTGTGTGTGTGTGTTCACTCACTAAGCCTAATGAGTACTGCAGGGTCCATATGAGCTAATATAGCTTTCTCTTCTTCACTTCTTCCACAGTGATGGAGAAGCTACTTTGAAAGTGAAGACTGCATATAATTTAAAGTAGTCTGGCTGCAGTCGAGCTACCTTTTCGAAAAAGTAGTTTGCTACAATACTTTGGTACAATGAGGAATTCAATAAAGGTGGAAGCATTAAATTTGAAAATATATTTACACTAAATAAATCTAGTAAAATAAATGAAATACTTTACATAATTGAATTTGATTTTTTTTTTTGACTAAATAAATGTAAAGATTTTTTTTTTTCAGATTCAAATATTGAGTGATGATAAAGTGAATCCTAAAAGCAATCCACTTAAATAAATGGTTCATAACCAGTGTTGTTATTGTTAAAGGGACAGTTCACCCAAAAATGAAAATTTGATGTTTATCTGCTTACCCCCAGCGCATCCAAGATGTAGGTGACTTTGTTTCTTCAGTAGAACACAAATTATGACTTTTAACTGCAACCGCTGCTGTCTGTCAGTCAAATAATGCGAGTGGATGGGAACTTTTACTATAAGAGTAAATAAAACTTGCATAGACAAGTCCAAATTAAACCCTGCGGCTCGTGACGACACATTTACGTCCTAAGACATGAAAGGATTGGTTTTTATGAGAAACCGAACAGTATTTATATCATTTTTTACCTCTAAAACACCACTATGTCCAACTGCGTTCAGCACTCGTTTAGTAAGGTCTGATCGCGCTCTGACAGCGGCAGTGATGTCTCGCGCTTATAATTCAATGAGTGTGAGGCATCACTGCTGCTGTCAGAGCGCGATCAGACCTTACTAAACGAGTGCTGAACGCAGTTGGACATAGTGGTGTTTAAAAGGTAAAAAATGATATAAATACTGTTCGGTTTATCGCACAAACCGATCGTTTCGTGTCTTAGGACATCAATGTGTCGTCACGAGCCGCAGGGTTTAATTTTGATTTGTCTATGCAAGTTTTATTTACTCTTATAGTAGAAGTTCCCATCCACTAGCATTATTTGACTGACAGACGGCAACGGTTGGACTTAAAAATCATCATTTGTGTTCTACTGAAGAAACAAAGTCACCTACATCTTGGATGCGCTGGGGGTAAGCAGATAAACATCAAATTTTCATTTTTGGGTGAACTATCCCTTTAATTAAAACTAAAATTGAACTAATATTAATTGAAATAAAATAATATATAAAAATTAAAAGAAAAACATTAACTTTTTAAAAAAAATTAACTTATTTTAGTTTAAGTTGAAGTACTAAAATGACTAAAACTGAAATAAAAAATAAAGTTACATAGAAAAATAAAACTAATAAAAAGGACAAAAATCAAATATCAAAATTACTAAAACAAATTAAAATAAAAACTGAAAATATACAAATAAAAACTAATTTAAAATATTAATAAATGCATATGTATAAATAATACTGAAATAATATTTTTTTTAATAAATTGTTCATAACGAACTGATTAACTAAATGAATTGCCAATGCTAATAAAAGAGTTTGATTATTACTGAATATAAAAAACTTTTATTCTACTATTTATTCTACTATTTTATTTTAAATGCTTGAAATATTTTCTAATACTTCTGAATATTTTAGACATGAGCGTAACTAAAATTATATTTTACTATAGAAATTTATTCACATTTTATTTTTATTTTACACATTTTATTTATTCATTATTTTATTTTAAAAAATATTTTCCATGACTTTTACACTATGGAGCTACTTGAAAAGTGAAAAGTCACTTAAAAAGTGTAGATTGAAAAGATTAAAAAAAGATTGAAAAATGTAGGTATTTTACCTTTTAGTTATTCTCAATGTTTCAATACACCACTAATGTTAAAGAAAGGAATGAAAAACTATGTCAAAACCTTCTGTTCATGTCTACATGACATATTATGCTTACCAACCCCTAAAAAGAGAACATTTTATACATGTAAACAAGGCACTGAACATGACATGATAAACATTTAAAAATATTTGGAGGCAGGCACTCCAGTCTCCAGAATCCAGAACAGAGCCCTTCAGAAGATGACATTTAGAAGCAGTACATCCGCCTGAGAGAAAAAACAGCTACACTCAAAACAAGCCTTGCGCCTCTAACCCATCTTAAGGCAAGACTTGCACAGTTGTACATCAAAACATGCAATTCACAATTTGTTTGGTTATTCAACTGACACTCTCTATAACTGAAGAAGCTCTGACCTGCATTATTCAGAGACATTTCACTTTAATTGCAGTGTAAATTGAAACGCTCACCTGTTCTTTTTCATTATGTGCTCAAACGGCCTGAGGAAATCCTTCTGGAATCTGAAATTGGCCAACTCTCCTTTCTCCAAAAATTTCATGGATAGCTGCCTCAAAGAGTCCACAGCGAAAATAGCAACATCCTCATTGGGATTACAGCCGACCTGTGCCAAAACAGAGAGTGAAAGAGACAGAGAAGGTTAAAGCAACGAGAGTGCTGTGTTTTCATTTTCAGCTCTTCTTCAATCTATTAAATATGCCCTCCCGCAGGCAGAGTGAAATTTAAAAGCATCATTAGATTTCTCTGATATCGTACAAAGCCACCGAGACACACACTCTTCATGGACCGATTTCCTTCCAGCGTTGATTTGGTGGCTGCTTTGAACTCACCTTATTGAAATGATCCCCTATAACCTCCCATATCCTGGACCACTGCAGCCTGATACGACCCATGTTGTAGTACGATATCTCCACAATCTTCTGCAGACTGAACATTCGAGGGTGTGTAGGGGAGGCCAATTCGTCCATCGATACAGCGCACAGCCATCGCACAAAGTCCACTGCAAGACACGACAAGGTGTCACTTAAATCTCCTCAGAACTGAAGTATGTGACGTTTGCAACGTTAAGGTTATGGGTTCGAATCCCAGAAACAACTGATAAAATACAGTTTGAATGCAATATACACTACCATTCAAAAGTTTGTGGTCAGTACGATTTTTTCTTTTTAAAGGGTTAGTTTACCCAAAAATGAAAATTCTGTCATTTATTACTTACCCTCATGCCGTTCCACACCCGTAAGACCTTCGTTAATCTTCAGAACACAAATTAAGATATTTTAGTTGAAATCTGATAGCTCCGTGAGGCCTCAATAGGGAGCAATGGACACTTCCTCTCTCAAGATCCAAAAAGGTACTAAAAACATATTTAAATCAGTTCATGTGAGTACAGTGGTTCAATATTAATATTATAAAGCGATGAGAATATTTTTGGAGCGCCAAAAAAAACCTAAATAACGACTTATTTAGTGATGGCCGATTTCAAAACACTGCTTCAGGAAGCTTCGAGCATAATGAATCAGTGTATCGAATCTGCTGTTCGGAGAGCCAAAGTCACGTGATTTCAGCCGTTGGCAGTTTGACACGCGATCAGAATCATGATTCGACACACTGATTCATTTATGCTCCGATGCTTCATGAAGTCGGCCATCACTAAATAAGTCATTATTTTGTTTTTTTGGCACTCCAAAAATATTCTCGTCGCTTTATAATATTAATATTGAACCACTGTACTCACATGAACCGATTTAAATATGTTTTTAGTACCTTTATGGAGAGGAAGTGTCCATTGCTCCCTATGGAGGCCTCACGGAGCTATCGAATTTCAACTAAAATATCTTAATTTGTGTTCTGAAGATGAACGAAGGTCTTACGGGTGTGGAATGGCATGAGGGTGAGTAATAAATGACAGAATTTTCATTTTTGGGTGAACTAACCCTTTAAGAAATTAAGATTAGTTCACTTCACCCCAAGCTTTACTCACCCTCAAGCCATCCTAGGTGTATCTGACTTTCTTCTTTCTGATGAACACAATCAGAGTTATATTAATAAATATCCTGACACATTCAAGCTTTATAATGGCAGTGAACGGGACCAACGAGTATGAAGCTAAAGAACGTATTCCACCCTTCTCCGGGGGGTTAATAAAGGCCTTCTGAAGTGAAGCGATGCATTTGTCTAAGAAAAATATCCATATTTAACAAGTTATAAAGTAAAATATCTAGCTTCCGCCAGACTGCCTTCAATATTCAACTTACGGAAAAAGCGTAACTGATGCAACGTCATGTTGAATACGGAAGGCATTCTGGCGGAAGCAAGATATTTTACTTTATAACTTGTTAAATATGGATATTTTTCTTACACAAATGCATCGCTTCACTTCAGAAGGCCTTTATTAACCACCTGGAGTACATTTATGATGGATGGATGCACTTTCTTCAGCTTCATACTCATTGGTACTCGCTGCCACTATAAAGATTGAATGTGCCAGGATATTTATTTATATAACTCAGATTGTGTTCATCAGAAAGAAGAAAGTCATATACACCTAGGATGGCTTGAGAGCGAGTAAATCTTGGGGTAATTTTCATTTTTAAATGATCTAATCCTTTAATTCATCAAGGATACATTAAATTGATCAAAAGTGACCGTAAAGACATTTAAAAAGTTACAAAAGATTTTTATTTCAAATAAATGCTGTCCTTTTAAACAGGTTAGTCCACTTTTAAATACACTTTTCCTGATAAATTTACTCACCCCCATGTCATCCAAGATGTTCATGTCTTTCTTTCGTCAGTTGAAAAGAAATGAAGGTTTTTGAGGAAAACATTCCAGGATTTTTCTCCTTACAGTGGATTTCAATGGCTACCAACAGGTTGAAGGTCAAAATTACAGTTTCAGTGCAGCTTCAAGGGCTTTAAACGATACCAGATGAGTAATAAGGGTCTTATCTAGCGAATCGATTGGTCATTTCCGAAAAAAATACAACCGTTTATGCTTTATAAACAAAATATCGCCTTGAACGTACTTTCCGCTTCCGCATTCTTCATAACGCTTACGCTGAATGTCCTTCCCTATTCAAGTTATGGAAAAAAACGAAACTGGCGCCCAGTTTAAGATAAGATAAGACCCTTATTACTCATCTGGTATCGTTTAAAGCCCTTGAAGCTGCACTGAAACTGTAATTTTGACCTTCAACCTGTTGGTAGCCATTGAAATCCACTGTAAGGAGAACAATCCTGGAATGTTTTCCTCAAAAACCTTCATTTCTTTTCGACTGACGAAAGAAAGACATGAACATCTTGGATGACATGGGGGTGAGTAAATTTATCAGGAAAAGTGTATTTAAAAGTGGACTAATCCTTTAAATCCTAAAAAAAGTCCACTAAAATATTAATCAGCACAACATTTTCATCATTGATAGTAAGGAATGTTTCTTGAGCACCAAAATCAGCATATTAGAATGATTTTTGAAGGATCATGTGACATTGAAGACTGGAGTAATGATGCTGAAAATTCAGCTTTTTGCATCACATAAATCTAAGTAGTTTATTAAAATAGAAAACAGTTTTTTTAAATTGTAATATTTCACATTATTACTGTTTTCACTGTATTTTGATCAAATAAATGCAGTCTTGGTGAGCATAAGAGACTTCTTTCAAAATAAATCTTACTGATCACAATTTTTTTTTACATAAACATGTCTGCCAAATGCATAAACGTAAATATGAAGTCTTGTACTTACCGATGGCATTTCCATCAAGTCTGGTAGAGCCTGTGAATATCCTGCAGAGAAGAATATGAGCGTTAATAACATTCAAGGAACATATTAGTGCTTGTAACATTACAAGGTTCATTAGAATTGATGATAACCATCATACCGGTCCACAGCGACTACCACACTTTGCGAGCTGGTCTCCCCAATAGACTCCTGAATGCTTGCTATCTGTTTGCGATCAACGTTCCCTCCTATTGTGCGAAAAATCACAGTTGGATTATTTATACAAGTGCAAACTTAATTTCACACTGCTGGATAATTATACTGGATTATGATAAAGCAATCTTAATGGATCACAGTTTAGCTTTAGATAAAACGTTTTTGATGATGTAATGGCAAATGGAAAAGCTGCAATGCAGATGGTGCTTGTGCTAATGTCACAGTTTTTGTCTTTTGACAAAAATGCCCTTTAAATTCAGTCAATATTTTGTTAAATCATCTTCAATATCACGCTTTACTTTACAGACCAAACATTAACTAAATGTTCAAAAATGTATAAAAATATTCATTTAAACATTTGTTAAACATATAAAGTATTTATCAACATAAATATCATCTTAAAATCATTTAAATATTGCCATGCGTCCTTTTCATCTCATCTGTGTTAACAATGAATAAAAAAAAATAAAAAAAACATTTTCACCATAATTTCAAGACCAAAATTCAATGAAAAAATGAATACATTTCTAAACATTTAGCTCTTAATTGAATTTAAACATTACATTTATCCACATATCTTAAAATCAATGATTTATTATATTGTGCTTTTTCTGTCTCAACATTGTTATCGATTAACATAATAAAAAAGTCTACATCACCAAACATTTTGGGTAATAACGAGATGATTGCTGTTCATGTGAAGTGTGATTGACTGACCCAAGCCCAGGTACTCGTCAGGCTGCTGTTCCTTGGTGCTGGTGATGAAGCCTTCCTTCCCCCGTACGGTTCCTGATATGTACCGAGCCTTCACTCCTGTCCCGATGAGCTGGGCCAACTCCAGCTGACTAATGCACTTCAGGATCTGCAGCGCACATAGAGAGAATGATAATACCTCACAAAGTCTGTCTGCCAATCACGTCGCATAGGAAAACATGTAGGCCAATCAAAGAGCTGGGTTTGGCAGTGCTCACCTCATGCCAGGAGTTTCCTAGGTAATTTCCATCCGTGTGAGCCACTGTAATGAGGGTCTTGATGGTGTCGATGTTCTTCTGCTTCATCTCAGTGATGCCAGAACTGGCCGTCAGCAACGTGAAGCGGGCCAGAGCCTGAACGTACGCATCTCGCTCCAACTGGAACAAACCAACAGAGAACAAAAACCCTTTGGACTGACATCTCTCCTGTCCACATGTTGAGAGAAATAAAGTGCAGAGGTGTTGTGCGCTGCGTGAACATGATGGTTATTGTAGTTCTAGACTAAATGTGAACATGCATTTACTCATTTCACTTGCATGAAAACATTCCTCAAAAGTGAAATGCAACCTCAGAATTTGATGCAAACCTGTAATAATTAGCTACAGTACTGTCCAAAAGTTTGGAACCACTAAGATTTTTAATGTTTTTAAAAGAAGTTTCATCTGCTCACCAAGGCTACATTTATTTAATTAAAAATACAGTAAAAAACAGTAATATTGTGAAATATTATTACAATTTAAAATAACTGTGTACTATTTAAATATATTTGACAAAGTAATTTATTCCTGTGATGCAAAGCTGAATTTTCAGCATCGTTACTCCAGTCTTCAGTGTCACATGATCCTTCAGAAATCATTCTAATATGCTGATTTGCTACTCAATAAACATTTATGATTATTTTCAATGTTGAAAACAGTTGTGTACTTTTTTTTTTCAGGATTCCTTGATGAATAGAAAGTTCAAAAGAACAGCATTTATCTGAAATACAAAGCTTCTGTAGCATTATACACTAGCGTTCAAAAGTTTGGGGTCAGTAAGAATTAATTGAAATTAAAGAAATGAATACTTTTATTCAGCAAGGATGCATTAAATCAATCAAAAGTGGCAGTAAAGACATTTATAATGTTACAAAAGATTAGATTTCAGATAAACACTGTTCATTTGAACTTTCTATTCATCAAATAATCCTGAAAAAAAATATTGTACGCAAATATTTTGTACAATTGTACACATTAAATGTTTCTTGAGCAGCAGATCAGCATATTAGAATGATTTCTGAAGGATCATGTGACACTGAAGACTGGAGTAATGATGCTGAAAATTCAGCTTTGCCATCACAGGAATAAATTACTTTGTGAAATATATTCAAATAGAAAACAGTTATTTTAAATTGTAATAATATTTCACAATATTACTGTTTTTTGCTGTATTTTTAATGAAATAAATGTAGCCTTGGTGAGCAGACGAAACTTCTTTTAAAAACATTAAAAATCTTAGTGGTTCCAAACTTTTGGACTGTACTGTATATTAAATTACACAAACATACTTTATGTATTTAATCTCACTTTATTAACCAATGTCTTTGCTGCTGACCTTCAATGATCTAATTCAACCATACTAATAAGCAGAAATGACTTCAGATTATCGGTGCGTTCCAAACGGGATATATCGCCCTCCGAAGGGCACTTCGGAGTGAAAATAATCATGGCCGCCATATTGAAGGGTCGTTCCAAACCAGGTGCTCAAAACTGGCCACTTCAAAGGGCCCTTCGGAATGAAGGATTTCGAAGGGTACAACTGATAGACACTTCGGGCCCCCATGATCCTTTGCACAGGGAAGTTTGGCATCACAGAATGGGTACAGGAGGTTAGGAGTTCGTTTTTACCTATTTAGTATGTATAGTTTTTTTCTATACTACCGTAATATTTATACGAGTTAGATTTGGTACATTATTATGGTCAAAACGACATTGTACTTCAACAAAAATACTTTACAGCTCCTTTTATCAGTCCATTCAAATGTTTAAAATACATAGATACAATATACAATATGGTGTGATAAAACCTAAAATAAATAAACTAACATTAAACAAAGGGCGCAGCTTGCAGAGTCTACTCCTCCTTGATTGTCTCGTTAAGATGACGCTGAAGTGCGTTCCAAAAGAAAAGTTTTTTTGTCCCCTACACCCTTCATCTCTTCGAAGCTCTCACTCTGGAGGGTAAACCCTTTGAAGGGATTAGGGCATAGGGATGAGCCCTTCCGAATGGAACGCAGGGTTGATTTAGAAATTTAGTGTTGAACTTCCTTCTCCTGTATCCTATTCTTCTTTGATCCAGAATGGCAGCACAGCTGAAAGGTTTGTTTGAGCTGCGCCCTCTACTGTACAGGCGTAAATATGCATTTCCTTCAGCCTGAGGCTTATTCATTTCACTTTTGGTGTGAAAGAGCCTTAACATTTGCCAAAAATAGAACTTTTTGTTGTTATTAAAAAAAAACAAACAAGCAATCCCAGCCCAGGTGAGAAAAAGTAATGCAAAAGTAATGTAACGCATTACTTTTCATAAAAAGTAACTAAGTAACACAATTAGTTACTTTTTTAGCGAGCAATGCAATATTGTAATGGATTACTTTTAAAAATAACTTTTTCCGTAACTGTACGGAAAAGAGCAACCTGCATATTCCTCAAAATATCTTTTTTTGTGTTCCACATAAGAAAGTCATACAGGTTAGGAATGACACAAAGGCTAATAAATGATTTCAGTTTTCATTTTTGTGTGAACTATTCCTTTAAGCAGTCGATCATTCCAGGCAAAGATGACTGAAGTTTTTAAAGTTGCTTATTCAGACAGAGACTGACTAGTAATGCAAGCAAACGCTAGGCCTTTCTCGGCTTCAGTAAATGACCTCTCCACGGTTAATGCAATGTGAAATTACCTGAATGCTGAAGATGCACGCTATCCTGATAGCACAGCGGATTCCCTCAAGACACAAAGAAGCCACTTCAGTGTCATCACAGTCTTGCAGACCCACGCTGAATGCAGCCAGAAAGGGTGTCCAGGCCAGCTATGAGAGGTCAAGATCATATAGGATGGGTATTTGCATCCAAACAGAATGTATATAGAAGTGCATGCACACTATACCTTAAACATTGGTCTGACGTGCTCGAGGTGGGTGGCGCTGGTGAAGGGGGCCTGAACGTGGCTGACAGCCTCCATCAGTGCCTTAGCCGTCTTTGCCATCTGCTCCATCTCAACATTATACAGAAGCCTCCTCTGCTTCTCACTGGCCACACCTGATCCAGAGACAGTAGCAAAAGCCCCATCAATTACCACAAACCACACCTCAAAATATCAGAATACTCCTTCTGTCTTTACAGAGACGACAGATCATAAATGTTCATTTGTTCTCTTGGAAGTCCAATAGCTTGTATTATAAAAATAAAATTATAATAATTCTATATATTTCATGCTATTTATTTAACGGTTTTATTTTATTATTATGGCTTATAACTATAAAAAAATAAAAATGAAACATATAAAAACAAAAATAAAAATTATTAATAATTAAAATGTTTACTAATTTAATAATTATTACCAAATACTGGAATATTTTATTCTGATTTGTCAACCACAGCATTCTAATGGTAAAATACAACAAAATAAAATCAATTATACTCAAATCAATAAGGATAAAATACAGCAGTGGATCTCAACCTTTTGGACTTTAAGGTCCCGAATTGTCCACAAAAATATTTACAGGCCACCCCCAATCCCGAGACTCACATTTTCTACGCATTAAAATGTTTAGAGTTTGGTATTACTAGAAAGATCTATATTTATTATATAAAAAAATAGCCAAATGATTTTTAGATGTTTTAGCTTGTTTTAAATGCTTGTTTGGGCAGTTGTGGCCTAATGGTTAGAGACTGATAACCCGAAGGTTGCGGGTTCGAGTCTGAATACCGGCAGGAAATAACAGAGGTGCCCTTGAGAAAGGCTCCTAACCCCCAATCGCTCCTCAGGCGCCACATAAAAATGGCTGCCCACTGCTCCGGGGGTGTGTGCCCACAATTTGCAGTGTGTGTGTTCACTACCCACTACCAAAGACTATAGAATAACACAAGACGTGTCACTCATTGTTTTGAATGGGAGAAAGTGTAACGCGCAATATGGCGGAATAAGTCCCGCCTTCTAAATAAGAGCCAATCGCCGACTGGTAAAGTCATCGCGTCACTTCAGCGGCCGTTAGAATCACCGGTTTCTATAGAAACAGTCAGACGCGCGCCTCCGAAGAGACGCGCATTTAGGTCTGCGCATGCGCATTAGCTTGATCCAGCCGGAAAAATACAGTTTTTTTTGTCATGATCCGAGTGTTTAGAAACTAAATGTATGAGCCGGTTGTTGTTAGATTTCATTGGTGATTTCAAATATGAAATTTAATCATAAGGTTGGCGAACAGTTTTGGAGAATTTGATGTTTCCCCATTCAAAGAGATTGCATGATGCCCAGGATGCCCGAGAGGCGTTTCAAAGATGGCCGCCGAGTGAAATGACTTGTCTTAAAGCGACTTTGCCACTACTCCTAATGTGTGTGCACTAACTGGATGGGTTAACTGAAGTGGATAAATTCTGAGTATGGGTTACCATACTTGGCCTTCACATGTCACTTTTTTCACTGTTTTCTCTTATTTTAAATAATTTTAAGTAATCTTGATGCCCCCATTTTGTTGAGGCCCCCTAGTGGGCCATGGTCCCCTGGTTTAGAACCACTGATGTACAGTCTCCAACTCATTATGGTAAAATAATTAAAAGGACTGCCATGACCCCATCAAGCAAAAAGGCATTTGGCCAATCATAGCTTTTTCATGCATATAATTCAAAAGAGTCTATTTGATTCTATGATTGATCGATATTGTCACCATGTTTGTCGGTGCACTAAATACTCACTTTGCTTATTTGACTTGAGAGTTAATTCCTTTGTCTCCTTCATAGATATTTTTTTCCCTGCGATTTCATCATAAATGGCTGAGAGATACTCCTCGGGTAAATCTTTACTGTCATTGATACCTCGGTTCATCTTGATGTATTGCTCTTTCGTCATTTTATTCTTCACCTGTGACAAGATAAAGGAAACAACAGATCAGTAGCGTTCTTCCTCTTGTTTTCCGTTGCGTTTCAGAAACATCCATCACCCTAGATTTAGCTATTCCACTCGCATATCAAGATTGAATGCCAAACAGCCGTTTCCAGCTCTGACGTTCACATTAGCATTCATAGATTCGGGAATGAAAAGAAAATGCATTCTGCATTCGCTTAAGATTTCAGTGAACAATCAGCACTCGGTGAACTAACCTGCGGACTGTGTAGGTCTGTAGTCAACATGATGATTGAATACGCGAGGACGTATGCAGTGTCTGCGCTGGCGAACAGTGTTTGCCTAAGGAAAGAGATAAAGGAGACAAACCGTGACTGAGTGCAGTGTTTGCGGCATAATTAGCGACGTAGGTTAATCTGTTGGGACAGCAGGGGACCGCGGCACTCACCCTTGGTTGCATTCTAAATATCTAGCAGCAAATTTCTCCATCAGTCGATCGATTTTTTGGGCCTCTCCGGGCAGACGGAAACCCTCGAGGAACATGCGCAGCGCTGGCACAAAGTCTTTGCCCTGGAAGTCCATTTGGTCGACGTAGGCATACATAACCTCTTTATTGATGCGATCGTTGTCTCCGAGAAACTCTCCTACCTGGATCTGTCGGGTCGGAAGCAGAAGGACCAATGAGTCACATATTGATTGTGAAGGTAGAGAAATAAATAGCAGAAAAACCATGTTTCACAACTCAAAAACACATGCTCAATGCTATATTCTAAAATCACACTGACAGACACTTCAGACTGGAGAAATCGAGCATCTATTCAGTGTGCATCATTGAAATGCAATGTCTAGTATTCCATGCACATCTCAAGTCATTCAGGAGGCTGAGGGCTGCTCGGCTGAAGTGCCCTAATTTTAGGGCAGATATAAGGAGCTCTCTTTACCCATTACTGCTGCAGTCTTCTGAGGCTGGATGAACGAGCAAATGAGCTGCCGATTCATCACACTGAAGGATCAAATAATCTCTAAGTGGAAGTTTGGCAACACTTGTCTGGAGCGTCTTAATATTTTTTATTTTTTTTTTGCTTTGTTTTTCAGAAATGTTTCAGAAAAGCCCTGCAGCTGGTTATTACACAATATACTGCTGTAATGTAAAAATCTATTGGACCTAGGCCACAGTACATGGAAGAAACAAGGTAAGGGAAAATACTTACAGAGTCAAGTCTCTCCTCTTGATGTAAAAATTGGGCGATATCTTCAGGTGTGGTTCCCAGCATGCCTTGTTCCTGCAGGTACTGAATGCCCCTCTTTGGTTTTTTGTTGAACCTGTGGCATTGTGGTAAATAGAACATCAACATATGATCAGCGTTTTACGTTTTGTAAGGATGTTCTGAAAGTGAAGTCTGTAGTGTGTTTTTGTCTGTGAAAGGGTTCATGTAAAGGTGTAGTAAAGGTGCTTGCATCAAAAATCATATTTTAGTTTTGTCACCTCCCTCTCACTATTAAATGGGTGGTTTTTGTAGCTGTGAATTATGACAGATTTATAAAACAAAATGGTATAGTCAGACTGAAAGAGTTTCTTCAGAAGGAAATGCAGAGCTGTAGGTGCTACACACTTCCAGGGACAACACAAACACTTTCATGCATTTTATTCTTTAGATTCTGAATACTGAATAGGTGTCATTGACGTGTAAATGTGGGAAGTCATGTTTAAATTTAAAATGTTTTCATCTGACATGTGAAAGTTGCTTAGTTCAGAACAAAACATTTTCAGTCTCAGTGAGGAAAAATTCCAGAAAGAAACAGTAGAATTTCATAGAAGACCTTTTATCTCAAAAGATCAAGTGAAATTAGTTTTTTCAGGAATCCATATGAACCCTTTAAGATTGCTCTGTTGATTTGAGCCCAACATCTCAACTACTGGCTTGTTTGCTTGAGTTTGGGGCGGGACTAACTGTTTGTCTGACCAATAGTAGATCTGAATGGAGAGTTTTTATGAAACCTGTTTGCAAACTCTTACTTTTACATTTCCAATTGGTTCTGATAGTGCTACAGAACTTATACACTTCACCTTTAAGGTATCAACATAAGTTTGATACCTTAAGTTTCTAGTATGCCTGAAGACCGTAATCAGTTGGTTCAGGTGTGTTTAAAGGGATAGTTCACCCAAAAATGAAAATTTGATGTTTATCTGCTTACCCCCAGGGCATCCAAGATGTAGGTGACTTTGTTTCTTCAGTAGAACACAAATTATGATTTTTAACTCCAACCGTTGCAGTCTATAATGCATGTCAATGGTAACAAAATCTATGAGAGTAAAAAAAAACATGCACAGACAAATCCAAATTAAACCATGCGGCTTGTGACGACACATTGATGTCCTAAGACACGAAACGATCGGTTTGTGTGAGAAACCGAACAGTATTTATATATTTTTTTACCTCTAATAAACCACTATCTCCAACTGCCTTGAGCGCGCACACGGCATCCAGTGCGTGAGGAGTGTACGTGCTCTGCCGTAATTTACGCAAGTGCCATAAGTGATCTCTCGCGCGTATACTTCACTTTCATTGTACACACAGTGCACAAACATTGTAGGTACGACAGCTAATCAAAATGGCACTTACTTGCGCTTATTTGGATTGTTCAAACCGACTTAAAACTAAAAGATTACATTCTCTCGCGCAAACTCTTGTGGGAGTGGTGACTTTCCAAGTATTCCCAACTTCCGAGTCTGCTTGCCTGCAGTTATGGTTGATTGCTCTTCGGCTGGATATCAACACACCCATTAACATACCAAAGTTTTTGAAGGTCTGCAGCGATCATTTTTTCCCCTGATGATTTTACATACCCAGGAGAGGATCATGTACGACTTAAACCATCAGCTGTGCCTATGGTTTTTCCACATCCAACTGAGGTATGTGAACAAGATCTTTGTATGAGTCCTTTTTATTTGTAAAGCTGCCCTTAGGAAAAGTAACAAAATAAAATAAGATGCCGTGCGCACGCTCAAGGCAGTTGGACATAGTGGTGCTTTAGAGGTAAAAAATGACATAAATACCATTCGGCTTCTCGCACAAACCGATCGTTTCGTGTCTTAGGACATCAATGTGTTGCCACGAGCTGCAGGGTTTAATTTGGATTTGTCTGTGCATGTTTTTTTTTACTCTCATAGATTTTGTTACCATTGACATGCATTATAAGAACACATCATTTGTGTTCTACTGAAGAAACAAAGTCACCTACATCTTGGATGCCCTGGGGGTAAGCAGATAAACATCAAATTTTCATTTTTGGGTGAACTATCCCTTTAGTTGGGGTTGAAGCTAAACTCTGCATGACAGTGGCCTGGGACAGGTAAACTAAGAAATTTCCATACAAATATCTCTCGATAGTGATTTTGTTAACAGCATGTGTAGTGCAGAGAGTGCAGATTTCATGCTTTTGATTCCAACTTAACGGCTTACAGGTCAATGCCTTGCTCTATGATCTCCTTCTGTTGTTTGAGGACCTCAAACTGCTCAGGGTTGTCTGTCCCAGACATCTGCGTGCTGTAGCTCCCGATGCCTGACGAGGCGGTGGAGTCCAATGAGTTTATGCTTCCGTAGCGGTTAATCGTTTCTGGATGCTTCGACTCATTGGTTTCCTGCTCTAAAGGCTTTTCTTGGCCTGATCAAAAGAGAAGAAAAATGAAATTCAGATGCAATTTCAGAGACAACAGAAGAAATGATGAGCCTGGTTTGTGAAACACCACGAGCCCCTGCAGCCTAGGGACTAGAGACAGCATGATTCATTTGAGTCCTGGTCGGCTGAAATGCGTGTTGGTGCATCGAGTCTTTTCTCTGGCTCAGCTCCCTATACAGCTCCCTATATGAGTTTCCCAGCACAACACTTCTCTAATAAAGTCTTTGGCCTCGGCTGACTCGTATCACAAAAACAGCACAACGGGGACTGGATGAAGAGCAGCGTGACCTGAATACACAAAGTAACAGGTCTGAAGTTGCTGCAAGCATGATAAACAGGCGGTTTGGGTACATGGAAGCCATGGTTGCAGTTTGCAGGGTCTAATTACATACACTGGAAACACTGTAAAAGATTTAGCGGGTAGCTATCACTGTAACATGAGCTGTCAGGTCACTTCCACATTTCTCATAGTTTCCTCTCTCCAAGAGATCAGAGGAGCCAGTAGCAACTGGGAAATACTTACCCGTTCATCTTAAGCTTCAAACAAATTGTAATTTACTTGTTTGATATAGAAATGCTACGGCCACAACACAAAGAACAATTAAGAGACCACTATCTACTTTACGCAACAAAAGCTAAAGCAATCAATTCTAATGTCTCTACAAACTGCCGTTACCTGCTCTCCCTTTTGATGTGCGTCCGTTAAGAGAAAAGAACAAAGATTGATTGGCCAGCATGATGAGAATACAAGAACTTGAAAGTCTTTATTAATGATTCAAAACAAACATAATGCACCTGAAGTATGCTACAATCTGACTGGCCGATTAGGACATAAGTCCTGTGTATGTAAGATTAGCAATTTGGTCAAGATGAAAGGTTACGGTCATTAAACATTGTTTCCACTAAAATACCATGGCTACTACATTTATTAAACAAAAAACAAACAAACAAAAACCCATGGTAACCACTGTCATAAAATAAATAAAAACATTTAATATTTTAGGTGGATGCTAATGTGGCCTGACTATTTGTTAGCGTAACTCTATGTGGTTCCAAGAGTGTTTTGGGTGGTTTCTAGGGCATTGCTATGTGTTTGCTAACATGTTCCCAGTAGTTGTTAGGCATTGCTGTGTGGTTCCAAAAATGTTTTGGGTGGTTGCTAAGGCACATTGAGTGGTTGTTAACATATTGCTATGTGGTTCCAAGAGTTTTATGTGTAGTTTCTAGGGCGTTGCTAAGTGGTTACTAAGGTGTTCTGAGTGGTTGTTAGCTCATTGCAATGTGGTCCCAAGAGTGTTTTGGGTGGTTTCTAGGAAGTTGCTAGGTTGTTGTTAATGCATTCTGAGTGGTTGTTAACATATTTCTATGTGGTTCAAATAGTTTGTTTTTTTCATTGGTTTCTTGGGCATTGCTAGGTGGTTACTAAGGCGTTCTGAGTGGCTGTTAACACATTGCTATGTGGCTCCAAGTGTGTTTTAGGTGGTTTCTAGGGCATTTCTAGGTGGTTGCTAAGGCATATTGAGTGGTTGTTAGTGCATTGTTATGTGGTTCCAAGAGTGTTTTGGGTGGTTTCTAGGGAATTGCTAGGTGGTTGCTAAGATGTTCTGAGTAGTTGTTAGGCATTGCTGTGCGGTTCCAAAAGTGTTTTTGGGTGGTTGCTAGGCCATTGCCAGGTTGTTGCTAAGGCATATTGAGTGGTTGTTAACACACTGAAATGTGATTCCAAGAGTTTTATGTGTAGTTTCTAGGGTGTTGCTAAGTGGTTGCTAAGGTGTTTTGAGTGGTTGTTAGCTCATTGCCAAGTGGTTGCTAAGGTGTTCTGAGTGGTTGTTAGCTCATTGCCATGTGGTTCCAAGAGTGTTCTGGGTGGTTTCTAGGAAGTTGCTAGGTGGTTACTAAGGCATTCTAAGTGACTGTTAACACATTACTATGTGGCTCCAAGTGTGTTTTAGGTGGTTTCTAGGGCATTGCTAGGTGGTTGCTAAGGCACATTGAGTGGTTGTTAACATATTGCTATGTGGTTCCAAGAGTTTTATGTGTAGTTTCTAGGGCGTTGCTAAATGGTTACTAAGGTGTTCTGTGTCCTGAGTGGTTGTTGGTGGTTCTAAAAGTGTATTTTTAAGTGGATTTTCAGTGTTCAATTTGTCATTTAAAAATGTGACCCTGGACCACAAAACCAGTCAGAAGGGTCAATTTAGCTCAACTTTCATCTGAAAGCTGAATAAAGAAGCTTTCCTTTGACGTATGGTTTGTAAGGATAGGACAATATTTGGCTGAGATACAACTACTTGAAAATCTGGAATCGGAGGGTGCAAAAAAATCAAAACATTGAGAAAATCACCTTTAAAGTTGTCCAAATGAAGACCTTAGCAAAGCATATCCACTAACAAAATTTAATTTATGGTAGGAAATTTACAAAATATCTTTATGGAACATGATCTTGACTTAATATCCTAATGATTTTTGGCATAAAAGAAAAATTTGATCATTTTGACCCATACAACGTATTGTTGGCCATTGCTATAAATATACCCGACTTATGACTGGTTTTGTGGTCCAGAGGTCACAAATAAATAAGACTCTCTGGTTTCTGATGGGCTGATATCTGAAAGCCTAAAGTGGGCTTGAGGCTACAGAGAAATTTCCTTTAGGTCTATCAGAGCCTCTCCTCCTCGAACCTAATAAAGCCAAGCTTGATTAGACCTAAATCCCCTCCGCTCCGAAGAGGAAGGGTCTTTAGTCTGGCACATGTTCCCGGCTCATATAAGATGCTCAGTTTTGCAGTGTTCAGAGAGCCTGCAGCCTGCTTCCCTGATGTCAGGGCATGCCTCGGTGAGGAATAACAGCCTCAGGCCTGTTTGATTAAGATGAAAGGCCTGCGTAGCCATCACGGCGAATAGCATTTCCTGCCTCTCTTTGAGGCACAGGACTCCTAGTGCACTGTCCTCAAAAGCAACTGTTTATCCATTTGGTTCTGCACAAGCCAGAAGCCTCTGAAAAGCAGCACAAATGCACTCTGAGGAGGCTCATTTAGAAGAGCCAGGACCGTAACCTGGAATATGTAATGCAACCGCTTGGATCTAAAGCATATCAGGATATAGAGGGGCTAAACAAGGTTCCACAGGTATTATACTGGTTGAGGAGCTAGTACTGTTGTCTTGTTTCGCAAAGGCTGATGGTTTGACTTACCGAGACTTGTCTGGGAATTGGGGTTGACATATTGGTCTTTGCTCCATTCCACCATACATTTGAGAATGGATACCAGACACTCCAGTCCTTTCTTTCTTAGAGTCAGCTCCTGAGGAACAACATAAGCTGGGATCACTAACACTGTTTTAAAAGAACAGTTCTTGTAATTTACCCTTTTCAAATCAGCATGATTTTTTTTTTTTTTTTTGAATATGGAGCACTTCAAATGTCTTTTTGTGAGCTCAAGAACTAAATGAGGGAAGAAGTGAAGTGATTAGAGAAGTGAAGATTTTTCGGGTCAATTTTTGGGTAAACCAATCCGTGTGTTTACCTGAAGTGGGGTTGTACCCAGTTCATGGCCTCCTCGTCCTTGTGCAATCTTTGAGAGGTCATTCACCAGCCTCTCGAAAATATTAGCAGCATTCAGGTCACAATCATAATTAACATAGATATCTACCACACTCTGGGCATCTGCGAGGGAAGAAATATCACAGAATTACTCATAGAAAAACTCTCAAATATCTTTGAAAATGAGATAAGCAAAAGCCTTTCATACCCGCACATATTCTGGTAAGGGTTTGAATGACCATCCACTTGTGGTCATATGAGCTTGTGGACGTTTCCAGAATATACAGAAAAATTTCTTTGAAAAACACCTGAGGAGAAAAAAAATTGATCATAAAATTAGAGAAAAATATATTTTAAAAAAAATTCATAACTAAGTCAGTAACAGATGGTGTTGTCAAGACGCGTAACTTGACCGAAGTGAGAAATATATAACTACACAACACCGCAAACAATAAATCCTAACACACTTGTCTGGAATGAGCCACACACACAAGCAGACAGACTGAGGCAGAATTACAAGCTTCCTAAACCACAGCTCAAATAAATCCACACTGTCAGCTAGACGCTCCACAGACTGACGCCATCAGGGCAAGATGCACAAATACATTACAATTCGGGGGGAACTGAGTTCAGGCACCTCAATTTGCATCTTGAGATGCGTCTTGAAGTTGGACAGGAGGGTGAGGAAGATGGACAGCGACAGCTCGAACACTTCGGGGACGGAGGAGACGCCGTTTTTAGACAGAGCTACGCACAGGTACTGCTTGATGGCGTTGATGAACATCTCGTTGGTTTTGAAGATGGGCCCAGCGTTCTGCAGGATAGACAGGAGGAGCTGCAGCGAGAGGACCTTGGACCGCAGCTCGTGGGATCTGAATTAAGATGAAGAATCTTAGGTGAATAAAACAAGGTGATTTCTGATGCATTCAATCTTCATTCCATATAAAATACTTGTGCCAAGGACAAACTAAACTTAATAAAGAAAATTCTGTTCATTTTTTGCTTTACTTACTGGGCAAAGACACCATTAAAACCATTTTTATTGACTGTTTAAATACTTAAAATTTCTCATTGTCAAAGAATGACATGTTTTAAGAAAACAATAAAATAATGAGAATGCAAAATTAATACAGTTTTTGATGGTGGAAGGACATATGGCTATCTTATCAGACTGCAGACATTATTTGTAAAATAACCACAAAAAAAAAAGTCAGAAATTATAAATATATTGCAGATTGTCTTTCAAGAGAAAAGAATAAAGCTTTCAGAGTCACTGAAAATATAGCTGTGTTGTTATTTTTAACTTAAACAATTAATGAAATATGTAATGTTTTCGATAACAGAAATAAACATGTCAATTAATGTTTTCGGTAACAGAAATAAAGCTAAAATAAAACAAGTATTAGATGAAAAACAAACAAAAAAAAAATAGTGAAATTTAGAAATGTTGCTTTGGCAACTAACTAATATGTTTAAATTGATGTACTACAATTACTAAAACTTAATTAATTAAAATTCTATTGAAATATAAACATTAAAAATAATCAAAATGACAAAAGAACACAAGAAAATTACTAAAACTTAAACTAAAAATAAAATGTAAACTGAAAATATAAAAATAAAAGCCAATTCAATACATGAACACATACTATACCAAAATAATAATAATAAAAAAAAAAATAATAGTATAATACTAAAATAACACTGGACTTTGGCTTTCCTCTTATACAACATATGTATAAATATACAGATTTATTTCAATATTTATTTTCGATTATTTAGGAATTTAATTATTAAATATTAAAGTGAAACATCAAAACACAAATTTCAAAACGATGCAGCAACAGAATCCAAAAGCATTCTACAGCTACCAAATCCATGCTACAAAATATGTCATAATGTCTACTGATTGACAAACTAAAGCTACATTTTCTGAAGAAAACTGTAAAGTGGTGCCTCTGCAAAGCTCTTGTCAGGGCAAAAGTCAATGCGACTTTTCAAGCCCATTTTATTGTCCTCTAGTCAAAAACTGTCCCTAACATAAAGTATGTACAATAATAACAGTGATGCTTGCCTTAGTGTGCACCTCTATAAATAAAGTCCAAGTCCTGCCCTGATGTAAATCAAGAGAGGTCAACAGGTCTCAGTCCATTTGACAAAGAGTGATCAATAGCACTGAAACAAGCTTCCTGCCTCATTGCCTCGGAAGACACACCAGGATGAATGGCTCCCTTTCTCTTCAACTGATGGGGAAGAACATCTCTCTTGCCCTCTGACAGCCCTATTCACCTCTTAAAGGACAATGGCTGATGCCATCAACACTCTTGCTCTAAAATGTCTCCAACCATTTACAGATCTAAGATGAGAATATGAAAAGGGACCACAAAACCGCAACTCAGTTGGACCCTGACTGGAGATGTCATTTTTTTGGCACAACATAAAACCAATTCCATTTGTATACATTCAGATGTTTTATTTAGAAAGGCAGGCTTACTTCGGATCAGGGGGACCGTCTGAAAGGGGCTTCATGGAAAGTTTGCAGAGTGAACGGAACACCAAGAATGCGTCCTTTTGCAGAATGTGGGAAAACTTTGCACCTGGTGCTGGACCAGTGGTAGCTACTGATTCCTGTGGGAGAAATGCTCATGTTAGCATCTTACGGCAATTAAATGTAACTGCCGAGAAAATGAACCATCATCTACGGCACATAACATGCAACAACCATACAAAAAGCTACAGTCCATAAAACAAGTATTACAGTCTATTAAGCAATATAAAAGTTTCAAAAAAATATTTGGACACTTGTGACACTTAAAAAAAATATATACTAATATCCTTGCATTTAATAACAGACTTTCTGCAGAATTTTAAAACCAAATAAAAAGACCTACACAAATAAAATTAATACTGTATGTCTATACACATGTGACCCTGGACCACAAAAACAGTCATAAGGGTCAATTTTTTAAAATTGAGATTTATACATTATCTGGAAGCTGAATAAATAAACATTCCATTGATGTATTTGTTGTTAGGATAGGACAATATTTGGCTGAGATACAACTACTTGAAAATCTGGAATCTGAGAGTGCAAAAAAAAAAAAAATTCAAAATACTCAGAAAATCACCTTTAAAGTTGTCCAAATGAAGTCCTTAGCAATGCATATCTACTCACAAAAATATATTTGATATATTTACGGTAGAACATTTACAAAATATCTCCATGGAACATGATCTTAATATCCTAATGATTTTTGGCATAAAAGAAAAATCGATAATTTTGACCCATACAATGTATTGTTGGCTATTGTTACAAATATACCCGTGCGACTAATGACTGGTTTTGTGGTCCAGAGTCACATTTGTCTATATGTCTAGAAGAAAACCATACAATCTCAAAATAAATCATGTATTTCAGATTCTTCAACTTAACTGCATTCAACTGCGAAATAATATACTCAAGACATGTTTTATTCTATATATACAGTAAATAAAATAAAAACATTATAGTGCCTATACTAGTAAAATCTATATATTAACTGTGTGCATTAATGTTCTTTCCTTCCTGTGATGGGGAAGCCCAGAGAGAAAAAACAAAAGTTTATGTTGAATAAATGCCAGATAGTTTGTGTCAGATAAATACCAATAATATCCAGATTTGACGTATAACGTGGGACTATTAATTATAAGCAAACCCAAAACACGCCAAGACTATTCTTTCCAAAGGTGTCTATGCTTTACTACTTCCAGCTTCTCATTCAAAAAACTGCATTTTTTTTTACAAAACATTTCATAATAAGCAGTTTTTTATTATAATAAAACACTTAATTAACACAAACTAATTTAATTTTGAAGAATTCAACTGTTAATTCAATGTACTGTAGTTAGAGTTCTGAATACACAATGCAGTTAAAAACAAGTACATATGTGTAAACAAGCTGCAAAGCACAATCATTTTCTATTTTATACCTTTCATGGCAGAAGTGGAAATTGGTACCTGAGTGTCATTGGAGGAGACAGACAGTCTGTCGTCAGGCAGGGACGGAGTGAAGCTTGCAGAAATGGGCGTGCCAGGGATGCCGTTGGCATGAACATTTTCGTTGTCGCTGCCCAAGCCTCCTTCCTCTTCCAGAGAGTTTGGAATGCCCTCAGCTGGCTCAACTTCACCCTCACGGCTTACCTTCATATCTGAACATGGTAAAACAGACTTCAGGCTTTGGTCCAATGGGATGGTTAAAAGTGTATCAGTACTAAAATCAAAAAGCCACAAGCCTAGATGTTCAACAACATAAGATTTGCTTCAATTAAGAGACAGTTCACCCAGAAATTAAACATGCTCTAGTTGTCTCTTGTTGGGAGCTCACAGGTTGAGAGTTCATTCCCTCATCACGCACTCATCACTCGTGTTTTTGTAGAGCACCTGGTTTATGTTTTCATTGAACAGGCGTTCCCGTGTTGCACACGGTACATGTTTATCATCGGCCATGTGCTTTCTTGTTTTCACATTTTGTGTGGACACACAGTCTTGTGAAGGCTCTCATCGGATGCGTGTTCATGTCATGTTTTGTGTGAGCACATGGCTTTGTTTTGTTTGTTTCTATGTGCCATAAGCTTCAATGTCTATTGTCTTTACGCCGCCCGAAATGGCTAAACACTAAGCTTTTAATTGTTCTAACCACAAATTATTTGTCAGGAAATTTAAGCAAATGCACTACTTAAAAAGCCATTGGTGTCTCAGAAAAACAACCAAGACAGAATGAAGTTTTTGGCAGAATATGGAAAGATTGTGAGTGGAGTGATGAATCACAGTGAAGCACGAGTTGTATGGCGATGCTCCAGAGTGGTGTCTTTGAAAATCTGTTGAGAAATATAATAATAAATGCATCTCTACCACAGTGAAGAATGGAGAAAGAGATGTCATGGTGTGGGGAGCCTTTTTAGCTGCTGGTATTGGTGAGCTACTTCACTGTGAAGTCATTTAATGCTTTGGATTACATGAGAATATTGCAGAATGGATTGCTTCCCACAAATGAAAAGTTGTTATCTAAAGAGAAATGATCAGATGTTTTTTTTTTTCAACAAGATAATGACCAAATTGCAAAGACAACCAATAAGTGGCTTGAGAACAGGTGCATGTTTTGGCCTGGTCAGAGTCCAGATTTGAACCGTATAGTGAATATTTAGACTCGCATTAAACTCAAATGAACTGGGAGACATTTTTCAACTACTCATGAACTACTTCAAGCCACCAACATTGAGTGGAACAACACTGACAAGTTACTCCGGAAAGCTACTCCATCCTAAGTTACTTTATCTACAGTATTTGTGCAATTCTTGGTAATTTCCTGACCAGGGATTTGTGATTAAAATGGTTAAAACCATTAAAAGACCACTCAACATTTTGCCATTTTTGTTTTTGTTTTGCCCAGGAGTGTGTGCACACACACATACACACACATAAATGCATGACCATTTATTTTTGGTTGAACTGTCCAACTGTCCCTTTAAGGTTCTCACAGCAAGAAGAGTACAACTCGCCTCCAGCCACTGTGTTTACGACTTCTTGCAATATGCTCTGTACAATCTCCTGTGCCTTCTCTTCATAGTTCGGGCTTTCTTCTTCCACGGTGGGATCCGGGCCATGCTCTGCCGCACCTTAAAGACAGCAGAGTACGGTTAAGCTTCTAATTCTGTCTAGTCAGTCATTCATTGTGCGATAAGAGGACTTTCCCTCAAAGCATACTGTGTAGTCACATTAAATCCACGTTATCAGTATCCCAATTTAATTTTAATAAGTGCTATTAAGAGGGAACTCCATACTGCCTGTAACCGGGTGAAAGCAGTGCTATTAAACTTACGTAAGACTGAGAAACACTGACACAGTTTTCCAATAGTGTCACATCATTAGAGGGAGTCTCATCTGTTATGATGTCAAGTCTGAATACATGATTAACTAATAATGACTAGGAATCAGAGATGCTTGAGTGTGTCTTGCAGTGTTGAGAGGAGGAGAGAAACCAACTAAAAATAGTGACACTGCTAACTTAAAGGCATAGGTCACCAAATAATGAAAATTCTGTCATCATTTACTCATGTCGTACCCTCATGTCATTTCAAACCAGTAAGACTTTGGTTAACCTTTGAAACACAAATTAAGATATTTTTAATGAAACCTGAGAGGTTTCTGATTCTCCATTGAACGTCCAGGTAACCAAAACTTAGTCATAAAGATGTCATAAAACGATTCAACATGAATCGAATGGCTTAAAGGGGTGGTTGATTATGATTTCACTTTTTTAACTTTAGTTAGTGTGTAATGTTGCTGTTAGAGCATAAACAACGTCTGCAAAGTTACAACGCTCAAAGTTCAAAGTTCTTTTAAAGAAATCGCTATTTAAGGACTACAATAAACGGCTGGTAGGGACTACAACAAGCTTCTTCCCGGGTTAGTGACATCACAAACCCTAAAATTGACATAAACCCTGCCCCCGAGAGGCCATGTTGGGCTGCTTTAGAGAAGAGGAAGAGTTGTTGTAGTACAGTGTTGCTGCCATGCCATCACTTTATGCAGGACTGCTTCACAAATGAGGGTCAATTCAACGCTGGATTTGCACAAAAGTTTAACATGACGGCACATGCTAGTCGATGAGTTGAATCAACTCCACAGCAACTACATAAATTTATCCACTAAACATTCAGAAACGTCCAGATGCATTTTAAAAGTTGTAACTTCTTCCTGAGTCTCTCCATCAGTGTCCGACTCCGGTTTGAACAATGTAAGGCTGAACACCGTTACTGACAATCGTCATTTTGGCTGCGTGAGATTCTCCAGCTTTGTTGCTGTTGAGCAACCGAAGCTGTTAAAGCTCGTGCTTTGAAGATTAACCAAACTCTTATGGGTTTGGATGACATGAAATGAGTAATGACAGAATTTTAGTTTTTGAATGAACTATGCCTTTAACACCACATCAGTGCAGGCTATTTTCATGGCAAAATCAAAGTGGAATCAATAAATAAATACAACAATAGCTAAAAAGAGAATAAACAATTCTTCAAACAGAAAAATTAAATCTATGTAAGACTTTTCAAATGTATTTTTGATAAAAATCTTTCTGAATACATCCTATTAAACCCTACATTTTTAGTCACATTTAAAACAGAGTGAATAGGCAATAACAAAAGCACTTTCCTAGAATATTCCACTGGTGTCTACAGTCATTTAGAGAAATTAGCATAATCATTTACATAAACATGGAACCCTAAAGCTAAAATAATCTCTGCATGTTTGCATGCTTCTCTTTACTTTGCGCCGCTGCAGTGGCCTGGTCTGCCTCAGTCTGCTCATTTTCCGCAGGGCAGAAGTCAGTGCCGTTCTCTGGCTCGGGACTCTCGTACGGTGGGGATCCCTGCTCGACCTTGCTGCCCTGGTGTCCCGGTCCGCCATTGGCCTCGGTGGGGAGGCTTTTGCCAGGGGTGTCGGTGTGCCGCTGTCCAGGAGACTCCGGTTCTTGCTGGCTGACTGGAGAATGCTGCCTGTGCCTCTCTCGCTCCATCTGCTTGGCTTCC
Source organism: Megalobrama amblycephala (assembly GCF_018812025.1). Taxonomy (NCBI): domain Eukaryota; kingdom Metazoa; phylum Chordata; class Actinopteri; order Cypriniformes; family Xenocyprididae; genus Megalobrama; species Megalobrama amblycephala. The sequence continues at coordinate 18,221,905 of NC_063065.1, forward strand.
TGCAGCTGCAAAACACATACACACAAGGTCAAGTCATTTTAGGGAGTTTATAGACTCATGTTCCCTCCTGGGCGGCCGGGAGCCCAAAGCCAAGCTGATGTACATCCATTTCTCTGAACAGGAGGCAAATAATTGTGTTTAAGAATACAGATTGTTCCCATCATTTAAAAAAAAAAAAAAAACACAAGACCAGGATCTTTATAGCATCTTAGTGTACGTGAAGACAATGTCTGTGTTGACAGATGGTGGTTTGATTTCATGCACCTGGAACGACAATCTGAACTACGCACATGCTTACGCTGGTGTTTCAAAGCAGGATAAGTGTAAAATGAAAATTCTGTCATCATTTACACACCCTCGTGTTAGTTTCAAACCTGTATGACTTTCTTTTGTGGAACAAAAAAAACATTGTTTTACCTTTTAAGATTATTTTACCTTAGGTCGAAATAAATATTTTACAGTCCGTCTCAGAAGACAAATATCATTTATAAAAAATTAAATAAATACATTGCACAGGGTGCAAATAGTCCACGAACAACAACTGAATCCGAAAGTAACTGGTAGCTAATACAACTTCAGACTGAACATGTCTAGAGTGAAGATATCAATAAGGCTGGATCATTAACAACATTTTGGCTTTGGTACAATACCACCCTGCGATACCTTGGTATTGATAGTTAAAGACACAATATGTAGTTTTTCGCCACTAGAGGTCGCGTATTCAAAACAAAGGCGTAGCTTGATGACACCTTGATTCGTGGAATCATGGGAAGTGTTGTCTTCACGTCTACAGCCAGAATCTGACAAGGTTCGGGCAGAAATCACATTAATGGATGAGCTTATGTATTAAAGATTTATTAACGACTGTAGTATGAAGCAGGGTGTGGCTGAAAACCATTGGAGAGGAACGAGGCCACTGGAGCGATTGCTAATGAGAGACTAGCGCAACACACAGCTCAAGAGCAGTGGAGCTTTTATTGTGCCACAGCTGCCGCTTCCGCCTCTTCTGGTCAAGCGTATGTGGGTTAACGCAGCACTGTTTTATCATATTAGATACATTTGTGTGTTGAAAGTTGTTATAGTGCTACTCTGTGCATCCACTCAGTGGCTACTATGAGACACTTGTTGCACACTGCAGTAAGCTAGATCGATATCAGTCATGGTAAAACATGGTACTCGCGGTAAATCAAGAAAATGAGATTTAAACAATAAGACTTACTGTGTTGAGCTATATAACAATGATTAGTTTTCTGTCGATGAATGAATGCAAACAGTTGCTCACCTGTCTAATAAAACACATAATATATTAAAGTGTCTTTGATGTTTCCATGGTTTCTACAAATAAAACCAGAAATCGAGGGTAACGCGTGTATGATGTCATTCAGGGGCGCCTGCAGGATTTTATCTCAGGGTACGCACAGAACTAACCCCCCCCGTTATTATTATAATTATTGTTTTTGTTCATCTATTGCCAAACTTTAATATGTGAATTATATTATTGAAATAAACATATTTAGCGTCGTCAGGCTTTTGTTTGTGTTTTTAATGGATAAACGACGGAATTGCGCTCAAGTTTATGGGTGCTGTAAATTTGACCTGCCTCAAGATGGCGCTGTTTTCGACACTCTTGATACTTTGAAACCAGAAACCTTTCACGAAACATTTAGAGAAAAGCTTCAAAGATATAAGAGGCTTCAGTTCTCCATCCCTACTCAATAGTTTTAGGCCATTTTGCAAATGTTTCAGTCGAATTTAGCTGTTTTAGAAAGCGTTTACTCATTTTGAGCCTGTTTTTAAACATTAGCTATCTGTAACATCATTTTTCATGTGTAGAAAAAAACGACTAACTAAACTAGCCAATCAGATTTCTTTTCACCCATATCACCCACGCCCACCCATGGACGCACATAAACACATTTGACTTTACAACACACAAACGCACACCTTTATGTATTCTCATTCTCTCTTGATCTCTTAATATGTCATGAGCGTACGCAGATGGATTTTAATAATCAATTTAAAAATTATGTAAAAAATAAAAACGGCATTAATTAACGCCCTCTCATGGTACGCACAGTGCGTACAGCCGTACAGCTGCAGGCGCCACTGATGTCATTGATAGGCGACACACGGACACGGTCCGTGTCCTGGTTAAAATTGCTTATTTCTCTGGATTTAAACATTCTTGGAAACATTTGGGATAATAAAGTACACAAGTCAACAAAATATATAACATTGTTCTAGTGGTTTTTTAATTAAAAAATCTTACATATTGTGCCTTTAATCAATACCTTAGGGCTTAGAAACACATAAAATGTAACTAGATTTAGTAATTCAATTTAAATATATAAATAACATTTTGGCACAATATTAGCTTCTGATACCTTACTTTAAATAGTAAAATAAAAAATAGTAGTTATAATATAATACATAAAAAAAAAAAAAAAAATTTAAATGAAAATGAAAATTGTAATGAAATTCTACATTACAAAGGGTGCAAATACTTTTGTTAAACATACCACCTGGATTCGTTTTATGAATAAATGACTGAATGAAACCGTTATATTCTTAACACTTATGTACTGATATGCCATAGAACCCTAGTTAGTAAGCAGACTGTTGAGTATACCGCATGCATCCATAAACCAAGAAGAACCTTTAATGTAACATGTTTATTAATAAAGTATGAGGGACAAAGATGTCCCTTCTCCAGAGCTTTCATTTGAATTCAGGTGGTCTGATATGGTCTGGTCTGTGTTGGCAAAACAAACACATCTTCAATATTGTACAGCTTATTAGTTATGCATGATGTGTCTGGCTGTGTCACAATGTGTCACGCTCTGTCCGGACTTCTAAAACTGCGTGACAGTGTGTTTTGCTTGTGCCAAAACCGCAAACCTCCCTTTCAAAGAGGCATCCTTTTGATCAGCGTGAAATATCTAAACTGAACCTCACTGTCCTCATCCACATGCAGCCATCTAAACCACAAAGATTGAGACAGATCGCGTTTGCTCCTGGTCTCAACATCCATCTCGGATGATCTAATCACAAATGACAGACCAAAATACATTTGTAAATAAGGTCTAAAATGTTTTTTGATCCGATCATTAAAACGTGTCCTCGACAACACCAATCATTTCAACAACTATTAATACACTACTAAAATAATTGTGTGACAATCAAAAACCATCAGTTTATAAAAAGATTAAGTGTATTTCAGGAAAAACAAACTATTTTATTTTGAATATTCACAATATATTAGTAATAATTTTGCAGCTGTATATAAAAAGTAAACACCATTGTGAATATCGCATTTAATGTGTTTTTTATCAAGTTTCCTAAACACTACTGAAAAGATTTTGTATAATTCTCCACTGAGAATTATTATTTATGTATTAAAATACAAATTCTGTATATAAATATTGTGGTTTATGACGATGGATTTTGCCTAAAATAATTAAAAATCATTGCATTTTTTTATTCATATAGTGAAAAAACTTGATTATTTCAGCTAGATCACATTTACACACAGTTTCAACATTCAGAACCTACAACAAACATTTGATTAAAATGATGGTTCCCTTGTTCTACTTTAATCCATTTCAGAGCTTACATTTTCAAGATATACACTACTGTTTAAAAGTTTGTGGTCGGTACATTTTTTTTTTTTAAACAAAATAATTAATAAAGGGATAGTTCACCTAAAAATTAAAATTCTGTCATCATTTACTCACCATAAAGTTGTTCCAAACCTGTATACATTTCTTTGTTCTGCTGTACACAAAGGAAGATATTTTGAAGAATGTTTGTAACCAAACAGTTGATGGACCCCACTGACTTCCATAGTATTTTTTTCTCCTACTATGGAATTCAATGGTGCCCCACAACTATTTGGTTACAAACATATCTTCCTATGTGCTTATTTACTCACTTGAGGGTGAGTGAATGATAACATAATTTTCATTTTTGGGTAAACAATCCTTTTAAATTCAGCAAGGAGGCATTAAATTGATCAAAAGTGGCAGTAAAGACATTTATAATGTTATAAAAGATTTCTATTTCAAATCAATTTATCAAAGAATCCTGAAAAAAATTAGGTCTGAATGCGCTCTGATGCCGGAAGTGATCGCTCGCACTCAGACATATACACGCGAGAGATCACTTCCGTCATCAGAGCGTTTTCAGACCTCACCGACCGGATGCGCAAAGAAGTTGGACATAGTGGTGTATTAGAGGTAAAAATTATATAAATACTGTTCGGTTTCTCACACAAACCGATCGTTTCGTGTCTTAGGACATCAATGTGTCGTCACGAGCCGCAGGGTTTAATTTGGATTTGTCTGTGCATGTTTTTTTGACTCTTATAGATGGAGTTCCCATTGACATGCATTATACGACTGCAACGGTTGGAGTTAAAAATCATCATTTGTGTTCTACTGAAGAAACAAAGTCACCTACATCTTGGATGCCCAGGGGGTAAGCAGATAGACATCAAATTTTCATTTTTGGGTGAACTATAATGAAACTTTAATGATCCCAAACTTTTAAATGGTAGTATATACTGAATATTGTCAAAAAGGCTAAACAATATCTAAATAATTTCAAAGAAGAACTACCCAGTGCCTAGGAGCAACATATGTCATCATAAATTAGAGATGTGCTCACAAAAGACCAGGTGTCAACAGCGGTCTTCGCTGACCACTTGTGAACAAATCACCCGAGACGGATGTTACTACCAGGTGTAAACGGGCCTAACGTACAAGAGAAAGCTCTTACACAACACATAAACATGGTGAGACAGATGAAAGGAACTCATATGTCATGGAGGGGACGACAGCAGGCAAAAACGCAATGAAGCCAAAGCAAGCAGACTGGAGCTAGACGTCTGAGAGAGATCGGAAAGAGAGAGACAGAGTGCGAGAGTGACGGATGAAGCTGATGTACACAAACCAGAGAAAACTTCAGATCAAGCAAATTTCAAGGCAGTCCTGTCACTCTTTACCTGACGATCTCGCTTTCTTGATGCCAAAGACCAATTGATCTTGTGATTTGTAAGCTATATTTTGAGGGGGGAGGAGGAGGAGGAGAGGCATCAACCAAAAAGAAAGAAGAGATGTTAGATCAGGATGTCATTTCCCCTTATTACCACAGGAGAAGTGTCAAATGCACTCACTGCTTGGTTCTCCATGCGGGCGAATATCACATTCAGCATCTGCGTGAGGGTGGCTTTGGCCGTGGTCTGGTTGATGAGGTTCTTACTGGCCAGATAGATGTTGTAGCACGTTCTTACGGCCTGCAGCACCGTACCTTCGTGGATCTCTATTTGCTGGGAGGTCACGGCTGTAAGCAAGGCCTGTAGGGGGCCAGGAGCAAAGACAAACAAACACAAAATGTCACAGCAGGGAAAGTTAAGCCACGACTGTAGTGATAAATCCTAGGAATGTATTCAGACAATATGGGGAGCGCTATTATTTATTACTTTAGCTGCAGGAATCTCGGTAAAGTTCAAACAGATTAGGCTCGACATGTGGCAGTATGAAGGAGTTCAGCAGCTTTCAGGAGCCGTGTTTGTCCTGCCACTCTACATTCCACAATGAGATTTGTAAAATAATAGCTTAGGCAAATGACGCTATGGAAATCTGAGCACTACAGGTTAGGCCAGTTCTACACAAAGAATCACAGAGATCTATGTACATACTAGAGATGCACGATTAATCATTAAATAATTGCAATCTCGATTTTAACACCCATGCGATCTCATTTCTGAACGATTCGCCTGTGTCTCTTAAACCTTTTATAAAATCACACCAGAAAACTCAAATCAGTTTGCGCTACCTCTTAGCCAGAGAGAGCAGTTGTCATGTTTAGGTATGAAATAGCTTTACAAACAGTTTTTTCAACCACACAGTATCATTATTATATCATATCACAGAAGAACAGGGATAAACGTTTACAAATCGGATATAAACACTGATGACTACAGAAGTGATCAAAATCGAGTAAATCACCTTTAAAAGTAACACGGCGCTTCAAATAACGATTGTATCGATTACACCGTTATGCCACCAAGTGGCGATAAGTGAGTGTTAAAAATGTATTTGTCACTGAATCATTCATTTAGAAGATTTGTTCAAAAAAAGCTGATTCATCCAGTAATGAAACAAGTGAAGTATTTATGAATGAGTCATTGAATCATTCATTCATTCAAATTCTAAAAACAGACTGCAGCAATTAACATTTTGTCAGAACCTCTAGTAAATGACGTTATTTTGTATAGTTTTCTATTCAGAATCGTGATCTCTGTTTCAAAACAAAAAAATCTTGATTTATCCAGCTCTACTACACACTCAAATACAAAAGGCATGCTTATTTGCTCTAAAATACAAGTTTATATTTTATCTGTTCATTTTTATGTTTCGATCCTTTGTATTTCAATCACTTACTTTCTGCTGGAAATTTCCTGTTTTTCTGTATAATTTTAATGTTTATCTTATAATGAGATGTGAAATGTAAAAGTGTATGGAAGCTTGTTTCTGCCACTGAATAAAAAAATAAATTGAGACTTTTTGGCTCACAATTCTGACTTTTTTCTCGCAACGGTGAGTTTACATATCGCAATTCTTTTTTTTTTTTTTCAAAATTGCATGAAACTCGCATAAATAAACCTGCAATTTTGAGTTATAAAGTCAGAAAGTCAAAAAGTCAGTCTTTTTTTCCCTCAGAATTGGAATTTATAACTCACAATTGCAAGTTTATATCTCACAATTCTGATCAAAGTCATAATTGTGAGAAAAAAAGTTTATTTCTCGCAATTCTGACTTTATTTCTCATAATTGAGAGTTTACATCTTGCACTTCTGACATTATAACTCGCAATTTTGACTTTATGACTTGCAATTGAGAGATTATATCTCACAATTGTGATAACATAAGTCAAAATTGTGAAATAAAAAGTCGCAATTACCTTTTTTATTTTTTATTTAGTGGCGGAAACAAGCTTCCATAGAAAGTGTTCTGGTGCACTGGTTGTAGTATTTTTATTTTAATCATACCACTCATGGTTAATTTTATAATAAAATATTTTTAATTTTTATTTATTTTTATATATACTGTTATTTGGATACTAGGAAGACGCAACTGAACACTGTTGAAAATAACAGGGATTCAAAAAAAGACTAAAATTAACTAATTCAAAACATGTAATATTGCATAAAAAACAACAATTGCTGGTTTAAATAAAATCTTCAAAAATACCACTGGATTTAAATAAATAATTAAATAAATAAATAAATAAAATGAACGAATAATGCCTAATGACAACTTTTGTCTAAAAGACATATTTCTGCCATTCTTGCCAAAAAAAAAATGTTTTAATAATTTTAAATTTAATAAGAATTATTATAGAAATTCATATAATAATAATAATAATAATAATAAACTATTATTATTATACAATAATAATAATGATAATAATACATTATTTGAACAATTCTCTTATTAAAGATATTTCTGATATGCCTTCTAGATGTATTTTAATATTGCAAAACTGCTCCTATATGAACATCACCCAAATACCCTACAGCAAACATTGTTTCACTGAGCATTCCTGAATTTAAAAACCAAAACATGGCATTATTTGCTCCACATTTATGAACAATCACACATAAAAAATATTTGACCTTTATAATTTGTAGCTGGACGCCTTCATCAGTCTGTGGTCCTTGGAAACAGCCACATATAGTCTCTATGATCCTGTCGATGAGCTTTTTTCCTGGGGTTGTGTTGTCTGGAGCGCTCCCCGTCAGGTGACCATATGCTATGAGTTTCTGAAAAATCATGAACACAGCGCATGAGATGAAACATCCTCATCATAAGAAGCATCCTGTCATGAGTTTGTTGAAAGGCGCTGACCTGTAAACAGTCTAGAGAGGTAATGACGATGCGCGGACATTTGGACTGACAGGCCAACTCAAACGGCAGGAAGTATTTATCTGCTTCAATGAAGTTGGTCTTGGATTTGATTGGCGGCAAAGTACTGGAACTTGACTTGTTGTCCCCAGCCGGTGGGCTACAAAACAAAAACAAAGGCATCAATCAGTTTAACTGAATAGGGACTGACAATCATTAGAATAAATTATTGAATATATTGCAATTAAATGCACATCAATGTTACCTGAAAAAAGCTCCCAAGTTAGGATCATTTAAGATATTACATTGTATTATGGCAGATGAGTAATGTACTATTTTTTGTTTTTGAAAAAAGTCTCTTATGCTCACCAATGCTGCATTTATTTGATAAAAAATACAGTAAAAACAGTGAAATATTATTCCAATTCAAAATAGCTGTTTTCTATGTGAATATATTGTAAAATGTAATTTATTCCTGTGATCAAAGCAGAATTTTCAGCATCATTACTCCAGTCTTCAGTGTCACATGATCCTTCAGAAATCATTCTAATATGCTGATTTGGTGCTCAAGAAATATTTCTTATTAATATGATCATCAATGTTGAAACAGTTGTGCTGCTTAATATTTTTGTGGAAATGGTGCTTTTTCAGGATTCTTTGATGAATAGAAAGTTCAATTAAAAGTATATATTTGCAATTATTAAAAGTATATTTATTAAAGAATTTATTGAATAGAATAATCATCATAACATAATACACGTCTTCACGTCACTTTCGATCAATTTAATGCATCCATTATGAATAAAAGTATTAATTTCTCTCTCTTTTTTAAATCTTACCATGAATGTTTGAATGGTATCATTGTTTCCACAAAAATGTTAAACAGTTTTTGCTGCTTTCAACATTGATAATAATAATAATAAATGTTTCTTGAGCACCAAATCAGCATATTAGAATGATTTCTGAAGGATCATGTGACACTGAAGACTGGAGTAATGATGCTGAAAATCATTACAGGAATAAATAACATTTTTAAATGTATTAAAATAGAAAACAATCATTTTAAATTGTAATAATATTTTACAATATTACTGTTTTTACTGTATTTTTGATTAAATAAATGTAAAGAGACTTCTTTCAAAATCATTAACAAATTGTAATGTTTCCAAACTATTGACAGGTACTGTATATGTATATAGACTGCAAACTCTTCCTTTATATCCAGCCACTGTATCAACCTAAGATGAGCAGTAGAGCTGGAGAGGCTGGGACTGCTGTTTTATAGCTAGGCCGGAGCTTTACGATTTCCTTCAGCAAGATGAGTTGATGAGAGCAGTGGGACACCAAGATGGGGGGAGATATTGAGTAGAGAGACCGAGAGTGATGGAGAGTAAAATGGAGCACTAAAGGGACACGATGGAAAAAAAGAGAGTGACAGAGAGCAAAGGAGTGAAAGTGAAACATGCATTTGCATGCTATGCGAATAGCATATGAGATTAGAGTGCCTCAAATCAGAGTATTCAGATTATGGTTGATTATGATTCCATCATGTAATTTATTACAACAAAACTCTGTTATGAGAGTTATGTATATGCAAGTTGCCATATAAACAATCAGTCAGTAAATACACTGATTTAAGTCTTACAAAATTAAAGTATAAATCACAGAAAAGTTTGCAGGATCAGACATAACCAAAGTCAGTTGTGAACTAATGAATTTGACAACCTTCGTTTGTCTTCGGAAGACAAATTAAGATATTTTTGATGAAATCCGAGGGTATCTGATCCACACATAGGCAGCAACGACACTGCATCTTTTGAGGTCCAGAAAGGTAAAGTCATCATTGAAACTGGCGACATGACTACAATGGTTCAACCTTAATATTATGAAGTGACGAGAATACTTTTTGTGTGCAAAAACAAAACAAAGATAACGACTTTATTCAACAAATTCATCTGTCCCCTGTCATACTGCTACGCTATTTTCTTTGCAGAGCTTCAGTGTTTATGTCCGTACGGCGGCTCAGTATTGGCCGGCACAAAAAGTATTCTTCTCACTTCTTATTAAAGTTGAACCACTGCAGTTTTGACGGTTTTAACGATGTCTTTAGTACCTTTCTGGACCACAAAAGGTGCAATGTCGTTGCTGCCTATGTGTGGATCATATACCCTCGGATTTCATCAAAAATATCTTAATTTGTGTTCTGAAGACAAATGAAAGTCTTACGGATTTGGGACAACATGAGGGTGAGTACTTAATGACAGAATTTTCATTTTTGGGTGAACTAACCCTTTAAGAAATGTTTCTTAAAGCTGCTGTAGGTAACTTTTGTAAAAAAAATTTTTTTACATATTTGTTAAACCTGACATTATGTCCTGACAGTAGAATATGAGACAGATAATCTGTGAAAAAATCAAGCTCCTCTGGCTCCTCCCAGTGGTCCTATTGCCATTTGCAGAAATGCACCGCTCCCGGTAAGAAACAACCAATCGGAGCCAGGAGGAGTGTCTTAGCAGTGTCAATCAATCAAGCTCGCGTGCGCGCTGATCTCACCCCTCCCATACACAGCGCCAGCGCATACAGGCTTCAAGATTACCGGTGTGCCACAGCTTTGCTTATGGCGGAAAAACAATCCAAACTGCCAATTCCTCGAGTGGCACCTGCTCATAAAATAAAGACGGGTAAACGGAAAAAGACAGATGACGATGATAAAAAAGCCAAAAAGAAAGAATTAGATAGAGCCCGAAATAAAACGAGGGTAAATATCGGAGCGGCTTTTCCGAGGTGGAGGGAGCTATGTATCCTGAATGGATTAAAAACCGATGCAGAGTCAGCCACATTTCTGCTTGACAAGTAAGTATCCCTGCTTGATTTGTTTAATTTTTTAAGAACTACACAACTAAGATAATTTCAAAACAGGACTGACAAATTATGTATGGCATGGTTTCTTGTAGATTTCAGGGTGGTCCTTTGCATATAACATCGTTTTATTTCGCCATAAGCAAAGCTGCGGCACACCGGTAATCTTGAATTTGACGCCTGTACACTGTGCATGAGAGGAGTGTGATCAGCGCGCACGCGAGCTTGATTGATTGACACTGCTAAGACACTCCTCCTGGCTCTGATTGGTTGTTTCTTACCGGGAGCGGTGTATTTCTGCAAATGGCAATAGGACCACTGGGAGGAGCTAGAGGAGCTTGATTTTTTCACAGATTATCTGTCTCATATTCTACTGTCAGGACATAATGTCAGGTTTAACAAATATGTAAAAAAAATTTTTTTACAAAAGTTACCTACAGCAGCTTTAAAGGGTTAGTTCACCCAAAAATTAAAATTCTGTCATTTATTACTTATATGTCATTTATTTATTTATTCTGTCATTTATTTTAGTTGAAATCCGATGGCTCCGTGAGGCCTCCATAGGGAGCAATGGACACTTCCTCTCTCAAGATCCATAAAGGTACTAAAAACATATTTAAATCGGTTCATGTGAGTACAGTGGTTCAATATTAATATTATAAAGCGACGAGAATATTTTTGGAGCACCAAAAAAACAAAATAACAACTTATTTAGTGATGGCCGATTTCAAAACACTGCTTCAGGAAGCATCGGAGCACAGATGAATCAGTGTGTCGAATCTGCTGTTCGGAGCGCCAAAGTCACGTGATTTCAGCCGTTGGCAGTTTGACACTCGATCTGAATCATGATTCGACACACTGATTCATTTATGCTCCGATGCTTCCTGAAGCAGTGTTTTGAAATCGGCCATCACTATATAAGTCGTTATTTTGTTTTTTTGGCGCTCCAAAAATATTCTCGTTGCTTTATAATATTAATATTGAACCACTGTACTCACATGAACCGATTTAAATATGTTTTTAGTACCTTTATGGATCTTGAGATAGGAAATGTCCATTGTTCCCTATGGAGGCTTCACTGAGCTATCGGATTTCAACTAAAATATCTTAATTTGTGTTCTGAAGATTAAAGAAGGTCTTACGGGTGTGGAACGGCATGAGGGTGAGTAAAATCATTTTTGGGTGAACTAACCCTTTAATGTTCTCATCTTTCTTTTTTAAGATTGTTCTAAAGACAAAACTTATGAAGAATTTGATTTCCTGAAAAGAATGTTAATGTAAATAAACAGTTAGGAAAAGCCATCTGTAAAGTCTATAGTCTGTTTTGGTCACTGTGTTTGCTGTGCTCATTTTGACTCAGTTCCTAGTCATCGTTAGTTTCCTTGGTTGTTAATTAAAGGTGCAAAAGAGGATCTTTTTGTCGACTGAGAATCCAAAGACTGTTACTGAGTTTTTGAAATGAGCGAAAAACATTCCATGCAGCGCCTGTGGAGTGTGGAAAGTTACTGGAGCGCGCAGCCGCGCTCGTCTCTCACAAGGAACGTCATGGCAGTGATTGACAAGCCAGAGGGCCAATCATTTACGCGATGATCGCGTAAACGATTGGCTGATGTTTTTAAGGCCCTACCTCGTGCACAGATGATGTATATTAATATTATTACTTTCAGTGCACCTAATAAATAGTCTTTTATCAGTTAGTAAAGACAGTTTCAAGTAATATTGCAAAAATGTATAAAACAAAACATCCTCTTTAGCACCTTTAATTTACGCACTTGTTCTGTTTTCCATATTTATGCCTTCAGTTTATTCAGTTCATTGTTTTATGTCATTAATATTTTATGAGGTTGTATTTCTACATTATTTACTCCTGTGAGTTATTATGAAATAAAGTGCTTTTGTTTGATTCCTCATCCTACAAACTAGCTGTGACACCAACTTGTCTTAAATCCAGACAAATAAGATTTTTATTCATTTAATTGGTTTGTTTCAAATATAAACTAACACTTTCCTTTATGGAATATCACGTATTTCCCAAAGTGAACAGTTCTTAACATAACCATTTTTTCTTAGTGTGAAGAACATTTAAATAACAAAGAAACTTTTTCCAGTATAAAGAACATTTCTAAAGAATGTTAAAGGTTCTTCATGGAACCCTTGATGCGAATAAAGAAATTTTTTTTTAAGAGTGTACTACGTCCCAAATTACTACTCTACTCACAATTTACTAAGTACACACTTTCCCATTAGCCGTGCTGTGTTGCTGTGGCTGTGAGGTCGCAGTTAGCTGGCGCGTCTCAGGCTGAGTCAGCGGGAGGCTGCATGATACAGTATAATAGACCTCTTCCCATTGGCTCGACTCTCTTCCCCTCCTTTCCTCTACTCTCTTCACTTCTCCTTCATTCAATCTCATTAATCTGTCTGTGGAGGGATTAGCCAGCTCATATTTATAATTGACATAAATTGAGCTGTAGCCAGGCTACAAGGGAAAAGACAAGAGTTCCACTGGGTCCCGAGATTACCTCACACATCTCTCATTTAGACTGAGCTCTCCCTGTTTCTCTCTCTGCCCCCTCACCAAAACAAACTCTTCTGAGGATTCTTGTTTCCATAGAGTTAAACCAAGTCGGTAATCAGGAAGAGCACAAATAGCCCGTAAGCATAGTGCAACGATGAGACATCTGGGGAAGAGAGAATCATCTAGTGCTATTTTAAAAGATTACAAGTTAAGATCTTATGAGAGCATTTGTGGCATGCTGATTTCCCCAGCGCTTCAATTTGTAAAAAATGTAACGCATTTAACAAAGGAAAACTATGATAGGTAAGAGAAAAAGCTGAATTTTCCAGCGCATACTTTTTATTGTTTAATGATGCATGGTGATGAGTTATTGTATATAGCTTCACATATATGTTAATGTCTAACAGTGAGTATTTTAAATGTTTATTCTTTGACTTTGAAAATTCCAGGGGCCCAGAGAACATTATTTTCTGTGGTAATCGACATTATGCCACAGATGCAGTCGATACAGCTTAACCTGCATTAAATCCATAACGTTCCTGATAAATATCACAAAAAGCACGACTTTGACATTTTCTGAATCTTAAATGTCCCAAAAAATAAAACCTACTGAATGACATTATATTGTAAAAAATTGACAAATGTGAGCTAACATGGTAATCTACTGCACAACAGCGAAAAAAAAAATGTTTCTTGAGCACCAAAATCAGCATATTAGAATGATTTCTGAAGGATCATGTGACACTCATGACTAGGGTTGGGTATCCTTTGAATTTTAAAGAATCCGGTTCTACTTATTGATTCCCAGTTTAATTTTCTTTGATTAACACTAATGACAGACAGCAGCAGGTTTATTAGGCTGCTGTCACTTTAAGAAATGATGCAGGATCTAATATACGGTTACACGCGTTTTCTTTCTCAACTGTTTCCGTTCACTTAATACAAAACAGACTGTTTACACGAGGATATTTTGACAATTTTGTGTGTATTTGTGCGTTCAAGCGCAAGAAGATGCGTACGAGAACTCAATTCAGTAATGCGCACTACATGTGAGGCGGCATTCTGTGCACGCCTATGCGCTTGAAATGGTTTTAAATCACATTACAAGCGGAATCTAAATTAATTTTATTTCACAATCCGATTTCTGGCCTTAAGTACCGGATTCCAGAATTCACAAACCTTCTGAAGACAGAATAACTTTGTATATACATTTTTCCTGTAATTTTGATTAAATAAATGTAAACTTAGTAAGAATAAAGAAAAACATTGAAAGACAAAAGTCTTTTGAAAGGTAGTGTATGTATATATATATATATATATATATATATATATATATATATATATATATATATATATATATATATATATATATATATATATATATATATATATATATATATATACACACACACACAAACACATGAAAAAAATTATATACACAATTAAATCATGCTAATCTTCAAATGATTTCAATATTAATTTAAATATTAATAATATTAAAAATACACTTTTACTGACACATTTTCTATGACAAAGTGTAGTTAAAGATTCATATTCACAAAGAGTTTTGCTGTGATAAATGGTGTTTCAATAAAAAAAAAGTACTAAAAATAGAACCACTGCTTGGAAGGAGTGCTCCTTGTTTCAAAACAGAAATCTGAAAGCAACAAAGGGGAGAAATACCAAAAGACAAGGACATGGAAGTGAAAGCAAGACAGATGGGGTGAAACAGGTGAGCTGTGAATGAATGGATGTAGAGGGTGAATGCATGCTGTCCCTAGGATCCATCTGAGATCAAGGGCTGAGGGAGGTGAGGAACAACCTCAGAACGGGCTGCCCTGGCCCTGCAGAGAGCCCTGAGCACAGTACGTCTCATTCCTGTGTCCTAGTCACAGCAAGGTCTCCAAGCACATTAACGACACAGGCTGCGAGGGGGTGTTTTTCACTGGCACGGAACACACACTCACAAATCACAATGAGGGCAGGGCAGCAGCCAAAACACAAAGGGGCCGCGTGTGGTTACTCTCTGGAAAATGTCAGCGCTGCATTACAAGCACTGAACCTGACAACAATGAAGGAAGGTTTGAAATATACGTTCAATATCTCAACAGCTGGGGTGTGGCATAAGATATCGACTTACCTTAATTTCTCAGATTCTGCCTTGATTTCCTCTGCAAAAGAAAAAAGAAAATAGTCACAGGAGTGTAGTAAACAATAAAGAAAAAAATAAACTAGCACTCCATAAGGGCTAATGAGGTTGAATTGAAAGCAGCTATAAATACAGACTTAATCAGACGGTAGACTTGTTTACTGTCTACTGCCAGGGAAACACAAGAGTTTGAAGTTCAAGAGACGCTTAAGATACAATATAGCATTATGCAAATCTGTGTGGTCTTAAAAATAATAATTATATAAAAATACTAAGATAAAGAAAATATTTTTTATAGGATTTTAAAATATTATATATATATTATATATATATATATATATATATATATATATATATATATATATATATATATATATATATATATATATATATATATATATATATATATATATATATATATATATATATATATATATATATATTTTAAAATCCTATAAAAAATATTTTCTTTATCTTAGTATTTTTATTCGTTATTTTATTAGTATTTTTATTGGATTGGTAAGATTTTTAATGTTTTTAAAAGAAGTTTCATCTGCTCATTTACTTAATTAAAAATACAGTAAAAACAGTAATATTGTGAAATATTATTACAATTTAAAATTACTGTTTGTAACATTATAAATGTCTTTACTGTCACTTTTGATTGATTTAATGCATCCTTGCTGAATAAAAGTATTAATTTCTTTAATTTCTTTTCAAAAAAATAAAAATAAAAATTCTTACTGACCCCAAACTTTTGAACGGTAGTGTAAAATGTTACAAAAGCTTTGTATTTTAGATAAATGCTGTTCTTTTGAACTTTCTATTCATCAAGGAATCCTGAAAAAAAAGTATACAACTGTTTTCAACATTGATAATAATAACAAATATTTCTTGAGGAACTAATCATCATATTACAATGATTTCTGAAGGATCATGTGACACTGAAGACTGGAGAATTGATGCTGAAAATTCAGCTTTGCCAACACGAGAATAAATTACTTTGTAAAATATATTCAAATAGAAAACAGTTATTTTAAATTGTTATAATTTTTCACAATATTACTGTTTTTAACTGTATTTTTAATTAAATAAATTAAGCCTTGGTGAGCAGACGAAACTTCTTTTAAAAACATTAAAAATCTTACCGATCCCAAACTTTTGAGCGGTGGTGTATATATTTTCTTTTTAATAATTATATATATATTTTTTTTCTGACAAACGTTCATCCAATCATCCATCAGGGTTGTGACGAGACAGTTAGCTCATGAGACAAAAAAAGTGGAAAGAGAAAAAGAGTGGAAAAAGAGTCTGCAGGTGCATTTGAAATGGTTTAACTAATCATCTTGTAATGAATGTCAACTTTCTGAGTATGCAGTAAAAGACAATACTCAAGCACTGTAAAAGGTTTTGGCACAAACTCAACTGACTCTCCTGTATGATTTCATATGAGTCTCTTCAGACCTTAGAACTGTACATGATTTATGAGCTTCTACAAATTTTGACCTCCTAACTGGCTGTGTTGTGCAACGAATGCTCCGCCTTAGTCTTGTCAGTCATCTCTCGTCACATGATCAGTGAACTCTGATTCCTGCTCCACTATGTACGACTCTGCTGCTCGTGTTGGATGAGCTGGATGGAATTGAAGCGATCGTTATCCAACTGAATTAAATGGTTTTTATTTTTATAAAAAGCAAAATGACAGTGGAGGCATAATCTAAATGTAGAAGTGTAGAAATGTAGAAGTGGCATATTCTAATTTCACCCTTGCACTCCGTCATGTCCACAGGCTATTACGAGACTGCTTTTCACCTCCACGAGAAATCTCATCACATTTTAAAGGTGCCATCGAACGTTTTTTTACAAGATGTAATATAAGTCTAAGGTGTCCCCTGAATGTGTCTGTGAAGTTTCAGTTCAAAATACCCCATAGATTTTTTTTAATTATTTTTTTTAACTGCCTATTTTGGGGCATCATTAAATATGAGCCGATTTATGCTGTGCGGCCCCTTTAAATCTCATGCTCTCTGCCCACGGAGCTCGCGCTTGCCTTAAACAGTGCCTTAAACAAAGTTCACACAGCTAATATAACCCTCAAATGGATCTTTACAAAGTGTTCGTCATGCATGCGGCATGCATGCGTCGGATTATGTGAGTATTGTATACTGTTATATTGGTTACATTTGAGTCTGAATGAATTTGAGGCTGTGCTCCGTGGCTAACGGCTAGTGCTACACTGTTGGAGAGATTTATAAAGAATGAAGTTGTGTTTATGAATTATACAGACTGCAATTGTTTAAAAACGAAAATAGCGACGGCTCTCTTGTCTCCGTGAATACAGTAAGAAACGATGGTAACTTTAACTACATTTAACAGTACATTAGCAACATGCTAACGAAACATTTAGAAAGACAATTTACAAATATCACTAAAAATATCATGATATCATGGATCATGTCAGTTATTATCGATCCATCTGCCATTTTTCGCTATTGTTCTTGCTTGCTTACCTAGTCTGATGATTCAGCTGTGCAGATCCAGACGTTAATACTGGCTGCCCTTGTGTAATGCCTTTCATAATGTTGGGAACATGGGCTGGCATATGCAAATATTGGGGGCATACACCCCGACTGTTACGTACACCTTTAATCCCAAAAGATTAAATCAAAGAGCTCAACACAGTTGAATTTTTTTATTTTTTATTATTATTTTCAGGCCGCTCCCGCAAATGTAAATGCACATTCTAGAGTAAACAAACAGATGTTTAACTGTAAGCCTCTGGCTTTCCACACTATTATTGGTAGTTAAAAGCATAATTAAATCATCCAAAATATTAAAAAAAAATATTAAAATATTTAATCATCCAAAAAGCAAGGGCTCAATCAATGACACCAAACATAGACAGCTCCTTCATTTACATCACTACCAGAACATCCTTCTGTCAAGAGCCATTTCCACTGCTAACACTAAAGAATTTAATTACACGTGGACCCTTTAACACCTCTTCTTCTGAAATCAGTCATTAACTGCATCAGAAATGCATTCAGAGTGTTGCAAAAATTTACTAACGAGAGGCCCAGAGTCGGAGGTACTTGCTGCAAACATCTCAAAGGTTCAACATTACATAAATTACACTTTAAATCAGTTTTAACACCTGGATTCATTAGCATACAAGCACTTTGCACCAACACAAGTCAGTCGTGCTGTTACTCACAGGTCAGAATATCTGACTACTTCAACCTGTGCTGGTGTCTAGAAAGTAGTTTGGACTGAATATGTTTATTCTGAACAAGTGCCTCTGGTCTCAGCGAGCAGCTGCAGTCATGAATGACTAAGTGCTCAGCACGGGAACAATGTAATACTGTAGAAAGAGCACTCTCCTTCCTCCTCTCGGCAGTAAACAATGACGAGTATAGCAGCATAATGACATCTACACGCTCTGCTGACAGACAGCCTCCAACGCACTAAACTGCCTACGAACATGGACAGAATATCGAGCGCTGGTGTCTGCTTGCACTCAGATCATTCTCCATCACTCTGCATGCATTTCCAAAAATATTAGGGATATAGCTGGGACCATACTGCGATATTAGCTATGATTAGCATTTTATTTTAATTAGCAGTAGTGGTCGTTTATACTTTGAAAGCAGAGAACTAACATGTTTAATAATTAACAGGTTTAATATTTACAGAGGTCCCCAAACTGATCTTGCTAGGGGTTTTCAGAGGTATGAAAAAATCTGAGAAAATTTTAAGATGTTTAAAGGCCAAAAAATGGGTAACAATAGCTTTAAAACTTTGTCAGTGGGCAGTAGCATAAATTATATGTCAGTACAAAGCCGACAAAGTTTAAACCCCAGATGGGATTTAAACTTTGTCGGCTAAAGACCCAAATTTGGTTTGAAGATGAAAAATGTACCCAACACAGTGTTCTCTCACCATTCCTCATTTCTAACATGCACTCACCGCGTTCGGAGTGGTCTTACGTCTATCAAAGCATGAAAGAAATTAAAGCTGCTACTCTCTGTATGTTTTTCCGTCATCTCCTTATGCATTCATATGTAAATTGCGCAAGCTCGTTTTGTCTATTAAATCGAAACATCTGAAAAACTCATACATTTACCCGCCCCTAGACCCTCTCCTAAAAAAAATATCAGGACAGAAATGGTTGAAAATGGAAAAAAGAGATTAAAACAGCAGGTGTAAACCGGTATGTCTCGTCTTCTTGTGATCCGATTGACCAAAACGCATCTTAATACCATCTTAATAAACTAAGTTTATTAAATTAATTCACAATATGTGCACATTCATTATTAATCTCATGCCTAATATGATGAAAACAGCTTTGCTAATGTTCCTTGTCTTGTCACATTGACTGTTATGAATTCCATTACATGAATCATGTAAAATACAGCTACATTTTCAATTCAAAATGGCATAACTACACAAAAGTTTATTAGTTTCCAACCCTGATTATTTCTATCGGTCATTTAACATTTCTGTCATAATAACGAAGTCCGGACCTCAGTGGTGGGTATGGCCCTGATTTTTAGACTATTTTTTAAAACAATTTTAAACTAAATCAATAAAATGATCCCATGATGGGAACCACTAAAATGTTCTATATATGAAGCGCCTGAACCCTTTAAGTTTCTATATAGAACCTATTCTTCTAAGAGCTTCGTTTACTGCGTAGCTCAGGTCTATGACTGGTTAGATTAAACTAAAGTAGCTGTATTCACTGGGTTCACCGCAGTGCAGGATGTAGATCGGTTTAATCAGTTTTAGTGGTAGACTGTCCCTGGTAAAACATGGAAACCATAGCAACATGATAATTTCCCAGAGAGCCACATGTATTGTGTTACCTGAAATTTCAATACTGAAAACACCCTTGGTCTAAATTTATCCTCTCAATCCATTGCATTAGATCCATTCAATGCACTTATTTTTCTAATCTTCAGAGAAAGCAGTGAACTGACCTTGAGAAAGACTTTGGGCTTGAGCAAACAAATCAAGAAAAACAAATCACAGCCTCCACATCACAGCTGAATTGTAAAGGAAAATCTTCCAGAAAAGCATCCCATCTAGAGGTTCCACCAATATTCAAGGCTTTTTGGCTTTGTAGCAAAAATATGCCCTGCATTATGTACATTATTTTAATTATGTGATTAAATAATACATTAATTTTATTACTTACATTTCAGAAATGTATTGGTATTGTGACACTGAATATACATGAATGCATTCATTCATGATGCATTAATTAAACTGTATTTGCAGGTCTTGTGTGTCACTGGATAAACAGATAAGCTCCTGTTGCGTGTCTTCAAACTGGCAACCCGCGAGAGCGTCGTGTCTGAAGAGGAGGGGGCGGGGCAAACAATATTTTGAATTTGGACTGCAGTCCCATTTCAACCACTAGCTGTCATTCTTACATAGAGCCGTAGTTCACTGATAAGCCACGCAAATATCGCGTTCATTATCGAAGGCGATTCATCTGCGATATGAACGTGATATTGCGTGGCTTATCAGTGAACTACGGCTCTGTCTGTTAAATGGCGCTCCATTTGAAAGCAGGTGATGGCGATTTAGCGGTAATCAGGGAACCGGCTTTACTGACGAAATGCGCGTGAGAATCGCATGCGATATATCGCCCAGCCCTACCGCGGACATGAAAAAACAACCCGCGGCAACAGTGTAAACAACCCGCGGCAACGCACTAGTGTAAACGGGCCTAAGGGTGTGTTCACACTTGTAGTTTGGTTTGCTTACACCGTGTCTACACCGGACATGAGTGGCCCGACACATTAAAAGACAATAGAACCCATTATAATCAGTGATACTGTCTACACTGGATGCGGCGCGACAACAAAATTCCCGTTCCCAAATTCAACGTTCTAGTTCTGACTTAGTCCATGTGCTTTGCAATGGACGGTTTGTCCCACTCAGTGTAGAGTTAGTTCATTTGGTCTGTACAAAAAAAAACAACAACATCTAGTCCTGGTCCGCTTAGCATTCACATTGGCACTTTTAACACTGAACCCAAAGATACCAAACCTAAAGGCATAGAGATACGATCACAACCTGATTGGTCATCTTTTATGACGTATATTTCGTGACAGAACTTACCGAACATTAAAAAAAAATAATGCTGTGTGCTGGGCTATATGTGCATGTTGCATGAGCATAGCTTACATATGATGGTGTTTTGACCAGCTGAGAACCCATGAGGAGCTTATAAAATGTGTAAAGGAGTCAAAACAGGTGAGGGAATCCCTCCATCACACACACAAGAAGAAGATTTGCTGTGAGGAGACGCAGTTCTTGATGCCTGTACTGAACTGTAAAGGGCAACATTGTGACTTTGACGAGAAAAACAGGTATGCTTGAGCATTCTGTCCTTTTTAGGGTTGCATCTTGTGACATCATGACCTGTTTATGGTAAATTTACATGTCTTTGTTCTGTGATGTGTTCATATTTTATTCAAACTGCACCAGAGTTCGTTTGGAAGCGGACCGAGACCCATCTTTTCAGCGGTCTTGGTCCACTTGTTTGGTACACACCAGGGTTCAGATGGCAGCGTTCACACTTATTCAAATGAACCACATTAACAAAGCAAACGCACCAGGGTTCTTTTAATCAAAACAAACCTGCCAAGTGTGAACACCCCCCTAATCATTGAGCTACAAACATCCTATACATCTTAAAAAAATATGATGAGTAGCACAAAACACAGTCTTACTGTACTCCATAGTGGTGCATTCTAACAGTTGGCACCATTATGCTCTTGAAACGTTGCCAGCGCCCACTCTTTCTGAGCCGACAGTTGGGACAACATATTATGACACTGCATAATTACATTTCTTTCAGTTACAATCAGCTTCAAAGAACTGATGAAATCTCACTGTGCCACCCAGCACTCACAGTTTCCAAAAAAAGTGTGTTAAATAAATAAACCTTCTGTTAACTCCATACAGTTCATACAATTCTGGCTCTGTCTAAAAAGCATTACCAAGGCTTGTTTCAATTTAAATTTTCTACATAATGCATGTGTGTGTGGTGAACGAGGAGCACAGAGCTGTATCTGTCCACCCTGAATCTGCACTGACCCACATTAGGAGGGCTTCCGTGTGTCACCCTGTTGACTTTAGCAGGGCCTCTAGACCTTCTGCGAATCCCTGGACTGGAACACATGGCATTCCACATAGCCATGGGGAAAAAAAAAAATAGACTAAAGCAGGCCTACTGTATTCAGCTGCCAAAGAATGAGAACAAATGTGTGTAACAGACAATAAGATTACACTGAATGTCATATACTGGGATGTGCAAAACTACACATCTTCAAAATTAACTAGTCATCTAAATGACTAGTCAACTACCCAGTCTCACATATGCAATGGTCGAAAAGAGTGAGGTGATAAAATGGCCAAAGACATCTTTATGGATGTCTATGGCTGTAGAAGGCGCTTTAAAGACAAAATTTACCAAATTATACAAATGACAGAATGTTACAGAAACAGTTGTGCTTCATGATAAAATAAACAGTAATAATCAGTTTGAATTATGTATGCTCGGGATGCGCTGATGGCAGCTCAGAGATAATTGAGCTCTAAGGACAAGCGCTGACAGTTCAGCATGATGAAATAACGTAAAAAAAGAACTAAACTGCACAGAGCCATGATTCACTCCAGTCCAAGCAATGATACTAGCATAATTAATGTAAACCAAACCTACAACCAAATAATTGATGTAGGATGGCTCTAGGATGACTGCATTCGTTCACTCTAGGTGATCTTACCAAGTCGCTGATAGTACGATTACAAAGGGGCAAAACATTAGTAATTACAAACACTTTATCCAAATAAATGAAAAATAAAACACTGAAAACTAAAACCAGTCATTTTAAATGCTACAAGTGAATTTAGGCATCACAAAATTATGAAAAATACATATTCATTTTAAGATTTGATAAAAATTACATTTAAAAGCGTCATTAAAGGGGTCCTATAATGACCCTTTTACAAGATGTAATACAAGTCTCTGGTGTCCCCAGAATGTGTCTGAAGTTTCAGATCAAGACACCCCACGGATCATTTATTATAGCTTGTCAAATTTTCCCCTATTTGGGTGTGAGCAAAAACACACCGTTTTTTTTTTTGTTTTTTTGTGTATGTGTCCCTTTAAATGCAAATGAGCTGCTGCTCCCGGTCTCCTTTCCAGAAGAGGGCAGAGCTTTAACAGCTCGCACTTTGGTTGCTCAACAACAACAAAGCTGGAGAATCTCACGCAGGCAAAATGACGATTGTCAGTAACTGTGTTCAGCCTTACATTGTTCAAACCAGAGTCGGACACTGATGGAGAGACTCAGGAAGAAGTTACAACTTTTAGAATGCATCTGGACGTTTCTGAATGGTTAGTGGATAAATTTATGTAGTTGCTGTGGAGTTGATTCAATTCATCGACTAGCATGTGCCGTCATCTTAATCTTTTGTGCAAATCCAGCACTGAATTGACCCTCGTTTGTGAAGCAGTCCGGTGTAAAATGACCGCATGGCAACAACACTACAACAACTCTTCCTCTTCTCTAAAGCAGCCCAACATGGCCTCGTTCCCTTTGTTGCGTGTTCCCGGGGGCAGGGTTTATGTAAATTTTGGGGTTTGTCATGTCACCAATCCAGGAAGAAGCTCGTTGTAGTCCCTACCAGCCATTTGTTGTAGTCCTTAAAAAGGGATTTCTGTTAAAGAAAATATCTCCCTTTGCAGTCTTTGCTTATTTGGTCAGGAATGTGGGGCTCGTGTGGGACATCATAAATGCCAAACAAATTGTTGAAGACAGGTGTCCGTGTTCTACCTGAGAATATATCAGCTCCGGAGGTGTCAGTCGCAACTGTAATGAAGCAGAAATACCTTTACTTTCACTCATGGTGCAAATGGTGGGCTGAAAGCAAAGCATGTCATGACATGTCACTCCGTACAGCTACACCATGGGGAGCTTCACTCGGTAGGACGGCAAAAAAGCCCCAACTGTTGACAGTCTCTCTCCTTCACACTGGCAGTAATTGCAGAGGAGCTCTGTAATTGCATATTTCTATTTTGCTATCAATCTCGATTGCAAATGTCAAATGTATATACTTGCTTATTGGTATCCTGCTTTGGTGTTTTAGACAACAGCATGGTAGGAATGAGATGACTGCTCTGAGACACCCTCACCTGGGCAAACAACTCTCTGAGCTAATTCAGTCTCCAGCTGCCTGGAGAGGTTTGTTCCATCAATTAAGCAAAAAGCATAAAGGATGGTGTTGTGTTTTGCGGTATACACATGCTGCAGCTCCATCGCTGGGGAAAGATAAACAATATGGTCCTTCGGGAGTTCTGCAGTACACCACGTGATCAACACCAAGGCAACACACGCACACTAATGCGACGACTGCAGTCTACAAGACAAACCAATCAGAAGCCGCTTGCATAGCCTGAGGGTGTGTGAATGGAGATCAAGTAGACGCCGTAAGATGGGGTCTCATTGAAGCGTTCTTCTCCTCCTCCTTCATTTTTTCTAGTGTGGAATCATTCCGCAACTCTCGAGCCAAGACACAGATACATCCAAGCTGAGCTTATTTCACAAGATGTCTGGATTGAAGTCCCTCTGGCTCTTGGAAAACTTTGTCCACTTGATTCCCAGATCCAGGGCTGAAAGACAGAGGCTGATCCTTACCTACATTTTGTGCCCGATTAGAAGGCTTGACATTGTGATTTGAGCACAAATCAGTCATAAATGGGTTTTTAAAAGGAGACATTTATCAAAACCAAGCTTCCCAAACAACCCCAATGCCATTCTCAACAGCGACTGCTGTTACCTGAGAGCAGTGGTGCGTTTTTTCCTTCACTCCTACAGATAAATTACCATTTCAAAGCGCACATATCCAAGCAGCGATGGCACACTTGACAACCAGAGAAACTATTTAAATGAACTCTTGCCTTACAAACCTAGTATTTTCGTTGCACCCACATGTTTAGGATTGGGCAACTTCTGTGCATGAAAAATGAATAAACGTTGCAGAGACTTTTAGGAATCAGAAGGCACCAGTTCTTATGGGCATTTGTAACATCTGAATGTGTTGCAGAACTAACAGTATGGTAAAATGCATTGCTTTTTTTGATTGTTTGTTCAGCAAGTGGCCTTGTAAAATTTTAAGCTTTTAATTTAAAATTTAACCCCTGGTTTCACAGACAAGACTTAAGCCTAGTCCCAGACTAAAATGCATGTGTGAGCCGGTTTAACTGAAAGCAACTTGCCATTGTTTTGTCTCAAGATGCACACCAGTAATGTTTTTTCTAAGGCATGTTTATAGCTGTCATTGGGCAGTCGGACTTGTAACCCAAAGGTCATGGGTTCGAGTCTCAGGTCTGGCAGGGATTGTCGGTGAGGGGAGTGAATATCCAGCGCTCTCCCCACCTTCAATACCACGACTGAGGTGAGACCCTTGAGCAAGGCACCGTACCCCCAACTGCTCCCCGGGCGCCGCAGCAATGGCTGCCCACTGCTCCGGGTGTGTGTTCATGGTGTGTGTGTGTTCACTGCTGTGTGTGTGCGCACTAGGATGGGTTAAATGCAGAGCAAAAATTCCGAGTATGGGTCACCATACTTGGCCACATGTCACTTCGCTTCGCTTCGCTTCACTTCACTTCACTAAAAGCTAATTAAATGTACTAAGGTCTAATCCTGGCTTAATCTAAGCCCTGTCTGTGAAACCAGAGCTAAAGGTTTTTAATTAATGACAATTTTAGAGTGTACACCTCTGTACCTTATCTATCCCTAAAGTGTGCACATTTGTACCTTAAATTCGCAAAGTCAAGTCAGATCTTTTCTTCTGTATTGTGAGGTACATTCGAGTGTAACAGATTATTGGAAAAAAAAACATAGGGCGGGACTTTTTTCTATGTGTTGGTTGTGGATTGGACTTTGAGATGTGGGTATTGCACTCGGAAATGGAGGAACATGAACACAAGCTTGTCTGGGTGGGTTTAAGCAAATTAAATTACGTCACCAGACAGAAGTCATTTTCACCAAAAGACGACAATGACGACATTTGATTAAATATTAAGGTTACAAAAAAACTTGATTGAAACATATTACATATACATTAGGGCTGGGACAATACATCGACTCTTGATTCGCGATACAAAGAATCTGGAGTGATTCTGAAATTTTCCGATGTATCGCGATTCTCTCTCGAATCGATTCTGAGCTTAGTATTTAACAGCAGATGGCACTACTATACGTGCTTTACTAACACTCTTACACTGCCTGCTTCCATTTCCTTTACACACACCAGTTAAAACTAAAATAGGCATTCATAAAGTTCGAAAAGGTTAAAGCGAATTACAAATCTCGCATCATAAAAGCATTCTGAGCCAATATTTAAACATTTATATTTAACCACTTACATGACCCAGCCGAACGCACAAGCGCTGTCCAGCAGTCTTCTTCGTGAGCATCTGAGAGTCTGCAGTTAAAAACTAGCCTAGAGCGCCATCTGCTGTTAAAACTAAGCTTCAAGTGAGAAAATATCAGGATCGATCCAGATTCATTGTATCGATCAAGAATCAATGTATTGTCCCAGCCCTAATATACATGGATGGATCGTTCACAATAATATCTATAACATGCAGTTTGATTGATAATAAGGTGAATTTTCATTTCATGCCGACTTTGAGGATTTGAATTTATATGTGCACTTTAGGGCTAAGTAAGGTCAATTATTAGATGAGACTTTACGTGAACACAACCATGCAGACAAACTTGTATTTGTTGAGTGATGCTGCACCTTAAAATAGGATATGAATCTAAACTGATCCAGGTAACAAGCCTGAAGCAATTCTCACCTGGGCTGTACTCCACCTTTCAGTAAAGCTGTAAGTGTTAACCATAAAAGGTGCTGAGACTGCTTAATGGAATGCATGAGAACTATTTGAGTGAGAGCATTTAAAGATTAAACCCGCTCTCATTACAATAATGCTGAAACATACACTACACAAGTACATGAATGCAGTTCATTTTATTTTATTTTATTTTATATTATATTATATGTAATTTATGCCAACGTACTTGACGTGTTTGTCATTTTCGCTGTAAGTTATCTGTACTTTTATTCAAGTATGGTTTCAGGTACTCTATACACCTCTGCTGGTTAACCAGCCACAGTTTGAGACAAAAAGAGACAAAAAACTGTGACAAAGCACTGTAAATGTGGTTTCTGCTTCAAAACCAATTAAATTGGTACACCTTACCCTGACTGAACACATTTTTAGGATATACATAAGATGCGTTCTTGGATTTAAATACGGAGCAAAACTGAATGGGACAAATTGCCACTTGCAACTTTTAAAATCCTTCTTCTACGTTGAAATCCGATGACTCAGTGAGGCCTCCATTGCCAGTAATGACATTTCCTCTCTCAAGATCCATTAATGTGCTAAAAATATATTTAAATCAGTTCATGTGAGTACAGTGGTTCAATATTAATATTATAAAGCGATGAGAATATTTTTGGTGTGCCAAAAAAAAAAAAAAAACCCCGACTTATTTAGTGATGGCCGATTTCAAAACACTGCTTCATGAAGCTTCGGAGCATAATGAATCAGCGTATCAAATCATGATTCGGATCGCGTGTCAAACCACCAAACTGCTGAAATCACGTTACTTTGGCGCTCCAAACCGCTGATTCGACACGCTGATTCATTATGCTCCGAAGCTTCCTGAAGCAGTGTTTTGAAATCGGCCATCACTATATAAGTAGTTATTTTGGTTTTTTTGGTGCACCAAAAATATTCTCGTCGCTTTATAATATTAATATTGAACCACTGTACTCACATGAACTGATTTAAATATGTTTTTACTACATTTATGGATCTTAAGAGAGGAAATGCCATTGCTCCCTATGCAGGCCTCACGGAGCCATCGGATTTCAACAAAAATATCTCAATTTGCGTTCTGAAGATTAACGAAGGTCTTACGGGTGTGAATCGGCATGAGGGTGAGTAATGACAGAATTTTCATTTTTGGGTGAACTAACCCTTTAAACTGTTTTTTTTTTTTGCACTGGTTCCTTGATGATAGTGTCATGAAGGCCTTCTGTCAGTCTATGGATGGCAAACAACATCAGAGACAAATTTGCATAATGTATCTATTTAGCCCACAGTTGAAGTATCAAGCATCCGCCCAAACACCCACAAATCATCTCTCACACATAAACAAACACTCTTCCAAAAAGCAGAGCCCCAATGGAAGGGGAGGCAGTATGCTCCTTTCACCCGCAGAGATAAACACCCGGCTCTGTGCTTGAGGAGGGAGCACTTGCCCATTGACAGTTGCATTGTATGAGAAAGAGAAAATACCCAGCTGTAATTAAATTTAAGCTCTGCACAGGAAATGCTGAGGGAGGTTGTCCGGACAACGCAACACGTGGGGCGTGAGGGTGGACCTGGTGTAGCCCTGCCAACTAATCACACCAAAGCTGTGGCAACAAGTGCATGCATGTGTAACCACATGGATTCACTCCACTGGTTAACCAGCCATGGTTTCTGAGACAAAAAGAACACTGTGAATGTAGTTTCTGCTTTGTTCACCTGACTCTGATTTGAAACATTTTTAGGAGGTGTTTACATAAGTACACGAGTTCTTGCGTTTAAAAACAGAGCACAACACAATGGAACAAAATGCCACTTGCAGCATTTAAAATGACGATTGAGACAAAAATCGAATGTTCAAATTCGCCATATCATGAAAATAATTAACAAGTGAAGCACAGAAATTTCGGCAACCAAAATAGTTTTAGAAAGCCAAAATCATTGACCGAAACGGTGTCATGTTCACACTGTCAGTTTTTGGGATTGACAACCACATTTACTTACATTTGTGAGTCTCAAAAAGTCTCGTTCACACAGAAACTTACAGTAAATTAACTTATTTATATACAAACACTTAAAGGTGACCTAGAACTTTTTTTTAAAAGATGTAATATAAGTCTAAGGTGTCCCCTGAATGTGTCTGTGAAGTTTCAGCTCAAAATACCCCATAGATTTTTTTTATTCATTTTTTTAACTGCCTATTTTGGGGCATAATTAGAAATGAGCCGATTCAGGGTGTGTGGCCCTTTAAATCTCGTGCTCCACGCCCCAAGAGCTCGCGCTTGCCTTAAACAACAACATGAAAAAAGTGTTTATTTTGATGTTTACATTGATTCTGAATGAGTTTGAGGCTATGCTCCGTGGCTAACGGCTAATGCTACACTGTTGGAGAGATTTATAAAGAATGGAGTTGTGTTTATGCATTATACAGACTGCAAGTGTTTAAAAATGAAAATAGCGACGGCTCTCTTGTCTCCGTGAATACAGTAAGAAACGATGGTAACTTTAACCACATTTAACAGTACATTAGCAACATGCTAACGAAACATTTAGAAAGACAATTTACAAATATCACTAAAAATATCATGTTATCATGGATCATGTCAGTTATTATTGCTCCATCTGCCATTTTTCGCTATTGTCCTTGCTTGCTTACCTAGTCTGTTGATTCACCTGTGCAGATCCAGACGTTCTGCCCTTGTCTAATGCCTTTCATCCAGACGTTAATACTGGCTGCCCTTGTGTAATGCCTCAATCATGGGCTGGTATATGCAAATATTGGGGGCGTACATATTAATGATCCCGACTGTTACGTAACAGTCGGTGTTATGTTGAGATTCGCCTGTTCTTCGGAGGTCTTTTAAACAAATGAGATTTATATAAGAAGGAGGAAACAATGGAGTTTGAGACTCACTGTATGTCATTTTTATGTACTGAACTCTTGTTATTTAACTATGCCGAGGTAAATTCAATTTTTGAATCTAGGGCACCTTTAAAATACACTCAATGATGTTTTTATAATAAATAAAGTTCAGAATTACATAATCATATTTCTACTCCAATTAGTTTTGAAATATAAACATTTAAATCGTGGCTGTCATAACCGATTTATTCAAACATGCATTAAATATTGAAGAACATTAAAAATTATTATGAATATGTAATGGCGCATAGCTATATTTATCAGAATGTTGCATTCTAGAGTTCACTTTTCTAAATGTGACGTTACGTGACATTGTTTACAAGCTGTTTTATTGACGTCTTTCCGAGGTTGAAACACTGATTGAGCTATTACACGAGACATGAT
The DNA here is from genome assembly GCF_018812025.1 of Megalobrama amblycephala. Taxonomy (NCBI): domain Eukaryota; kingdom Metazoa; phylum Chordata; class Actinopteri; order Cypriniformes; family Xenocyprididae; genus Megalobrama; species Megalobrama amblycephala. The sequence goes on from NC_063065.1 coordinate 18,252,550, forward strand.
ATGGATTTCGGTAAGTTGTACTGTATCTTTTAACATACCTTCAGATGTTCATTCATGTTTATTTCGCGCTGTAACTGGTATTAAAGTGGAGGAGAGGATGTTCACATGCACTCTGTGCTGCTGCTTCTCTTTAACTGAGGCACTACAGCGATCAGTCACGACACATTAAACAGCAACAAAACGGTATTTTTTGAAACTCATAATAAGATGGACGTCATTTGAAATCTGAGACTTTGCTTCATATCAAAAGTAACAAAACACAAAGATTATTGCAATTTATTGGATGGGAAGCGCTACATATTCTGCTCATTCATCAACTGAAAACAGACTAGACTAATCGATTCTAGGGCTGGGCGATATATCGCATGAGATTGTCACGCGCATTTCGTCAGTAAAGCCGGTTCCCTGATTACCGCTAAATCACCATCACCTGCTTTCAAATGGAGCGGCATTTAATAGACAGAACCGTAGATCACTGAAAAGCCACGCAATATCGCGTTCATTATCGAAGGCGATTCATCTGCGATATGAACGCGATATTGCGTGGATTTAAGAATCGATATTGGTTCGTAAAAATGAGAATCGATTAAAATCGAGAAATCTATATTTTTTACCCAGCCCTATTAAACATTAAGAGGCGGCTCGCTGCTTTTGAACTCAATTGAATTCACTTTATCAAATGATTAAATTTATCACCTGAGAACACAACACCCTCAACTGCATAAAGAGTTCAATTACTCAATTATCCAAACTGAATTAACGAAACTTTATTTCTAGTTTCAGTTTTCAGCAACATGAAAAGTTTAATTTTGGTTTCTGTGTTTTGAATAATTACCATGTTATTGTGTTAGCCAGAACTGTCATGATCCTACACACAAAACACATCAATTATTTTCATTCTACATAACATAATTTGTTACAGTGGCATTTTGGGTGGCACCTTGCAATCTGAAGGCATCTATCTGTTACAAAAGCTAACAAATAAAAACTCAAGTCATTAAATGGACCAAAAAAAAGCACATCCTTCCTCTAGGTTGATATAAAGCAAGTCTAGTATCAGCCTGCTATTAACTTAGAGTGACCATATCCACCTACTCCTCAACGTAACTGCGGTATGATCTCAAACTCAGGATTCTGGACAGAAATAGTGGGTCAAATGGTATTGTCTCTCTCATTAGCTTGAGGCAGAATTATGATTAATTCAGCACCTGTCAGAGGCTGAATGAGATACTGCTACTGAAAGATGATGCATTATTTACAAAGACCAGTAATGAAACAAAGTGTCTAGTAAGAGATCTAAAAGATGCTGGACTTTCATCCAAAAACCTGATCTTTTATATAAACGACCAATTTCATTTAAATGCATTGTATCAGCCAGGGCTTTTCATCATGGTATGGGCTGGGTTTCATGATTTGAATTCAATCTTTTAGTCTATGGTAGTGCATCCAATAAATCGCAATAAGCTTTGTGCTTTGTTACTTTTGACATGAAACAAAGTCTTAGATTTTAAATTCTGTCCATTTTATTACAAAATTCGAACAATAACAATAGGGCTGGGCAATATATATCGCATGCGATTGTCACGTGCATTTCGTCAGTAAAGCCGGTTCCCTGATTACCGCTAAATCGCCATCACCTGCTTTCAAATGGAGCTGCATTTAATAGACAGAGCCGTAGTTCACCGACAAGCTACGCAATACCGCGTTCATTATCGAAGGCGATTCATCTGCGATAATGAACGCGATATTGCGTAGCTTGTCAATGATCTACGGTTCTGTCTATTAAACGCCACTCCTTTTGAAAGCAGGTGATGGCGACTTCGCAGTAATCAGGGAACCGGCTTTACTGACGAAATGCGCGTGACAATCGCATGCGATATATCGCCCAGCCCTAAATAACAATAATACCGTTTTGGCACTCTTTAATGTGGCACTCAGTTCAAGTGATCTTCTCTTCTTCTTTACAACTAGTTACAGCACAAAATAAACATGACTGAACATCAGAAGGTAAGTTAAAAGAAACAGTACAACTTACAGAAATCCATATCATGTCTCATGTAATCACTCAATCAGTGTTTCAACCTCGGAAAGACGTCAATTAAATGGCTTGTAAACAATATGCCATGTAATGTTACATTTACCTCAGAAAAGCCATTCAGTGTCCATAAACTCGTTAGTCAGCTACAAAAACTAACTCTAGAGAAGAGCTATTTAAGCACTTTACTACATATTAATTATATTTTTTTAATATTCTTCAATAATCAATGTATGTTGGAATAAATCTGTCAAGTTTTTATGACAGCCACCATTGAAATGTTTACATTTCAAAAAAAAAAACAAATCGGAGTAGAAACATAATTATGTGATTATAAACTTACTATTATAACTTCATTATTATAAAAACTGCCTTTTGTGTAATTTTGTGTAGTGTTTTTAAACTAATCGGTTCATTTTAATAATCAATATTACAGTAATGTAGTACCAACAGCATTATTTGAGATATCACGGTCATGTGTCCTACAGCGCTAAAAGTTCAAGAGAACAATCAGAGAAAAAATTCTCATCTATGTTCTTGGAAGAAACCAAAGGGATAAAAATCTGAGGTCATTTATAGTGTGGAGAAACAGACAGGAGCATAAAACACATCACAAATCCTCAAGAACACAGTGCGGCAGCTTTTTAAATGCATTAGCCATCCTAGTGAGACATAAATGTCTATATTAAGCTTCTAAAAGCAACTCAGAATCAAAAAAAAAAAAAACCTATGATATTTGTTAGTTAAGTTTGTTCTGGGCTTTGAAATTCATTTTAACAAGTTTCCTCCTTGTTTGAGGCTATTAAGAAACTTTTTATGATGAATAGCACAGGTGCCAAAAGGACTTGAAACTGCCTGAAGTGTTAGAAGGCGTGAGTAATATACGATCAGTCTGAAAGCTAAATAATAAATGCGGACACCTGATCCAACTGGTTACTCTCAGTTTCTTCACAAGTCTCTTGAAAACAATGTGAGTACATTGAATATTAAAAGTCTACTGAATCACAATTAGCACACTGCAGGCGTTTTCTTAGGTCAAAACGGTCTTTGGTGGTGCTGGATGAACACGGCCATCCACACATACATTGTAAACTATATGTGAAATGCAAAATAAATGCAAAGAAATAGTTTGTAATATTATCCTATTTATTCATGAAATAAAAAATAAAAAAATCTCTGTCAGTACAGGTCATAAAACAAAGTGCTTAGAACTATTTTATATTTAAAAAAAAAAAAAAAAACTGTAAATATATATGTCAAAGTCACAGAGTGACTGATTTGGAAAGTCAGTAATAAAATGAAAGTAACATTACACATCATAGAAAAAGTGGCAGGTCTATTATTTTGCATTTAGACAAGTCAATCCAGAAAATTTGCAATGTGTAGTTGGCAGCATGAAAAATATATATACAGAAAGATTCCTGCCATTATAATCACTGAAACTGTCAACTACAACATGAGGTACACAAAGCTGCACTCTTGCAAAAACTCCCATTGTAATCAATGAAGCTGTGCAACGAATCTCTTATTGACATAGTGTTTATACTTTGTTGGTTATAGTGAAAGGATTCACGAGTGTGCAGTGAGCAGATTCTTAAACACATCCGATTGGCCATTTCGTTCACACGCTCAACAGTCTGTGATTGGCTACAAAGCTCAATGCTTCAAAAACATGGTGTAAATAGAAACCTTTGACGATCTTCACAAAGCATTTTAAAGCAGCTGGTTATCAGTGGGTACAAGTACTGCAGATCACATTAAATGATCATTTTGAGTGCTGCTGAGTGGATTCTTAAACATCTCTGATTGATTATTGTGTTCACGCCGGGTGTGCCTCATATGTCCTGAAAAGTGAAGCTGCGGGCTCTTTGATCGCCCCCTGGAGGCTGGATGCAGTACAGGTCATAAACCCCACCCTCTCAATGCAGACAAATGAGACTTAAGTCAAAACATAAAAATAAATTATGCTTCAAATAAAATTTTCCAAAAGATGGTTTTGGTCATTTAAGGTCGTTATCACGCTGATTTATATTCAATTGTTCGTTTTTGTGATAAGTTTGATTTTAGCTAGCAATATGGTGCTATAGAAACGGGCCGTGTCGTCGTGATTCACAGTTGATTGACAGCTTCTCTGAGGACTGTCGGGGCTTCGAGGGGAGATTGAAGATATATAACTAACTACTAATTTTCAATTTCTGTGTTATTTCACACCGACAAAATGAGCTGTTCAGCAGTATACTGTACTAACTGACCTACAGGATCTGACGGATATCTGAGCTTTTCTCGGTAACGTTAAATGTGGGCTTCGTAAGCTAATTGATAAACGTTATTAGTTAAGCTAACACACCTAACGTTAGCCATGACGGGAAAAAAAAGCAGGTGATCGTTATCTGGCAGTTACTAATTATTTTTATGGTTATAAAATAATAATTAGCAGGATAAAACTAATGATAGCCTACTCTAATTAATTATAGAGCACCGTCTACAGCAATCGATCTCCTGTAACGTTAGTTTAACCCTTTATTTAAAATGGCATGACCTTTTCTGACATTTTAGAGTTGGCATATTATATTGATTTTATCTACTGAATTTGCTGTTTCAAAAATATTATTGTTCTAGAAACAGAATAGCCTATTATTTTATAGGTAGAATTTTAAATTGTGTATAATTTATATAGCCTATTTAAAATACATCAGTGATGACGCAGTCATCTGGGCGGAAGTTTGATACCGCGACTCCGCCTCCGGGCTCCACTGACGATTCTTTCTGCGCATGCACAGGCTCCAAACTTTTTTTTTTGACGTTTTTGCGCAACGTGTCAGCGCCCATTGGCGTCCGTTTTGGCTTCAGTTCAATACAATGGAAGGAAGCGGCGTCACGGCGTCCATATTTTTTTTACAGTCTATGGTTCACGCATTCAACAGATATGTCTGTGATTGTTACAATGAGCTAGGGCTGGACGATTATGGCCTAAAATCAAAACCTCGATTAATTGAACATTTTACCTCGATTACGATTAATGAACGATTATTTTATTTCTGATTTTTTTTTTTTTTTTTTTTTGCCCTCATAGTTCACTGACAAGGTTTGTACTGTAAATAGCCTATGATTGACTATTAAGGTGGGATATTTTTTTTCCTGTTGAAAGAGTGATCTGACATCATAGCTCACTATCAGCAGTTATTTTATCTATGGTTATGTATCTACATTTCTTACAGGTTTTTGCTCGTTGTAAATCAGATAAAGATAAATTAGCACAGTACCAGTAGTGATTGCGTGTGTGAATTAGTCATACCGTCTCTCTATTAATTGTGAAGCTGTGGGTTGTAAATAGTTCCTTCAAAAGTAGAAAAAATATATGCTGTAACTTTTGAGTTTCTAAGCTATTTTAGTGATAAATCACAGGACAGCGCTGACAACAAGTTTCTGCGTTCCTCTGTGTGCGCGCGATCTTCACGTTTTGCGCAGCTGTTTGTATGAGTGTTCGTGCCACATGCAGCTGCGCGAGCGCGGCATAGATATATGTATATATCTATGCGAGCGCGGTAGCTCGATATAATAATACACATCCGATCGTCTAATCGCTTGAATGTCCAAACCATAAAACAAATACAACTGACAAAGTTTAGTCAAGACGCAAGGCTCACCGCTCGCGCGCCATCACTATGTGTTGAACCGGCGTTCACCTCCGTGTTTTGCTTTTATGCCACTGACTGGACTGGGCGGAGTCACGTGGCTACACACGCAGTTATGTTTTTAAGGGGGAAGTATTAACAGGATTAAAAAACCGAAATAACCGACATGGGAAAATTACGTCGGTTAGAGGTTCTGAATTTCGGTTTCGATTACTTTTCGATTAATCGTCCAGCCCTACAATGAGCAACGCTTCAAAAACATGTTGTAAATATAGACATCATTGATGCTCTTCACCGTGCACTTACACAGATACACACAGGAGCATTTATATATGTTGAGCGCTTGAACACAATAGCCAATCGAAGGTGTTTAAGAATCCACTCAACACTTTATTTTAGTTTTATTTAAACTATAGGAAAATAAGAAATAATTCCTTTGCAACTAGCTGAAGTAAGTTTTTTTATATATACACTTTATATTAAGTAACACTCTTTTTTAATATAGTTTCAGTTTTAGTTAACTATAATAATCCTGACCAAGACAGTTATATATTTTTTTATAAGATAATAAAATAAAAACCTGGGAAAAAATAATTTGCAATTTCAAAATGCAATTTAAAGCATTTAACAACACAACCTTGTATTACACCACATTCCTGACAAAAAGTAGCCTGCAAGACCTTTTTTTTTTTTGCACTGGAGTTTGGCAGTTGTTAATTTTGGACCCTGTAGGGCGAAAAAGAGTTTTAGTGTCATCTCCATTACACATTAATGAAATGCTTAATGTACCAAGCCATTCAAAAAATCAGTATAAGCATTCTGTGGTAGTGAAGCCACATCCTCATCAGACGAGAGACTCAATCTAAACCCATTCAAAATATTCAAGACCTGAAACTGTACGACAAACTAGAGGTCCCTAGGTTGCTCAAAAGGATTTTGTTAAGATTGATGTGCAGTTAGAAAAAAACAAAATGGATCAGACTCAGCCCTGGGGTCCTGTCTATTCAGCCTGAACAGAAGTTTTGCCTGAAAAAAGAAAACGATGAACTTGTTTTACCTGTTCCACAAGTATTTATTGCGCTTCAGGGACAAGAAACTCTCCTTATATCTAGGCTGTCATTAGGAAATCCATGTACACATTCAGAAAATATCAACACTCACATCAGACAAGGAAACTTAATGACTTTTCTGGCATCCAAAGCAGATATTTAAAGGGATAGTTCACCCAAAAATGAAAATTCTGACATATTGTTCTAAAAACTGTATGACTTTCTTAGTTCTGTGGAACATAAAAACATATTATGAGAAATATTATGACAAAATAACAATATATACAGCATTTTCTGTCCACACAATGGAAGTCAATGGTGAACAAAACAGTTTGGTTACAAAGATTTCTTCTTTTGTGTTTCCACAGAAGAAAGAAAGTCATGCAGAATGACATGAGGGAGAGTAAATGATGACAGAATTTTCATTTTTGCATGAACTATACCTTTAAGTCATCACATTTCTTTTAGCAACAGAAAAACTTCTTTTCCCTAAAGCATACATTTACTTTAAAAGAAAAGTCATACAGCAGACTATTAAACACTTCAAACGCTCAACATGAAAACAATGCTTGCTGGATCTGCAAAGAATAATATTTCAAACACCTTACTCTCATAGCCTTTTAGTGACCCATTTTTCTGAGACTTCCCAGCAACGCTTATCTCTAGACTTCTTTTACAGAAATACCAAACATATCCCATGATAAAACTTTCTTCCTCAATAAATGTTCACATAGCATTGGGAAGTAAGGGAATGCTAAAAATTGTAGATGAAACCAGAGTGTACAGCTTCAAATGAGGCGTGTGACCCCCTCCGGTGTGACAAATGAACTGTGGTTCGACAATTACGACAGGATTCCTCTAAAGTTCACTGAAAGATGCTGTCATAACTCTGACATCAAAGACAAAGGCAAAATGCAATCGTAGATATGCAAAAATGGTCCACAAATACACACCGTTTAGCAGAAAAGCTCTATATTGTAAAACGACTCACTACCATAAATGCTTTTTCAGAAGCGGTACAAACACAACTAAACTAAGGCGGTTAACTGATAATATTCTTCAACCATTTACGACATTTATTATTACTCATATGCCTATCTCACAATTTTGTATACATCAGCCCTTCATAATCAGTGTAGTAAGCCTGTCTCATCTTTTAAGTAGCCAGAGACAAGATTTGCAAGGATAAGGCCTGCACTGGGAACTTCGTCTTAGTGGTGTAAAAACACAGCTCACTAGATATGGTCTGAATTATTCACTAACCAGCACAGAGAGAAAGGGTTCACAGTTTCCCCTATGTTTGCCAAGCGGCTTGAAATAGATTAAACTTTCTACCACTTCATTTGACTGTGGCTGTCCTTTAGATCTTCATATCTCCTTGTACGTGAATTGAATCACAGCCTAAATTTCTCTGAATATGAAAGATGCTCTTATATGCGATTCAAAGACTTCAAAATATCCCATTCCTATTAAAATCACACTCTGTGCCTAATGTTTTCCAGACTAACCAAATACTTTAGTTGAAAAATATATACAAATACATAAAAACAAAGACTTGGACTTTGATAACCGTTTGCAAGCCATATGAAACAATAACACTGCATGAACAATGCATAGTGCATGTGATTTCAAGAGCCTGGAAGCCATTGCTTTCTTCCCTCTTTAATAATGCACTGTAATTCAACTTCCACCGTGTATGCATTATTGACCACTGATAATGAGAAATGCATGACAGAGACAGAGACATTCACCTTATCCCAAACAAACACTAACAGACTAGCACAACCCCTATCCTGCACACAACACTTCCGTTACGCCCATCGCAAACTAGTGATTCATTTAGGCGAATCGGTTCTTTCGGGCAGTTCGTTCACATACCGATTCATCAACTCGTTAAGTGTTCACAAAAGCGACCGGGCCAGTTTAACCAGTTCTTTTTGTATAGCGAAATGAATAATTATCCACAAAATACAGCTGCTTATCAATGAATTGTCGAATAAATTATTAGGTTTGCGTCAAATGCTCTAAATTACAGCCGAGTGATTTACAAACGCTTTCCAATCGGTTCAGATGAATCATTCAAAAGAGCCGTTTCAAATGAAGAATTCGGCGGAGGATGTGACTGCAAGGCACAATGATTGCGCATCGTTTCTACACATTTAATATAGTTTAATCTCCATAAGCATATATCCTTGTATTATTTAAAGCCAAATTAAGTCATTCAGCGACAACACAAATGCAAACAACAATCTCCACCTGCGTTTCTCTCCATCTTGCCCAGTCATTGTTGTTATTCGGAAAAATTGAGGATAGTGCAAACAGATTTGCGCGAATTTAAACGCTATGACAACTTAGTTTGTATGTTGTGCTGTCGAACAAGAACCTTAGACTGTACGAAAACCTAAAATGTGTAATATATGACAGGTGGGTCTTTATATTTATTGATTTAAAACATCGTCAATGACACTTAAATGAACTGAAGGACTCATTTTGAATGCTTTTAAAGCACTTAAAAGTATCATGTAATTAAATAATTGTAGTTTATTCGGTGCACTGCCCTCATGATGGTGATGAAAGGGCTTTCTCAAGCTCCTGTCAAAGAGGAATAACTCGCCCTGTCAGTTCCTGCTTTCCTTTACCTGTTTCCTCATTCGTGCGTGTACTAAATATGATTTATTTAAGCAATGAGAGCATAAACATCGACATTTGATGTTAAATGAACAGGTACAGGTTTAGATCAAGGCGGTTTTCAGGTAGAATGAGAATAACTTCCGCAATGCTGCTGGATTCTTGCAGCTCTTCTGAAGCTGCTCCGGCAGGATTAAAGCCACACATGCAGATCTTAAACATCTAAAACACTGCAATCAACGCATCGAAATCATACTGACCTAGTGCCACCTCACAAGCTTTGCGCAGCTGCGAGTGATGAGCCTTTTTCACCTCCTTGTCGGCCAAGATCTTTTCCAAAGCTCTGGTTAAAAACATGTTTTTCGTCTTTTTGCCTTCATACATGACGCGCTGCGACGGGGCGAGGAGGACCTGTCCCAACGGAGGCTGGATCCGCGATTTTTAGATATTCCCGTATGATTGAGTTTTTCTCCGGCGGATGGTGCCCTCAATAGAGAAACATAAATAAAGCCAGAAGGTGGGGTAAATCCCTCAGTTTTCCATCAGCGACCTGCTGCCTGCGCCATGTTGGAAGGAAATGACGTCACACACGTAGAAACGGCCGCAGTGAGGCAGAGTGAGAGAGTATAAATATTATAAAGTATAAATAACAATAATTAATACAGATTTTTAAATAAAATAAAATGTAGAAATAAATAGTAATGAATGACTAAATAAAAGAGTAAAAGAATGAGTTAAGTACTGGTTGTCCGACACGTCAAACGAGTAAACTCACTTCCTTGTGGTCATAGATATAAAAATATCCGTGTTATGTTGTCCATAAGTTATGTAGCAACTTGTTAGCAATTTATGTTTTGACACAGCTTCACAACTGTAATTTATAGTCTATTGTAGGAAACTTAAAGCTCTCTTCAGTAATGTTAACCACAGACCTTATTTTGCTTATAAATCAAAACCCACTTCTGTTTTAAGAATACTATTTATGCTTTTTTTTTTCTACTGAGTTTATTCAATAAGTGTGTTTTATTGTAATTTCATGTGTCCCAGATGAGTTTGTTGCAGTCATGATTCAGCCAATAAAAAGTACCTAAATATTATTTGCATTTACATTAAATAATACTAAAATTAATTTCTGTCTATTTGGCTGAAAAAAGTTACTGCACATTTTAATAAAACATAATTGATTTATTTACAGCATTTTTTGTTGCTGTCTACTGCAGTTTTAAATGATTTAAACTTCATTGAGATGATAACTCCATGATGAATAACTAATATATATTAGTTTATTGCATTGCTATATGTATGTATGTATAATATAAATGTTTTTAAAGTTATTTTAAATATGAGGACTCATGAAATGTCCTCATATTTTATGTTTACGTCATAATACCAGTGTAATACCCATGTCATTATACATAAGTTGTGTCCTCATAAATCACAAAAACACACACGCACACACACACACACAAATGATACAATGTCACAAATGACTATTTTCTAGACACAAAATTAGAACAATTATCCTCAAAACTGTGTGTGTTACTTCATTAAATTAAATTTTACCATACTTTTGAGTTTGTCATTAGATCCTGCTATTTGCTGGACATGAAAAAAATATATGGTCTTATATCCTTCAACAGTAAACAAATTTATTTTTTGGCACTTAAGCCATTTCTCTCTTTATCTCTTAAATACTTTTTATTTATTTTCTTCTCTACGCTGGTTTTAAGGGAGATTAATGAGTCAGCCCTCTCTGTAATGAGAAACACTGTTCTTCATCAAGCAAAGCCACTCTTTGTTTTTGGCTCTTCAGGATGAGTAATTCTCAGGTTGTATTCACAAGATGCCTGAAATGCTTTTGCACTGCACACAAAGAAGCTGACATCAAAAGTGGAGGCCAGGCCAATTGTCTATTCCCTATAAAATGAATAAATATACTCAACCATTTATTTAAGGTGTCATTTAGAAACAAACTCAGTTTCTGGAGGGCTATCAACAGAGTTTAGCTCCAACCCTAATTAACCTAATCCAGCTAATCAAGGTCTTCAGGATTACTATACACTTCCAGGCAGGTGTTTTGAAGCTGGTTGTAGCTACTCTGTGGTACAGTGGCCCTCCAGGAGTTTGACATTTGTACTCTATTTGTTCATAGTTATACAGCTGTGTATAAAAGCAATATCACAATTCCAGTCATGCTGTAGTAGTGAATATCTGATGTTTCTGGAGTGACATTGCTTATAAATTCCATGTACTCAAGGACTGGGCCAATAGGGTAAGGGCCACAGCCCTCTGACCCTCACAGTTTAGAGGTCTGAGGTGCCCAAAGCACTTTAATTTTCTCTGGTTGTCTCTTTTGCAATGTATTACACAAATGGTGTGATTATTCTTGTATTTATTTCTCACATTTGTAAAGTAATTTCTGGTTATTTGGAATTTAGGCCTTTTATCAAATAATATAATCCACTCTTGGAGGTTGGTGATTGTGTCGGATTTAGCAGGATTTTTTATTTTTTATTTTTTTAAATAATGTAACAATTACATCATGATAAAACCACTTTTAATAAACCACCTGTTGGTAAAATAAACAGTGAGATACAAAACTGCCAAGTTGCAAGACACTTTATATATAACAAAGGATATTTTCATTTAAAAAATAAATACTAGCTTATTACAATAAAACTCCAAAACGTGATAGTACTTAATAATACAAATGTAAACATTGCCCCTGCAAGTACAGTTAATTATACAAGGTAAAGTTACTTTGACACGCTTTTTTTTTCAAACAAAACAAAAAACAACAAATTTCTTGTCTGGCTCATTTGAGAGGTTGAATTCCCATGTGACCTTTCAATATCAAAGCTGTCTTTTGGCTGCAGTGATACACGCTGGTATCTACACTAAAATAAACCCATTGTAAGATACAGTATGCATTATTTCCATTCTTTGGGCATTACTGTTATTTTTAACTGTATAGCAAGTGCTCACTGTATATTCGCCTTTTAGGTAAAACCCACTTTCTAGAAAGGGAATTATTTAGTTCACGATTCAAGTGCTTGCATTACTTAAAATGGTATAAATGTAAACAGTTAATATAACATAGTATGAAAGCTTGTTTCCACCACGGAATAATAAAAAAAGGTAATTGCGACTTTTTATCTTACAATTCTTGCAATAGCGAGAAAAGAAGTCAGTTAATAAATTTCAAGAGTTATAAACTTGAAATTGTGGGATTTTTTTTTTTATTTTTATTGTGTGATATGTCGCAATTACCTTTTTTATTCCATGGCGGAAACAAGCTTCCATCAAAGACTATAGAAATAGAAAGACGGTTCACTCCTATTACTCATGAATGGGAGTAACTGCAACACACAATATGGCGGAATACATCCCGCCTTCTAAGTAAAAGAGCCAATCGCTGATTGGTAAAGACAATGCGTCACTGCAGCTGCCGTTAGAGGCTCTGGTTCCCATAGAAGCCTTAGACTTAGCGCTTAGGACTGCACATGCGCATTGGCTGGTCTAGCCTAAAAATAAGCTTTTTAACACTATTTCAGCATAAGAAACAACGTTTATGGCACAGTTCATGTCAGATTTTGTTGCTGATTTGAAATATGTTATTTAAAGGATTAGTCCACTTTTAAATAAACTTTTCCTGATAATTTACTCACCCCCCATGTCATCCTAGATGTCCATGTCTTTCTTTCTTCAGTCGAAAAGAAATTAAGATTTTTAATGAAAACATTCCAGGATTTTTTTCCATATAGTGGACTTCAATGGGCACCAAACAGTTGAAGGTCAAAATTAGTTTCATTGCAGCTTCAAAGTGTTCTACACGATCCCAGACGAGAAATAAGGGTCTTATCTAGAGAAACCATCACTCATTTTCTAAAACTAGCTCTCTTCTTCTTCTCTATTTGAATTACAGCAGTGTAGACACTACTATGTGTATTACTGCCCTCCTTAGGTCAAAGTTTGAAATAAATTGTCATATACAATAATAGTATATAACAATTAGTTCAAACTTTGACCTGTGGAGGGCAGTAATACGCTTAGCAGCGTCTACACTGCTGGAATTCAAATAGAGAAGAAGAAGAGAGCTAGTTCAAGATGAGCATTTATGGTTAAAATGTATAAAATTAAAAAAATATATATAAAACGAATGATGGTTTCTCTAGATAAGACCCTTATTTCTCGTCTGGGATCGTGTAGAACACTTTGAAGCTGCACTGAAACTGTAATTTTGACCTTCAACAGTTTGGTGCCCATTGAAGTCCACTATATGGAGAATAATCTTGTAATGTTTTCATCAAAAACCTTAATTTCTTTTCGACTGAAGAAAGAAGGACATGGACATCTTGGATGATATGGGGTGAGTAAATTTTCAGTAAATTTTAATTTGAAAGTGAACTAATCCTTTAATTGTGAGTTCGACAAGCAGTTTTTGAGATTTTAGGATTCCCTCATTCAAATAGATAGCACTTGGTCTTGGATGCCCGAAATAGCTGCCCGGAGGCGTTGCAAACATGGCCGCCGAGTGAACAGACTTTCCTTGAAAGGGACTTTGCTTCCATATTGTAGAGTTTATAAAAGTAGTTTATAAAATAAATAAGTCTTAGTTTCTAATTAAAAAAAAAAAAGTTTTGTAAAACGCAGGCACTTTTGTACATAGCTAGTAGATATTGCTATGGCTTATGGGCTAAACTGTGAAATCGATGGAGAGAAGATATGAGACAAAGTGTGAAAGTCAAGTAAAAAGTTTCATTTGGTGCACTTCTTCAGCAGGCCTGAGGCGATGGTCTTTATTGCTCTCATTGTCTCTGTGCAGGTGGGATTAATCAGGGCTTCCGGCAACAAGAAGCCGTAGTATCCTGTATCACGCAACTCAAAGGCAAAGGCATACGGGATCCCGTTCTTATAGGCCCAGTCTATTGAGCTTCCAGAACTCACATCTGCAAGTTAAAGAAACACATTACATCACATCTGGACATTTGACTGTTGTTGATATAGAAATAGTCATGAGTCAGAAAACAGATTGGCGTCTAACCGAGAGGGCTTACAGAGAGCTGATGACTCATATATGCAGTAGCTATATGTCATTGACTGAAAAAAAGACCCAATGCCTGACTTACAAAGCGTGGTGGAGGCAGGGCCGTATCTGTATCTCACTCCATAAGCCGAATACAGAGCGCTCACTGCATTCTGGGCTGCTGATTCCTGAGGGGGAACAGAAGAGGTTCAAGTATTCATCCAGTCCATCATTAAGGATGCTTGGTGGTAAGTGTAGTCAAAAGATTGTGTGGGCTAACAGCCATCCAGTCGATATACGAGCAAACTGTACAGAGGCAAGGCCGAAAAATGAAATAATATCTCAGCCATTCCATATTCTTAATGAGAAGTTTAATGTTTTGCCCTCTGGTAGAAGATATTGAGTTCTATCTTGTTTAAAGGCTGAATCGCTTTGACAACTCCAGGGTGCAAATTATGGTTTGCAGTGTTTAATCAGTGTGGAGATATTATATAGTGGAAAAACTTGATTTGTTTTGAGACCGACATGACTTAACCCTATTTGTGGTCTTCCCTAATTTTAGCTCAAAACATTTTATGTTTGGAATTAAATTTTTATCGGAATGGTATGAACTTGGGTTTCTTTTGTGGCATTTGCTGTAGGAACATGTTACTTGATCTTTTTTATTCTTAAAAAAATGACTGCTATAGTAAATGAATGGGGTAATATGGAAAATATGGAAACATAGAGCAATTTTCTGGTGAAAGGAAGGAAGATCTCACCCTGCACTGATTCCATAGTAGGGAAAAAAAAATACTATGGTAGTCAATGGGGGGCGAGATCTGTTTGGTTACAGACATTCTTCCAAATATCTTCCTTTGTGTACAGCAGAACAAAGAAATTCATACAGGTTTGGAACATCTTGAAGGGGAGTAAATGATGACCGAATCTTCATTTTTGTGTGAACTATTCCTTTCAACTGGTAACTCCTGTTTTTTGGATTTTCATTAAATGAAACAGTCATACTTTCATGAATTAGACAGACTACACTGGTTTGATTCAGAGTGAAAAGAACCTGTTCATAGGAGTCATTTGCTTACAAATTGATTTGTTTATTTTTGATTCAGTAAAAAGAACTGTTTGCTCTGAAGTTGCTCTGAAACCCACCCAAGGACAAATTCAAGATTAACTGTCTGAAGACAGAAACCACTCACTACACAGTTGAAGTTTGGTATAGTGGCATATTTGTAGGAATATGGATAGAGGAGCATCTGAGCATAGGCGTGAATCGAGATGTAGGCCTTGACCCGTTTCCTGTGTTTGCGTAGAAACTTGGCAACAGCTTTGACCTCAGGCTCTGACTCAGGGAAGGGTCCGCAGTATGTGTCATCGCAGGGGTGCAGGGATGCACCCTCATCTATCAGAGATAGCAAAGACAGCAAGTGCAAAACAAATTCATTTTTGCCTTTTCTTGTCCAAGTCTGCGGTCGTAGATGACTATTACTTTCCTCCTTTGGCATTTTGCTGACTCATGGTCATTCTACACTTGTGTAGGGTATTTTCTATCTTGGTGTCAGGTATTATCTACCAGCGACTTAAGAGTGAACATTTTTGTGCGAGTATTATTCCTTTGACCTTCAGACATACATACTGTATTAGAACTAGACTGTAAAAACTTAAAAGTCTGAGAAAATCAAAAAAAAGTGTACTAAATCTGCTCTAAACATGTTTTCATGTTATAAAACAAACAAAAAAAACAACCCTGCTGAACTTATATCACTTTGAAAGCTGGTCAGTGCTGGTTAGTAATGGTTAAAGGATTAGTTCATGCATTTGTGTAAAAAAATATCCATATTTAAACAAATTAGGAAGTAAAATATCTAGCTTCCGCCAGACTGCCTTCCGCGTTCAAGTAAGTGTAAAACTGTAAAAGGAAAAAGTGTAACTGACGCGACACCAATTTACACTTTCTTTGTAACTTGAATACGGAAGGCAGTTTGGCGTAAGCTGGATATTTTACTTCATAACTCAGATATTTTACTTTATTAACCCCCGGAGCCATGTGGAGTACACGTTAATGATGTATGGATGTGGATGGAGACACTTTCTTCAGCTCAAACTCACTGGTCCCATTCACTGCAATTATGAGGCTCAGATGCGTCAGGATATTTATTAATATTTCTCCTATTATGTTCATCAGAAAGAAGAAAAAAGAAGAGTCATATACACCTAGGATGGCTTGAGGGTGAGTAAAGCTTGTGCTAATTTTCATTTGAAAGTGAACTAATCCTTTAAGTGCTGATTTAAGACCAGCAAAGATGTGTTGTTATTAACACTTTACATACAATTAATGTTTGTATGTTTGTTTGTTTGTTTTTACACCATGCTAGCATCATGGCTATTTACATGGCAAACAAAAAGGTCAATATCATTCATAAAATTTACATTATTATATAAAACGTTTTAACTTAACATAAAATCTAGCAAATGTTTTAATTTTTGGTTTTAATACATTATCTGCAACTAAAATATTATTATTGATGCCATTAGATAAAATCTGATGCCATATTAACAATATATGATTTGATGCCTTGAGTAACATTGACAAAAACTAATAAATATAACATATAATATATAATATAGTTATACAGCTTCCAAACACAACAGATTCTAGTAACCAACTAGTATATTGATATTTTCATCTTTTCAGTCTGAGTTTGTCATCAGTTGATGGATATCTTAGGCTCACATCAAAAGATTTGTTGTTAGTATTATCATATTAAAGGTGCTACAGAGGATGTTTTGTTTTATACATTTTTGCAATATTACTTGAAACTGTCTTTACTAACTGATAAAAGACTATTTATTAGGTGCACTGAAAGGAATAATATTAATATACATCATCTGTGCACGAGGTAGGGCCTTAAAAACATCAGCCAATCGTTTACGCGATCATCGCGTAAACAATTGGCCCTCTGGCTTGTCAATCACTGCCATGACGTTCCTTGTGAGAGATGTGAGCGGCTGTGCACTCCAGTAACTTTCCACACTCCACAGGCGCCACATGCAATGTTTTTGTCAGGAGACAGGAGTAACAACTGCAGATTATGAGTTACCTGCGGTGAGTCCGACATAATGAATCCACTAACACGACACAGCGAATGCCGGTGGTAAAAACCCATGTTCCAATACTCCTGCACGAGTTTTGGGAGGCGTTCCCTCGAAATGAGTTGTGAAGGAGGGGGGTTGTTCTTACGCATGCGCTTATTTCAAAAACTCACTAAAAGTCTTTGGTTTCTCAGTCGACGAAAAGATCCTCTGTAGCACCTTTAATAAATGCATTTAAACTAAAAACCAAAGCATCAGCTCGTATCTGAAGTGCTAGTAGACCATCGTCAAACAGCATGATTAAGAAAGTTGCATGCAACCACACACACAAACATAGACTCTAACATCTTAATTTCCTTATGTATTGCATAGGGAAATTCAAATACAGGATAGTGCTTGGTGTAAATATGTCATTCTGTTGATACATTTTTAATCTTCATTAGCAAAGGACTGTGGTGTTTACATACTCTGGAATGCTTTTTTATTTCCTGTATGAACACCAGGGCTCTTTAATTTGGACTGGAGCTTCTGATTCTTCTGAATATCAGGTTAAATAACTTACCGCACCATTTGACTTTCCAATTTCGGTTGGCATCCACTCCTCGACAATGATACTTTGGAATCTTTGACCGTGTTTTCCGCCAAAAACGGTCCTAAGAGAGAGAGAGAAACCACAGATATTTAACTCCATTATGTCTAGCGGCCTTATAACCTTATAGAAAGGCAAGACATGCTGCATGTTTAACAGCACAGAGCTGCTAACAATTCATTTCAGTAAGCTCAGCATACATCACAGAAGAGACGTCGAGATCTAGGCATATGACAAACAGATAGGTACCGTCTTCCAGCTGTAATGGTAACCGTCTACGTTGAAGACTGGCATAATGTAGAAATTGAGCTGATTCATCAGTCGTCTCATGCTGGAGTCGTGTTGATAGGAGTTCAGTGCCTGCGTTCACAGTGAATGGAATCGTGACAGACTTCAAGAGATACAGGAAACGTGTGTCTCGTTTTCCCCACAGATAAACTCCAATACAGCAAAATACTCTGAACAAGGACACAGCAGTGAGCGTGCAGTTCTTCTAATCATAGTCCATATAAATAGGCCATTCTTCCATTAAATAGATGTGTGTGTGTGTGTGTGTGTGTGTGTGTGTGTGTGTGTGTGTGTGTGTGTGTGTGTGTGTGAACTAAAATTAAAATGTTCCTCCTTGACCTTTAACCCCCATATAGTTTGGAATGGACTGCAGGCATATATACTGTACACTGTGCAGTATACTTTTTCTTACTTTCTAATATTTCAGTATACCATAATAAATATTTCACTGTTGTCATAAGACCTCATGCATATTTAAGTAAGAGTGGCGTCCGGTTATCATCTTAAAAATAAAAATAACTATGTTGTATAAATTATTGTCCTAACTTATGGTAGTCCCCTAATCAAATAATTAGTCAGGATGTTTCTTCTGTTTAATTCAACACATTGAAAATGGAAGGTAAAATTGAGTGCATTGCATATTGGGTACAGTATTTTAAGTAAGTACAGTATACTATTTTATATTATGTATCTAGAGTATTAAGTACAGTAAGTAAGAAAGTACAGTATTCTGTAAAGTTCTGTAAAGTCACTACACTATCATTCAGAAGTTTGGGTTAGTATTTTTTTGTATTAATACTTTATTTTAGCAAGCATGCATTATATTGATCAAATATGACAATATAAATGCTGTTCTTTTGAACTTTCTATTCATCAAATAATCCTTAATAAAATGAACCAGTAAAAAGCAATAGTAAAAGTAGTATTTTAGTATGCTTTGAACATACATCTGCTGCTATGTTTGCGTGAACTATACTGACAACTATGATTCACTTACTCAATAATTAAAAGCTCCCTTTGGTCTTGTACAATATGTATAATGTTACATTGGTTTAATTTAGATGCAGTGTTACTATGTGTAAAGCCTAATTCAACAGCAGAAAGTGAAAAATCATGAGTGCTGGTGGATTGAGGAGAACTATAGAGCTGTAATAACATTCACTTCAGGGTCAGTCAGCTTTAGGACTCTGTCATACAGTAGTTCTGCCTCATAGTGGTATACTGAAGGTATTACAACTGTCTCTTTTTTATCTATATCTAATTCTATATTTGTATCACTCATTGTTAGCTGCTGATCTGATATTGTGTCTGTTTATTTGCGACCCCCAGATTAGCGTAAAAGGAGATCACCTAACTAAAGGCACTCTTTGATATTAGTTTATGAGATGAGCTCAGGGGAGGCTCTGATGTATTATACAGATTAATTTTGGAGGAATTTAGAGACTCAATGAATTAAACAGATCCAGAATACACCAGCTCACAAATAAACAGAACAATAAAAATCTTGAACGTTATAAAAACACGTTTCGTTTCGTCTTTTAGCAATAGGCATAAAATAATCTTTAATCAGAATCTTTGGATTCTTGTCCAAGAGTCTGAGACTACATTGAAAATTTGGAATGCAAAATCTAATTTAAACCTGACGTACAATATTTTAGGATTTTGAAATATAAAAGCTTTAAATTAATTAATGCTTCATGTTCATTTTTAAATGCAAATAATAGAATTGTTAATGGACCTCATTGTATAATATGCATAAGCAATTTGTTGTTTTTGCTTAGCGGTGATTTAAAGGTCCCGTTCTTCGTGATCCCATGTTTCAAACTTTAGTTAGTGTGTAATGTTGTTGTTAGAGTATAAATAAAATCTGTAAAATTTTAAAGCTCAAAGTTCAATGCCAAGCGAGATATTTTATTTAACAGAAGTCGCCTACATCGAACGGCCAGTTTGGACTACATCCCTCTACTTCCTTCTTTAATGACGTCACTAAAACAGTTTTTTGACTAACCTCCGCCCACAGGAATACACAAAAAAAGGGGGCGTGGTCTTGTTGCGCTCCCACAGAGAAGAGCAAGAGCTGCGTTTGTAGAGTGTGTTTGTCGCCGAACGCTGTTATTTTCATCCCACAGTCCAATCACCTTTGTTTGGCCTTCCCAGGGACGCTGTACTTAGAGATCAATGGTTACAATTTATGTTTAACTCGGTTCCCGAAAATTATAATCCACATGTAAAACTATGTGCAGCACATTTTGCTGAGGACAGCTTCCTCAATCTCAATCAGTTTAATGCCGGATTCGCACAAAGATTATTCTTGAAAGATGGAGCAGAAGCTGCTGTCGAATCACAACACAGGAACCGCTGGCACAATCAGAACTCGTTACGTATTTCTGAAGGAAGGACTTCATAGAACAAGGAAGTCATCAGCCCGTTTTTATGACAGTGGAAACAGCGGTATACAGATAAGTAAATTATGTGAAAAATACTGTGTTTTTTTTACACGCGAAACATGAACACATGTTATATTGCACACTATAAACACAATCAAAGCTTCAAAAAACCACGAAAAACGGGACCTTTAAATCTCAGCATGAAGTGAACAGTGGCAAACAGAAAGAACAACACAGCACATACCTCTTTAACAAACCACTGGCAGAAAGCAGGACCAATCCATTCTCTTGCATGCACTCCACAGTCTATCCACACTGCCTTCTTAAAGGGACGTGTTCTCTTTCCTAACTGACAGAAGAGGGGCAGAGAACACCTTCTAGTATGTCAGAATGTCTGTCTGTGTTTTTAAACAGTATGGTCATAATTTTAGCCATCTTTCCCTTCAGCTTTTACCTGGAGCACATAGAGGGGTCGTCCTTCATAGGACTGACCAATCGAAAACAGGTCCACCAGGTGCGGGTGGGTCCGGTTAATCTCAAACATCCAACTCTGGATCTGTGGAAAAGGGTGAAAAGATTTGACCCACATCCTCCTGATCAACATGCAGCTTGTATTGTTGTGAATTAATTATTAAATTAGTGTGGTAAAGTTATAGGTTACGACTATAAGCCTTGTTCCCTAAAAAGGGAACGAGACGCTGCTTCGTATGCCGCCTTTGCTGTGCAAGCATCTGAAGCATGTGTGAAACAAGTCCAATCCTGATTGGTGCTGCGTCATGACGTAACTAGTAATGTGGCATGTGACAGCGTACACGGAAGCTACAAAGGGATGCTGGTACACAATAGCGTCAGTTTCTGATAGGTGTAAGCAAGTCACTCTCAGGCATACAAAGGTGTGGCAAAGGAATGCAGCATCTCGTTCCCTTCTCAGGGAACAAGGGTTACAGTCGTAACCCGAGACATTCCCTTTCGAGGGAACTTGCGTTGCGTTGTATGATGATACTTTGGGGAACACAATGCCCACTGTGCCATGCCAAGTAATGCTTGTCCTAGTTTGAAATTGTCCAGGCACAGCTTAGGATGAGAGCACCTGTGTGCCTGGCGCAGAAGGAAGGTGCAGACTATAAAACCTCATTAACGCGTGGTCCAGCCCGCAGCATCAAATATCTCCTGCAGGGAGACCCCCGAGAGCAGGGGTTTAGAAGACATCATGCTTCTGGTAGAATGAGCCCTTACAGCCAGAGGTGAAGGCATACTGCGCACCTGGTAGGGCAAGGAAATCGCCTCAACAATCCAGTTGCTGATTGTTTGCCTGGAGGCTGGGGATCCCTTCCTGGGTGACCCAAAGCATACTAGTTACTGGTCTAACTTCCTCCAGTGAGAAGACCTCTGAACATAACTCTAAGGCCCGCACAGGGCAAAGTAAGTGAAGTCTCTCTTGTTCCGCAGACACATGCGGTAGAGTATGGAAGGCTTGAAGGATCATAGACCGAGCCATATTAGAAGGCACTTTAGGCACATAGCCTGGTCGAGGATGCAATATAGATTTTAACCCTCCCAGGAACAAATTCCAAGTAGGGAGGAGAAATGGAAAGCGCTTGATAACCCCAGGAATAATCCCTCGAGAACCACAGCCAGATCCCAGGCTGGGACTCTGGTATGAGTCGCAGGCCTCATCCTCCATGCTCCACAGAGGAACTGTACGACCAGCTGATGTCTCCCTGGAACGTGAAAAGGCATGTACACCTTAAGAGTGGATGGGGTAAGACCAGCAGAGAAGCAGTCTTAGAGGAACTCCAACACTGAAGCCACTGGGCAGTTAACTGGGTCCAACCCATGCTCTCTACACCAAGAGGTGAAAACATTCCACTTTAGGCCGTACAGTTTCCTCATGGACAACTCTAGAGTTGAGTATAGTCTCTAGAAACTGAGCCCCCTCAGGGGCCAGACCCATAGTTTCCACAGCTCTGGTTGGGGGTGATATATTGTGCCCCTGGCCTAGGAAAGCAGGTCCTTGCTGAGGGGGATATCCCACAGAGGGACTGCCAGGAGTGATATGATAACCGAGAACTATACTTGGGCTGGCCAGAAAGGGGCTACCAGGAACAGACCGACCCTGTCCCAATGGATCCTCTCGAGAACTGCCAGGAGCAGAGCGATCAGGGGAAATGTGTACAGACGCAGCCTCGGCCACCTCTGTACCTTGGCGTCCAGCCCCAGCGGGGCCAGAGAGAAACACAGTGGACAGTGGGTCATCTTTTGAGATGCAAATAGATCCATTTCAGCCGAGTCAAACCTCCCCCATATTGACTCCACCATCTCGGGGTGGAATCTTCTTTCTCCGGGCCTCAGCCCCTGCCTCGACAGGATGTCTGCTCCCAAATTCTGGACCCAGGGGACATACATTGCTCTGAGAGACAACAGTTTCCCCTGGGACCACAGGAGGATTTGATTGGACTAGTTTCACACGTGCTTCAGACACTTGCACACCGAAGGCGTTCCCCAAAGTGTCGCCATACAACGCAGTGCGAGTTCCCTTGAAATGGAACCTGTAGTACTGGAGCCCTTGTTACAGTTTTTTCTTTTGAATAAAAAGGTTTGTTGTGTCTTGACTTGTTTGTCTTAATATGTAAAAGCTAAACTCTAGATTTTAAATGTTAATTGATGCATTCTGTTTTCTTTACAGGGGTACTAGAGGAATTACATCCATTACATCCATAAAAAGTGAATGTAATCCAGCCCTCATTTACTGTGAAGGGTTTCCTATTAATCATCTTGTCATGAGTCAAGAGCTGGATCACAATCACAGAGCTGGAATTGTATAGCCATGCCTTCAGTTGAATGCCTGGCACTTGGATCTGAAGGAGAAGACCTGTGAGTAAAGGTTTAATGATGGGTTAGGGCCCTGAAGCAAACCTCCAGAGATCTGTTTTTCTTGTGCACATGGGTTACAACTGAATACAAATGCACTTCTCAATCAGAGTCTGTTAGCCTGTGAAAATCAAGCTCCTTTTGAGAAGAAGATAGAGTGGCAGACAGGGAAAAAAACTATTTGATCTCTGTCTTCTTCATCTTACTACAAACAAATTACCATGTGCATTAACTTTCACCCATGCACTCACCTCTTCCAAAGGATGGTACACTTCATAGTCATACTGCAATTCTGATCTGCGCTTCCTGGAGGAACGGTATCCGGTCTGTTTCTCAATTTCAGTTTGGAGATTGGAAATGAGCACCCTGTGGAGACAGTGGGGTGTCAGGGAGGGGATGTTGAAAGCACATGCACTGTGTATCAAACCATTTAATGTCAGTTTTCAGGGTTGCTCAGATACTTATATATACACAATCATTTCTGCATCTAACGCTCAAGTTTAAGAAAGCAATGAACACATTTTTTAAAAAAATATACATAATATGCAATTAATTAGACAGTAAGACCATTCGATGAATTTAGATTAAAGCTTTTCCCCATTTTTTCTATGCAATTTTTCTGTTTTATTTACTTGTTTGAATATTATGCAAGTATATTTATTTTTTAATACATTGACTACTTGTTTTACACTTAGTTACTGTAGTTTATTTGTAAAAATAATGTATTTGTAAAAATAATGTAATGTAAAGTTTTTTGCATCAAGACCATGATCATCCTATTAGGGTTTATTTTACAATAATGACCAGCTGACCGCACCTGTTTACTTATGTTAGTAAGATTTGAATACTATTGACAATTAAAATGTTTATGCCTCAAACGTCAGAAAAAAAATTAAGTATTTTTGGTAACACTTTAAAGTCTTTATGTATAATGCATTATATTTTTATAAATAATTGTAACCTATGTTAAAATGCATTATAATTTTTGCAGATTCCTTGTTACATCTGAAATTACTTGTTTGTCATTTGTTTTTTAATGCATTATACATTCTAAAGGCATAACATAAGTATTATAATGTGGTTACAATTATTCATGAGACCATGCAATGCATTATAAGGTTCGGTCACGATAGGCTTTATTAAAAACAAAACAAAAAACAAAACAAAGATAATTAACCCAAATAGCAGAAATTACAAGAGCAAACAAAACTGAACAAACTGAGAGCCTTATATACACAGGATAGCAAATCAACAGAACTAGAGACAAGTGCTTAACAAAATCAGTAACCTTGGAAACAAACTAGGATGGGGAACACATGCAAACAGGAACAGAACCAAACCAAAACACAATGAAACTAACATATTTATGACATAACGGCACAAAAGGTGAATCCTTCTGCTGTAACTAAAAGTCCAAAAGAGGAGGGAGGGTGGGGGCTCTGGAGCAGGACGTGGAGCTGGACAGGTGTGTGACCAAGGAGGGGTTGACAGATGAAACCAACATGGAAGATATGATGGAGGGAGGAGACAGCTATTGATCCAGAGTACAAACAGGTGAAGGCCCATGGTGGAACCGATGATGGGAGGAGCCAGGGAGGACTCCAAGATCCGACCACCAGTGGTGAAGCCAGGAGAGCTGAAGACCAAGGCAAAGGTGGAGCCATGGTGTTGAGCTGGAGGAAAGGAGGAGCCGGATTGAGCTGGATGGAGCCGAATGAGTGGATGGATGAGGCGCAGCCGGAGGCCTGGAAGTCTGTGTGTGTAGGCAGAGCGACAGCTGACCTAAGCAAAGCCGGAGGGACGAGGGAGCCTGGTGGAGCTGTGAGGAGGGAAGAGCCAAGGCTCCACACGACTGGTCAACCAGCCGAGGTGAAACAACGCACTTGGGGGCCCAAGGCGTAGCCAGGGGATCACCACACCAAGGCGAAGCTGGAGACTGAGATGTCCAAGGCTGATCTGAGCAGTCGAGCGGAGCCATCGAAGAAGGAGCCGAAGGGCTGAGGGGAGCCAGCAGAGGTGGGGCTGAGGAACTGGATGAGATTGGCAGAGATGGAGGGAGTAGGAGGCTGGGTGGTACTGGGCGATGAAACAGACTTGGTGCTGGACAATGAAATAGACTGAAGGTTGGATGGCACCAGTGGAGGAGGGAGGACTTCAGATGGGACCAGGACATCCAGCCAGGCAGATGGGATGACCAGAGGAAGAGGTTCATAAGTGGGAACAAGGGTGAGAACTGGCTCTGCCAAATCCCAGTCAATAAGCCACTCCTCAGTATCCAACTCCACTAATAATTCCAGGGGTACTCTGGGGCAGGCATCATCTCTGACTCTGGCCCTGGGTCCATGGCAGTCATTGACTTTGGGCCCGTGGAGAACTTGGACGCTGGCTTGGGGAGGACTGGAGTAGATGTAGTCAATGGATTTAATGGAGTAGTCCTCTTCAATCTCCTCAACAATGAAAAGTCAAACCACTCAACCAGAGAACACAATGTCACGGACCAGGGTTGTACTGTCCTTTCTGGGTGAGAGGAATACATATAAAGCATCACCCAGCCTCTCCCAAAAACATGCTTTCAGTATGTGTCTATTCCAGGTAACTTGATGGTATAAGTCAAGAAACTCCTCCACGTACCACTCCAGTTGCTGGTCCTCCACTTGCTGTCTAGATGCTATCCATAATTTCTGGGCCTTATGTTCTTTCATGATGGGGCAGGCAAAAACAAGAAGGAAGGATCTAAATGCAGCTATCTTTATTAGTAACAAAAAAAAAAAAAAGAAGATAATCACAGGAGCAAACACAATGGCAGGGAAAACACCACTAAACAGAACTGAACAAATTGAGTGCCTTATTTACACAGAATAGCCAATTAACAGAACTAGAGACAGGTGTCTAACATAATTAGTAACCATGAAAACAAACTAGGATTGGGAACACAGGCAAACAGGAACACAACAGAACCAAACCAAAACAAATTAAAGAATGAAACTAACATACTTGTGTTTACAAAGCATAATTAATGCATTAAAAATGCTTCTATAAAGCATTATATATAAAGGCTTTAAGTAAAGTGTTACTGTATTTTCTTCCTCATTAAGGTTCAAAGGTAGACTCTATATATCACCAATATTGACCATCCAGTCACAAACAGAACAAAGGTATAACATGAAAACACACAATATTAATTATATTACATCTTTGTTTTTGTTTTTTGGATAAGGATATGGAAAAAAGAATAAGAATGTCATGATTTATCTTTATGACCTGTCAAGTCCAAAGGAAACATGGATGGAGTTTTTTAAACTAGAGTAAACAAAGCACTAGATGCATACATTTCTCTCTCTCTCTCAACCTATCCCATTACCCAGAAGCCTCAGAGGTATCACTTCTGCTTGTAAATATGCTCAAATACATCAGCCATGAGAAGGAGAGAAGATATAAAAGAAAAGGCCTCCCTGGGGAAAAGGAATGACAATGAAAGTGTTGCTGGCTGTGGCACATGAGATAAGCTTCATTGTTGCTGTTGATCTGGATGATTGATGGAGCGAGTGGTTAAAAGAGTACTCTGAATCATGCTTTAGTTTCTGGATCCTTCAGCACATGCAAATCAAAGTCAGATGGATTCGAGTAGATAACGCAAATGTGTGTCCCCTAGAAACCAATGTTTGTCCCACAGGAGTATGAGAGAAGAGTTTGGCCTAATGATAGTTCCAACAAAGAAAGAAGAAACTCACTCATAGTGGATGTGTGCTTGGTGAAGATGTCTTCTCAGCCATTGCGTCTTGTTCCGTCCGACATGAATGTCTGCTGGGCTGTTGTCTCGAATCAGAGATGCACTGTTGGGCTGCCAAAGGTCCACCTGCAGAACATCATTGAGATTAATCAAGCAGGAATGTTCTTAGCTGCTTAAGCGAAAATTCTTTCATCATTTACTCACCCTCATGTTGTTCCAAACCTGTATGACTTTCTTTCTTCCGTGGAAATGTTCTTCTCAAACATCACTGCATTGTCAAATCTCAGTTTTTTATATTCATATTTTGGCAGACCAGATTGGATGGCACTGATATCAAATAACATTGGTTTTCATGTATTTCATAACTGGTCATGACACATCGAACACTGAGTATGTGAAAATGCGAATGAAATCTGAGAGTTATGGTGGAGGGCAAATTAAAGTTTAAGTAACTGTCTTCAATGTTTCTGCTAAAATAAAGAGTTATTGACAATAGCTATAAAATGAATGGAAATTTGATCTTGTAAGAATTTGAGAAATTACATCATATCTCTTGAGTTTTGATTGCAAATTTGTTTTTTCGGCAAATGTGAACACATTTAGAGACATTATTGAAATTTCTTGTGAAACTTTAGGAGATACGTGAGATTATACTGGTGTATTTTGCAACTGAGAATCTGGAGATTCTTTCATATGAATTTGTATGATTTTATTTGGAGAATTATTTATTTATTTTTTTAACTAAGCATGAAGGTCCATACCTAAACTTTCATGCGAAAAAACAGAAAATGAGATTGTATGAATTCATGCAAATTCACCAACATGTAAAATAGTATGAATTGCCTGAATAGTATGAAGTGTTAGCTTTATTCCACATACATAATTTCAATGTGAACATAAGAACATGTGTAGTATAACATTACATATGTTCCATTTAGCTTCAAACAAAATAAATACACTTGTTCATGGACACAAATTAAATCCAAAAACAAACAGAAATGAACAGAAAAAGCGATCTTTACGAAGAAATCAGGTCCTTGAAATTCAAGCAGTTTATCACACATTGTTAGATCTTTGAACCATGAGGTTACTGATAAAGCTTTTCCCAGTGCTGTAAGATTTGTAGATCAGAGACCTGCTGACTCAATCCATTCACAGAGAGTTTGAAACATGCAGAGCTTCAGAGAGCCAACATGATCACAGTGTTTGACCGGAATAACCTATTTCTGTGTGTGGATCCACAAAACCACTTTAGATTGCCAACATATGCCAGAGCCTTTGTAGCAGCCCAAATACTAGTCCCTGAAGCATGACCTCAGATTTGCATCATCAGCCTCCTCTATGTGCCTGCCAAGCCACTATATGCAGTTGACTTTGGCTACAACAACAGGCCGTAGTAAGATTTAGTAAGATAAATTCAAGAAGCTATTCAAGTGGCCCATCTTAACACCAGTGTTTTTTTATTTATTTATTTATTTTTAATTAATTTCTAGACCTAAAATGATGCACTAAAACAGTTCTGAATTATATTGGCGTACAAGTATTTGTTAAATAGAACCCTTCAATGCATGGTTCTTGGTTAAAAGCAGGGATATCTGTCATAAAATAGGTCCACTCAGAGCTGGTTACGTGCAGGCAGAAAAACTCCTCACTGCTGTGCTGCATTCCTAACAGATGCTCACAAACCTGGCAGCTGAAACAGATTTGACACATTTGTTGTGATGGTGTGTGGCTGGTATGATCTTGAAACAGATTTCATGCAAAAAAAGCATGAGATTAAAAAAAGAAAACACCTGACTATACAACCATTAGGAATGTTAGTGATAGTAATGATTGTACACATGACTTTTCTGCATTAATTTCTGTTGCAATTTGGGCCAATCAGCAGTAGGAGTAGGGCTGGGCGATATATCGGATGCGATTGTCATGCGCATTTCGTCAGTAAAGCCGGTTCCCTGATTACCGCTAAATCGCCATCACCTGCTTTCAAATGGAGCGGCATTTAATAGACAGAGCCGTAGTTCACTGACAAGATATGCAATATCGCGTTCATTATCGAAGGCAATTCATCTGCGATATGAACGCGATATTGCGTATCTTGTCAGATTTACTGGCTTTACTGACGAAATGCGCGTGACAATCGCATGTGATATATCGCCCAGCCCTAAGTAGGAGGCGTATCCACTAATGATGGGGGAGGAGAGAGAGTGAGCAAGAGGGAGATTTGAAGAAAGACTGTCGAAAGAGAGATGGCTGAGAGACATTACAAAAGAGAAAAGGCCAGAGGAATATCACTGGAAAAAGAAAGGTTATTGCTGGGTCCGGAATCGAAAATCGAATTCCCATCATGCACTGGGCCTTGAATAATTAATGAGGTCAATTTTTTTACTTAAAAAATATGTGTGCAAAAACTTTACAGTGTACTATATAGTATGTGAAAAACAGTATTATGTCCGAATTCACAGAATTCGAAAAACAGTAAGCGAAAAGTACCCAGATGACTTACTACTTCTGGTGAGATTCTGAAATGCGCATACGATGGACACTTTACTATCCCATGAGGCCACGGGAGAAGATTTGTGAATGGAGTTAATGGGACGTAACTGACGCTGGTAGGTCATGTGGCAGTAACAACATGGCAGATGTAGTACGTCCAAATTCATTTGTACTACATGCATTCGTACTATATAGAACATACTTTTTCAACAGTCGTGAAGTAAATTTAAATTCAAATGTAGTACCTACTCAAAAGTACGCAATTTTGGACGCAGCTCATGATCAGACAAGACATCTTTTTGCTTTGCTTCAGCAATGATAAAGAGATATCCAGTCTTGCATTGCATGTTCGTGCATTTTGGGGGAGAAGCAATGAAGGGAGGGGTGTGTTTGTGTAGGTTGATTTCAAATATTAACAATGTTTTTCAGAAATTGCTTACTGCACCTTTAAATATGGTAAAATGTGTTAAAGCTGAGACTGCTTGCAAGGGACGGGAATATGTTGAACTTGAATGATGGCCTTTTTTTTTAAGACACCCAAATATGATTATTCTCTCGTGAGGGACTCCCTACAGTATATAAAGGCAGATATATTTTGATTTATAAAGACCCATTTATACTGAGAGAATAAAATAATAAATAAATGGCTTTTACAATGTTATTGTACTAATGCCAAAACAAATGATTAAAAATACTGACTGTGACTTCTGTTTATCTTTTTATCTAATTTATTTTTATAGAGCTTTTCACAATCAATATAATAATAAAAAAATAAAATAAAAATAAATAATAATAATAATAATGTGAAATATTTTCTTTTCTCTCTGCAGACCCCAAACCCTCCTGTGGTCCCCAGGGGTCTCTGGACACCTGTTTTAAAAAAACTCCTTTCTTATATCAGCCAACTGAAAATCCGGCCAAGTTGCACACTAGCCTATCAATGACTAAATTGATATAATAGTTTGCAGACAGTTTTGTGTGAGTGCAGACCTGAAAACCTCTCTCTGTTCAGTGACCCCAGTTTCTTGAGTTCTCCACATCAAGCATTGTAAAGTTCAACATGGTTCAGCTTGAGATGATATTCTGAGATCATTTTACACTTAGCATTGACACGCATTTTCCAAATCTCTTTATAGTTCCTTAAAGATTAAGTGCAGGTGTTCATACTTTATACTGTGAGAACAAAGCATTACGACAACATAATATTACTTTATATTTTATCTAAATTAAATAATCAGCCTTTATATTGTTATTGTACTAAAGTCACAGCAAAATTACATTTGGCGTTTTGACTTTTGTGTATTTTTTCTACCAACCATGAATAATGTTAAATCTATAATGTTGAATCTAGCTCCTTAAAGATAAAGTATAAATATTTAGGAAATTAAGACATAAAATTTGATTTGTACTAAATGTGATACTCTAACTAGTCATGTTTTTATTAAGAGCTGTTGATAAGCTTATTTTCTTAAATAACCATGTCAGTGTATCTTGTTTTCAATCAGCTGAGGTGCATGTGTTCACACTTAAATGCCTATTTTTCCTGTTTCTGTTTCATGTTGCCTGTGAACAGGGATAATGTCGCTTTGAAAAAATACAGCAGAAATGTCCTCAAGCCCTTCACTAGAGACTATCCTGAGTGGTGACATCAAAGGTTGCAGATACATTTAAAGGTGCCCAAGAACCCGATTTCATAAGATGTAATATAAGTCTAAGGTGTCCCCAGAATGTGTCTGTGAAGTTTCGGCTCAAAATACCCCATAGATTTTTTATTATTCAATTTTTTAACTGCCTATTTTGGGGCATCATTAAATATGCGCCGATTCAGTGCGTGTCCCCTTTAAATGATCGCGCTCCCCGCCCCCAAGTTCACATAGCTAATATAACCCTCAAAATGGATCTTTACAAAGTGTTTGTCATGCAGCATATCAGATCATGTAAGTATGGTATTTATTTGGATGTTTACATTTGATTCTGAATGAGTTTGATAGTGCTCCGTGGCTAAAGCTAACATTACACACTGTTGGAGAGATTTATAAAGAATGAGGTTGTGTTTATGAATTATACAGACTGCAAGTGGTTAATAATGAAAATAACGACATGGTTCTGATCTCCGTGAATACAGTAAGAAACGATGGTAACCACATTTAACAGTACATTAGCAACATGCTAACGAAACATTTAGAAAGACAATTTACAAATATCACTAAAAATATCATGATGATATGGATTATGTCAGTTATTATTGCTCCATCTGCCATTTTCGCTATTGTCCTTGCTTGCTTACCTGCATCAAGTCTGTTGATTCAGCTGTGCACAGATCCAGACGTTAATACTGCCTTCCCTTGTGTATGGGCTGGCATATGCAAATATTGGGGTCATACATATAAATGATCCCGACTGTTACATAACAGTCGGTGTTATGTTGAGATTTGCCTGTTCTTCGGAGGTCTTTTAAACAAATGAGATTTACACAAGAAGGAGGAAACAATAGTGTTTGAGACTCACTGTATGTCATTTCCATGTACTGAACTCTTGTTATTCAACTATGCCAAGGTAAATTAAATTTTTGATTCTAGGGCACCTTTAAAAGGTAAAATAACGTCACGGCATTGTGTACTACATTGTGGAAGTTAATGCTTTTTAGGTGTAAGTCGAATGCGTATGGCTATCATTTTTGGGTGAACTATCCCTTTAATAGAACCATTTTTTTCCCCTTAGCGCAAAGAACATTTTAAAAACCTAAAGAACCATTTTCCACTATAAAGAACCTTTTGGGAAATGGAAAGGTTCCATAGACGTTAAAGGGAACCATTGATGCCAATAAAGAACCTTTATTTTTAAGAGTATATGTTGCTTGCACAACTGTTTTAGTCAGAAAGAATACATATACTTTGAATGGCTTGTCTATGGAGAGGTTAGCTACGTAACTAGCCAGACCTTATGGAAATTAATGGCTACTGATGACGTTTAATGAAGTTTAATGTAGCCTACCACATTTCTCACTCTTGTTTGTGTTCACTGTTTGTATAGGTAGCCCAGTTCAGAAGTATATTAAAGGAAGCTAAGGAGGTTCATGCATCACTGGTGCTGAGAATGACAAAGTGATGGTGCAAAAAAGAGATAAGGACTGTAGCTCTGTGATAAACTAAAAATAGTTTACCCAGTATAGAAAAAAATATGACATTTTCAGGAGAAAAGGTTTCGATCGACATTATTTTTCTTTCACATGTAACACAACTCATCTTCTATGCAGTGATATCAGTTTCCCATGGTTCCTTACACATTTTTAATGTTACATGAGTATTGTAGAAAATAAGGGACTCACCGTCAGGTTTTGCAAAAGCTGTTTGACTGCTTGAACCTCTGTGTTGCTGCTGGGGATTATTCTGAAAACTTGATCACTGCAGAAATAAAGCAATGCAATTATTGTAAATAATTGTAAATTTTTTTGATCAAGTGAATGATTTTATGGTTATTTAAAACCAATCCATTTCTGTTTCACAGTGATTATTTAATCAGTATGCTTTGTATAGGCTACCGTGCAAAAGTTAACAATTTATTTTTTAAAGATATTAATACTTTTATTCAACAAGGATGCATCAAATTGATCAAAAGTAAAAGTATTTATAATTTACAAAAGATTTTAAATGAATGCTGTTCTTTTGAACTTTCTATTCAAAGGTCCTGAAAAAACAAAATATTAAGCAGCAAAGCAGCACAACGGTTTTCAACACCGATTAAAAATCACTGGAAATCA
The DNA here is from genome assembly GCF_018812025.1 of Megalobrama amblycephala. NCBI lineage: Eukaryota > Metazoa > Chordata > Actinopteri > Cypriniformes > Xenocyprididae > Megalobrama > Megalobrama amblycephala. The sequence continues at coordinate 18,286,131 of NC_063065.1, forward strand.
GTGAAAAATAGCAGTCAATGTGAGTCTATGGGACTTTTTTGCCCATTATATTGTCTACCGCTGCATGATTTGAGGTTCAGTTCATGTTTGTAGCACAAAGTTTAATAGCATTAGTGGGTTCATTTGAATCCTTAAAGGTGCCCTCGAATGAAAAATTGAATTTATCTTGGCATTGTTAAATAACAAGAGTTGGAAATGGAAATGACATACAGTGAGTCTCAAACTCCACTGTTTCCTCCTTTTTATATAAATCTCATTTGTTTAAAAGACCTCCGAAGAACAGGCGAATCTCAACATAACACCGACTGTTACGTAACAGTTAACGTACGTTAACGTAACGTACGCCCCCAATATTTGCATATGCCAGCCCACGTTTCCAGCATTATAAAAGGCATTAGACAAGGGCAGCCAATATTAACGTCTGGATCTGTGCACAACCAAATCATCAGACTAGGTAAGCAAGCAAGAACAATAGTGAAAACTGGCAGATGGAGCAATAATAACTGACATGATCCATGATAACATGATATTTTAGTGATATTTGTAAATTGTCTTTCTAAATGTTTCGTTAGCATGTTGCTAATGTACTGTTAAATGTGGTTAAAGTTACCATCGGTTATTACTGTATTCACGGAGACAAGAGAGCCGTCGCTATTTTCATTTTTAAACACTTGCCGTCTGTATAATACATAAACACAACTTCATTCTTTATAAATCTCTCCAACAGTGTAGCATTACCCGTTAGCCACGGAGCACTATCAAACTCATTCAAAATCAGAAGTAAACAATATAACAGTATACAATACTCACATAATCCGACGCATGCATGCCGCATGCATGACGAGCACTTTGTAAAGATCCATTTTGAGGGTTATATTAGCTGTGTAAACTTTGTTAAGGCACTGTTCAAGGCAAGCGCAAGCTCTGTGGGCGTGGACCACGGGATTTAAAGGGGCCGCAGCATAAAATCGGCGCGTTTATAATGATGCCCCAAAATAGGCAGTTAAAAAAATTAATTAAAAAAAATCTATGGGGTATTTTGATCTGAAACTTCACAGACACATTCAGGGGACACCTTAGACTTATATTACATCTTTTAAAAACATAATCTAGGGCACCTTTAAAGGGATAGTTCACCCAAAAATGAAATTCTGTCATTTATTCACCCTCAAGTTGTTCCAAACCTGTATACATTTCTTTGTTCTGCTGTACACAAAGAAGAATGTTTGTAACCAAGCAGATCTCGTCCTCCATTGACTACCATAGTAGGAAAAAAAATACTATGCAAGATCTGCTTGGTTACAAACATTCTTCCACATACCCTCCTTTAACTCTAAGTATGAGCAATTGTAGCCTACTGGTGATTAATAATATTTCCAAGAGCAACGGAGATGGCAGACAGTTTTATTGAGATATAAAGGCATCTCTGAGGGTTGTTTTCTCTGAAACGGTTCAAAACACACCAAAGATGACCTCATTACATCACTAAAAGCAATCTGCTATTTTTAGGCTTTGAGTGACGCTGATGCTCCAGGTTACATTCTCCTTTTTTTGTGGTGTAATTGTGCGAAGCAGCTCCATGCCAGCTCTTTCATTACACAAGAAAACCACAAAACTGGTCTCAGTTCAACATTAAGGACGTCATCTCCCACTAATGGTATAAGAGCAGAGGAAATTGTGCTTGACGCCACACCTGTAATGTCTTTGTGTGTGGTATTTTATGTCTTGGATGGTATTTCCCACAGAATCTTTATTGTGTGGTGTCATGCAATATCTGCTTATGCTTTAAATAAATGATAAACCCCTCCTCAGCTGCAGGGTACAAGGGTGCTTCATGCTCTCATTCATTTTGCTGACTATAGGGGATTTCTTGTGACATTTACCCCCCAGTTAGGTCTGTTCTAGTGTTTCCTGTTGGTTGTTACTATTTCCTGACTTTGGCCCTGATATTATATAGTGAAACTTCATCCAGGACCTTCTCTGTCTGATGTCAGCTGGCGACTCAATCACACATTGGTGTGTGAATGTGTGAGGAATGATGTTATGCCTCTTGGCTTCACACCCTCACATACGTGAAGAGGCGTTGATTGGTACGTTTTATAGCCCAATGTAAAGCACCCATCTGATGGAATGGAGAAAAACACAATGACTGACCCTATACAGGACAGGAATTTATAGCACCCTAGTAAAAAATGCTAACTGATGGAATGTTTAAATTTTAACCTGCGGGAAGAAAAACTTAGTAAGCAACACCTGAAAATAATATGGTCATGCTTTAAATTTAAATGTACTTTTAAAGGTAATGCATTGCAATATTGCATTACTCCCTAAAAAAGTAACTAATTGCGTTAGTTACTTTTTTATGAAAAGTAATGCATTACATTACTTTTGCGTTACCTTTTCTCACCTGGGCTGGGCTTGCTTGTTTGTTTTTTTAATAACAACAAAAAAGTTATATTTTTGGCAAATGTTAAGGCCCTTTCACACCTAAAGTGAAATGAATCAACCTCAGGCTGAAGGAAATGCATATTTATGCCTGTACAGTAGAGGGCGCAGCTCAAACAAACTTTTCAGCTGTGCTGCCATTCATTCTGGATTAAAGAAGAATAGGATACAGGAGAAGGAAGTTCAACAATCTTATTCTTAAATCTAATCTAATCTAAGTCATTTTTGCTTATTAGTATGGTTGAATTAGATCATTGAAGATCAGCAGCAAAGAGCAGCAAAAACTTACATTACTTATTTGAAAAAGTAACTTAGATATTTTGTTGTAGTGTGTTACTTTACTAGTTACTTGAAAAAGTAATCTGATTATGTAATTCAAGTTACTTGTATTGCGTTACCCCTAACACTGGTCATGCTGATCAGAAAATGTATTTATTTATTTATTTATTTATTCACACTATATTCAAAAGTTTCAGGTTAGTAAGATGTTGTTTTTTTTTTTTTTTTTTATAAATGAATACTTTTAATTTAAGGACACATTCAATTAATGAAAAGACTTTTACATTGTTACAAAAAATATATATTTCAATAAAAGCTGTTCTTTTGAACTTTATATTCATCAAAGAATCCAGGAAAAATATGATAATAATAAGATTTTTTTCTTGAGCACCAAATCAGCATGAATGATTTCATACAAGATTTAAAGGGTTAGTTCACCCAAAAATGAAAATTTTGTCATTTATTACTCACCCTCATGTCGTTTCACACCCGTAAGACCATCGTTAATCTTCGGATCACAAATTAAGATATTTTAGTTGAAATCCGATGGCTCAGTGAGGCCTCCACTTCCTCAGTCAAGATCACTTCCTCAGTCAAGATCCATAAAGGTACTAAAAACACATCTAAATCAGTTCATGTGAGTACAGTAGTTCAATATTAATAATATAAATCGACGAGAATATTTTTGGTGCGCCAAAAAAACCCCAAATAACGACTTATTTAGTGATGGCCGATTTCAAAACACTGCTTCAGAAAGCATCGGAGCATTGTGAATCTGTGTGTCGAATCTGCAGTTCGGAGCGCCAAAGACACGTGATTTCAGCAGTTTGGCGGTTTGACCCGCGATCCAATTCATGATTCGACACACTGATTCACTGTGCTCCGATGCTTTCTGAAGCAGTGTTTTGAAATCGGTCATCACTAAATAAGTCGTTATTTTGTTTTTTTGCCTCACCAAAAATATTCTCGTCGCTTTATAATATTAATATTGAACCACTGTACTCACATGAACCGATTTAAATATGTTTTTAGTACCTTTATGGATCTTGACAGAGGAAGTGACATTGCTCTCTATGTAGGCCTCACGGAGCTATCGGATTTCAACTAAAATATCTTAATTTGTGTTCAAAAGATTAACGAAGACCTTACGGGTGTGGAACAACATGAGGGTAAGCAATAAATGACAGAATTTTCATTTTTGGGTGAACTAACCCTTTAATTCCATTTTAAAATAAAACAGAAAACAGTTATTTTAAATTGTAATTATATTTCAGTAGAATATTTCATTCTGATCAAGTGCAGCCTTGGTAAGCATAAGATCATCCTACTCAAAAACATCAAAATGATCAGTCACAAACGATCGAAACATCACATTGGATCAGATTGTAATATCTATGACATTTCAGAGAACCGCAGGGAGGAAGTGTACATTTCATTACTCTGTTTCTCTTTGTTTTGACAAGCTGTTTCTCCAGTTCTCACTCTGACTGAGTTAGCATTTATATCACTCCCTGACAAGTGGAAAACAAGTGTTTTCGCCTATTTGTGAATTGTTTTGCTCTTTTATGCTTCATTGCCTTGAATAATAATTAATAAATGAGGCTATGAAAAAACTGAAGTATAAATACTACTTAACATTGATACATACTGATGGATTAAGGTATCTGTATAAAGTGGGAATAAAATAAAGTACGCAAATTTTTAACTAAATTTGAAACTTGAATCTTATCTTTACATAAGGAAAGCAGAACTGTCATAAGCAGTAGAACCCCACACTCATTAAAAGGGAAAGATGAAAATTCACCCCAAATTGACCAGGAATCTCTCATAATTTACTCACTCTCATGTATATGACTTTCTTTTCTCCGTGGAACACAAAAAGGGATGTTAAGCAGAATGACAACTTCACCATTCAATTTCATTATGTGGAAATAGATGCAATGAAAATATATGGTTCCTTTTTATTTGAGAGGCTTTCAGTCTCTCACATAAAGTCATACTGGTTTGGAATGCATGAGAGTAAAATTATGACAGAATTAAAATTTTAGGGCCCGGAACAAAACAAACAAGCAAGCCCAGCCCATGGTGAGAAAAAAGTAACTGAAAAGTAATGCATTGCTTTCCATAAAAAGTAATGCAATTAGTTACTTTTTTAAGGGAGAAACACAATATTGTATGCTTCTTGTAAGTTCTCTGATATCCTTAAAAGTACATTTGTCTCCTTTAAAAGTAACTTTTGACTTTTAACACAGTTAAACGGTTTATGGCCACTAAAAGGCCTTTTCACTTTTTAAAATTGAATTAATTTTCCTTTTTTAAGGCCTGGAAATAACTTTTATTGAAAGAAAAATAAGCATAAGTACAGGTATAGGCCTATCTGCCAGGAAATTGGAAATTGAATTTAAAATTTGCTTATAGGCCTGAATCTCTGATTTTCATTATCATCAAATCACCTGCTAAACTACCAAAAATAAACAAAAGATCACACATAATGTTCACTCTAAAAAAAAATGGTGCTATTTGGTACTAAAAGTGGTTCTTTGGCTTGTAATCATAGGGGAACCACTTTAAGTGCTGTATAGCACCAAATCTTGGTGTTTCAGTGGTTCTTTGGGATGACTGAGGTGCTATATAGGACCACTACCATATATACAGAACTTGTTAAGCCACTGTATGGTTCTTCAGTGGTTCTTTGGGGAGGTTAAGGTGCTATATAGCACCACTGCCATACAAAGAACCTGGTAAGCCCCTTTAAAGGTTCTTTACGAGCGAAAGAACCACTGTGCTGTGTAGCACCATTTTTGTTGAAGAAATTAATGCGATATGGCACCTCTTATGGGTTCTACATAGCACCATTTGACAAAGGTGCTGCTACATAGCACCAAAAGTGGTTCCCCTATGATTATGAGCCAAGAACCACTTTTAGTGCTATATAGCACTTTTTCCTTTTTTTTATTTTTTATTTATTTATTTTTTTTTTTTTAGAGTGTTCGTTAAATTGTCATTCTGCATCCATTATGATCTTCAAGTCCCTTGCACTTCGTGCTTATACCTGTCGAGGTATACTGCATACATAAAGATGTCACTCAATTGTGCTTTTCAACTTCAGCAAAGGAAAAATCTTGGCCCCCTGAAACGGCTTTGTTTTATAAAGCCGATGTTGACATAAGAAGAGACAGACTGATCTCTAGTCTTTATTTGCGGAGGCGCAGAGTGCACTTCAATGCTTCACAACTATTTTGAAGCCTACTCCCCTTCGTCCCTACGCCCTGCATTCTCGCTAAATAAGAAACCCGATTCATTTTTAGCGAATCGGTTCATTCGGACGATTCTTTTTGAACCAACCGACTCCGACTAAACCTATTCACAAAGTCCTCGCGACGCCTTTTACACGTTATTTTTATTTAATGACATAAATATTTAGTTAAAACTATTGCAATGTGTTTGATTATGTTATGTATGTTATGTGTCCAAGTGTGCGAATTACAAATACTCTAAAACTGTTCAATACGATTCGTTCGCGAGTCAGACAACGATGCGCGCTTGATATTTGAACGAGTGCTCTCATAACTCTAGTTTAAAAACTTTGAATGAATGAATGAATGAAAACACTTACCCGACGTAACGGTTGTTGTAGAGGTAAGTCTCGACAGGATAGAGTGCGGTGCTTAAAATGATAACACATCCGAGTAAAAGAGAACTGGACAAGCCTGTGATTCTCAATGCCATATTTAGATATTATATAAATAAACGGCGATTCTGCAGCAGTTAATCAGAGGCTGCGCTGTGCATATGGATGCTGAATGGAACTCATCCCAGGGTAAGGAACTGTGTGACTTTTCTGTCCTGTTTGTCCGCTCCTGGGACAGTTTCTTGAGGTAGAAGTGTGAAATCATTCATGTGGGAATTCTGGTGGTATCCCGAGTCTTTTAAAGTGTTTTTGGAAGTGTGGTCACGTGACGTGGGGTGTCAGAGGGGTTGGGAACCGAATCCCTGTTTGGAGTGAGATCAGTGGAAGATTATTAAGAGCGGAATTCTGCCTCATCACGGTTGATGTCATGAATGTTGTGTTTTTAATTGACTTTTTAAGATAGGCTACACATAATTAACTGTAACTAGATTTGTACTTTTTTTTTATTTTATTACAAACATACACACAGAGTGGTTTGAGTGTTCTGAATGGTTTTAGCGTGTTAGTGTGCAAATTACTTTGGTGTTCAGGGTCGTCGTTGCTATGTCGTCGTTGCTAGGGTGAATGCTTAGTGGCCCAAGTAAAAAGAGCCCACTCCAAGTTTCTATGATATTCCAAACAATGGATCTCTGTCTCTCCTTCAATGTATGTCTGTGGGTTTTCCCATGCTGGTTTTATAATCTGCCAGGCTAATTTTATTAAACACAAAATGTAATATGGTAGCCTATATAGATTTTATGCAATATGTCACATGGGGTCCCTCTTTCATCCACCAAGGCTTGTATCTGACCGATTATATTTATTCTTTCATTTAATTCTTCCTTTCATCCTATCATCCCAGAGGGTGAATGTGATTTCACCAAGTACAACATGTTACTGGATCAACATCTTTGTTGGTCCTTGAACAACATTACAATCATCCAATCAGATTTGAGGGACAAGTTTACCATTTATGTCAAGTTTAGGCTTGCAACCAGGGTTAGGTGCTTCTACATCAGTGTTATTCACATATCTTTCCCCTATGATTTTAGGGATAAGTTATGGGTAGGATTAGGTTTAGGGGTAGGAATAGGGTTAAGACAAAATTTTCGGACAGGAATGTTGTTCCAGGATCAACAAAATATGTTGATCCAGGAACATGTCTTACTTGGCAAAATCACGGTGACCCATCCCAGAGTTGCCTTTTAAGAGGTAGCTAGCATTAGCAACTGACATTTGTTTTGAGTTTTGCTCCCACCAGCTCTTGGTGACTCCCTTTAATTGTAGCCACAGCATTCCTCCGTTTGATTCTGTATTTATCAGTCTGTAGTGCGGTTAAAGGTCTTGAACCAGCAGGGCTTTGTAATTGCATGGCAGCAGCACATTTTTCAAATGCTTCCCCCTGTGTCAACACTCCGCCACCTGTTTTACACCCAATTACTGTTCAACAAATTACCCTCACAGACAGGCACTGACAGGAAAGCTGATCCTGGAAAAGCTGGTCCTAAGTGGAAAACGAAGACTTCGAAGGAGAATTCCCAGGCAAAAATATTTAATAAAACTTAAAATTTATATTCTATCATTCTTGTGTTGCACATTTGCTTTTCCGGGCATTTTCAGGCAAGTTAATTAGCTATGGCATCTTGTAACTAACTTAAAGGAAGCAATTAGGCCTAGCATTTAACAGTGACTTTAATTTCACACTTGTCTTAATTGCTGATGTCTACCATATTTTTTGTCCTCAATATAGCCTGCATAAATTGCCCACCGCATTGAAAAGAATCATAAAACTTCTGCGTTCAGCAATAACAAAAATAGCCGTTTACCAGCTTCCCCACATGTGCTGCCCAACAGAATCATGTTTCTGACCAGTGGTTGAGTTTTGCACTCAATAAAAACAGCCCTGAAGTGTTTGTGAGGAATATGGACAGGTTGACATACAGTAGCATATTCAGGACTTGGTTTCCAACCAGAGCAGATCATGTTTACAGTTTGTGGAGGACCAGAGGAGTTTAAATAAATACGTAGGGTGGGCGGTGAAGACTGAAGGTGGTTTGTTTGGACCTCTGATTGCAGGGATGCTGTAAAGGGAAACACCTTTATAGCTTTGTGGTAGTAAAAGACAGTTAAGTACACAAGTCCTTCAAGCCTGGAGGTTTGGAAGTAAGTTTGGTTTTTTAAACGACTACTGTCTGAACATGGTACTAATATTTTTATTGCTGTTCCAATGTACATGAATAAATGTGTGGCCTGTTTGGGATTGCAGATGAAATGGCAAGTCATGCAAACACTTCCTTGTTTACAAATGACAGATATGCTGTTTTAAATCTTGTGATTATTATTAGTATTAATACGCTGTATGTTTTCGATTTACTAAAAGAAGCGACTCATTACAGCCATTCCTTCAAGAATCTAACTATCCTGACCATGTTTGTTTTGGTTTCACTAAAGGGAATCTTTTCAAAAGATGCAGCTCATATGAATCTTTTGCCCATTTGCGATTAATACAAGTAATAATGTTTTAAAGGGATAGTTCACCCAAAAATTAAAATTCTGTCATCATTTACTCCCCCTCAAGTTGTTCCAAACCTGTCCAAATTTCTTTGTTCTGCTGAACACAAAGGAAGATATTTGAAAGAATGTTTGTAACCAAGAATGTTTGAATGTTTGTATGTTTTCGATTTACAAAAAATTAGTCGGTTCGACTTATTACAGTCATTCCTTCGAGAAACGAATTATCCTGGTCACATTCATTTGGTTTCATTAAAAGGAATCCTTTCAGAAGAACTCAGCTCATATGAATCATTTTCTTGGGAATCGAAGTACTTCATTTCCAGTATTTAAAATGCCACCACTTCAACTCAAGTGTATAAGTTGCATCTACATGTAAACTCAGTTCATTCACTCACTAAATGGGGTCCTTATTTGTCAATGCCTGACCAACGTTGATTTGTACCGGTCCCTGTACTCTGTATAACACACATGTTCCACAGACATTTATTTGGTGAGACCTTAAATCTGTTCATTCTTTTATTGCCTGCCATATATCTCAGTCAGAGTGAAGCTTGTGTGAAGTCATTATGTAATAGAAACCAGCAAGTGAAGCCCTGGTGCTAAAAGAGATAAAAGGTCACTGTCTCAGAAAATGTGAAAGCCACGGACGAGAACCAAATGAAAACACATTTGTATCATCTTCAAACAGCCACAATAGGGTGACATCATAGTTGTGAGGAATAGAGTTGTTATCCCAGTCTGCTGATTTATGGGAAATTGGGCTTTGTTGTAGAGCTGCACATTTCTCACTCAATATCTGTGTCCTATTAAACTTGAGAGAGAGAGTTGGTTTGAGAAGAAAATGTATCAGAAAGACAAAACCAGCATAAAATTACCTGTGGATGGGGATAGACAATTTACTTTCTAGAGAACCGTCCCTCCCACTCCTCCTACTGATCTTCCCGCTCTAGTGGAGACAGATCTTCTGCTGCTGAACCTCAGAAGATGAAAGCAGAGTTAAAAAAACCCACATGATTTCAGACACCGTATAATTCATCATGCTCTATATAGGAAAGGAATATGTTTGATCCCACTATATAACATGTTTTAATCCCACCATTGGCACATGCACTTACATGTCCTTACCTATGAAAGTACTGGGTAATATAAGGTAGCTACATAGGTTAAGGGTAGGTTTAGGGGTAGGTTCAAGGTTAGTACCTAGTTATTACCCAGTTATTGCAATTACAATAATAAGTACATTGTATGCGTGTACGCAAAACAGGACTGTAAAATAAAGTGCTACCAATTTTTGCTGCTTATGATGGAGGAACCAGAAGTCATAATATCTATCATAGAGTCTTGAAGGTGCTTTTGACCTGGGCCAGTAAGCAACCACCCAGAGCACCCTAGCAACCAGCTTGTGTGCTGTTTTGTTCCATAAGAATTAGTCGGCTATAGGGCTATATTTGTTTGAGACCTGGCTTTCCTACTGTTGTTTTTGGCTTCTATAAGAGTGTGAAAATGTGTTTATGTGTAAGTAGGTGTGACCATATTTGTTATGACCTACAGGAACTATAATAACCATGTGTTATTTTATCTCTTCTCAGACACCTGTACTAGATTCTGAGTGTAATCTTCAAAGATTCAGCTTACAGACTGGAGGCATTTGTATGTGTGCATGTATAGCCTATATATATATATATATATATATATATATATATATGAGTGAGTATACCCCTCACATTTTTGTAAAAATGTTATTATATCTTTTCATGTGACAACACTGTAGAAATGACACTTTGCTACAATGTAAATTAGTGAGTGTACAGCTAGTATAACAGTGTAAATTTGCTGTCCCCTCAAAATAACTCAACACACAGCCATTAATGTCTAAACCACTGGCCACAAAAGTGAGTACGCCCCTAAGTGAAAATGTCCAAATTGGGCCCAAAGTGTCAATATTTTGTGTGGCCACCATTATTTTCCAGCACTGCCTTAACCCTCTTGGGCATGGAGTTCACCAGAGCTTCACAGGTTGCCACTGGAGTCCCCTTCCACTGGTGGATGTTAGAGACAGTTGGTGGATGTTAGAGACCTTGCGCTCCTCCACCTTCTGTTTGAGGATGCCCCACAGATGCTCAATAGGGTTTAGGTCTGGAGACATGCTTGGCCAGTCCATCACCTTTACCCTCAGCTTCTTTAGCAAGGCAGTGGTTGTCTTGGAGGTGTGTTTGGGGTCGTTATCATGTTGGAATACTGCCCTGCGGCCCAGTCTCCAAAGGTAGGGGATCATGCTCTGCTCATTCATGGTTCCCTCAATGAACTGTAGCTCCCCAGTGCTGGCAGCACTCATGCAGCCCCAGACCATGACACTCCCACCACCATGCTTGACTGTAGGCAAGACACACTTGTCTTTGTACTCCTCACCTGGTTGCCTCCACACACGCTTAACACCATCTGAACCAAATAAGTTTATCTTGGTCTCATCAGACCACAGTACATGGTTCCACTAATCCATGTCCTTAGTCTGCTTGTCTTCAGCAAACTGTTTGCGAGCTTTCTTGTCAGGGGTGTGATTCTTCCGGATAAATCCGGAAATCCGGCTTTTCCGACCTGAAAATGATGCTCTCGTAAATCATGCAAAAAAGGGTTGCGGCGTTTGCGATGGGTCGAGTATTGGTAAACATAATGACCGCTCACCGCTGTCAACGTTTTTTGTGCCTCTGATTCATGTCGTCATGTCACTCCGCAAGTAGTCCAATCATTTGTCACGATTGAAGTTCAAAGTGTACGAGCACCGTTATGAATGCGCACACAGTGAGGAAAAAAAAAATCGCGCCGCATGATCTCGCAAAGCAACGCGCAGAGAGACCAGACAGACAGTGTACAGTGAGTTTTTGTGACAATTGTGAGGGAAATACACAATTTATTCCCATAAACTGTGTAGTCAGCCGTTCTCCCTCCCATCTGCACCGTGTGAACTGTGAACGCAGGCAGGTCAGTGAGTTACAGGGCGCTCCGTGTCTCCGTCCAGTTTAGGCTAGTAACTAATAGGCCTATGCTGTTATATAGTTTATAGGGGTGTGACGAGCGAGACTAAAATGTGACGAGATTTCTCGTCGAGGTGAAAAGTCGTCTCATGATGTTGCCATGACAGAGAGTTAGGATGATTAGGAAAGAATATGCCACCGCTGCGTTTACATTACGCCTCCACTGTCGTTTTGCTTTGTGTTTATATAAAAAACATTTAATTCAGTTGTATAACGGTCGCCGCCGCTCCATATTCACAGAGTACGCGCGTTCACGAAAGTGAAAGTAAACGCGATCTCAATACCCCGCATTTGAAAGCGGCTCCCTGATGAATGCAGATATCTCTCAATATGAAAGCTGTTTTAGGCTGGGCAGTGTAGTTGTAACCATCTCTTAGCTCTGTATCAAAGAAAAATTTGGTCTTATTTGCACTTTGAATATTGAGAGAGTGCGATTATGGTTGCATTTATTGTAAAGTGTTACCATAAAAATGAATAACAGTTTTCTCTTAATCTTATTAAGCACAAACAGTAAGGTTTCATTTGTTAACATTAGTTAATGCACTGTGAACTATCATGAACTAACAATGAATGACTATTTTTATTAACTAACATAAACAAAGATTAATAAATACTGCAGCAAAGATATTGCTCATTGTTAGTTGATGTTGGTTAATACATTAATGTTAATAAATGAGATCTTATTGTAAAGTTACCATTTTTATTTATACTGTTTTTATTTCTATGATCAGTTTGTGGAAAGGAGTTCAGTTAGGAGGTCAAAGGTTGTAGAAGCTCATAAATCATGTACAGTAAGGTCTGAAGAGACTGAAATCATACAGAAGAGAAGTCAGTCAGTTGAGTTAGTGACAAAACCTTTTACGGTACTTGAGTATTGTTGTGTTTTACCGCATATGATAATTCATACTCAGAAAGTAGAACTGAAATGACATTCATTACAAGATGATTAGTTAAAACATTTCAAATACACCTGCAGAATATTTTTTCTAGTCATGTATTTCGCCATCTTGTCTCGTCTCGTGAACTCAATCTCGTCTCGTCTCGTGAGATACCTGTCTCGTCACACCCCTAATAGTTTATATAGAATTAAGTTAGCATTAGCAGAGTTGTCTGTTTTGCAGCACTGAGCAGTTATTTTACATAACTTTATCATAAAAAAAGTACAAAATCAAGCCACGCCCCTCCATAAGCCCCTCCCCCATAACAAAGCCCCGCCCCCATGGTAAGTGCACCGTATAGTTTCCTGCTTTTTTGTCCTTTGCCAATCACACCTATGCTTGTGCATCCTCTTTAGAAGAGGCTTCCTTCTGGGACGACAGCCACGCAGACCAATTTGATGCAGTGTGAGGCGTATGGTCTGAGCACTGACAGGCTGACTCCCCACCCCTTCAACCTCTGCAGCAATGCTGGCAGCACTCATACATCTATTTCCCAAACACAACCTCTGGATATGACGCTGAGCACATGCACTCAACTTCTTTGGTCGACCATGGCGAGGCCTGTTCTGAGTGGAACCTGTCCGGTTAAACCGCCGTATGGTCTTGGCCACCATGCTGCAGCTCAGTTTCAGGGTCTTGGCAATCTTCGTATAGCCTATGCTATCTTTATGTAGAACAACAAAAACATTTTTTTCAGATCCTCAGAGAGTTCTTTGCCATGAGGTGCCATGTTGAACTTCCAGTGACCAGTACGAGAGAGTGAGAGCAATAACACCAAATTTAACACACCTGCTCCCCATTCACACCTGAGACCGTGTGACACTAACGAGTCACCTGACACCGGGGAGAGAAAATGGCTAATTGGGCCCAATTTGGACATTTTCACTTAGGGGTGTACTCACTTTTGTGGAAAGCGGTTTAGACATTAATGGCTGTGTTTTGAGTTATTTTAAGGGGACAGCAAATTTACACTGTTACACAAGCTGTACACTCACTACTTTACATTGTAGCAAAGTGTCATTTCTTCAGTGCTGTCACATGAAAATATATAATAAAATATTTACAAAAATGTGAGGGGTGTACTCACTTCTGTGAGATACTGTATATATATATATATGTAGAAAAAGGTAAGATCACACTTCTTTTTCTCAGGCACTTTGAGTACATGCTGAATCCCCGGTCTGGAAAGAGATGCGGGGTGAAGTGAACTGAGACAGAGATATATGAATTTGAAGAAACATGCCCATATTTATGTAGCACTTTATCTGTCATAGCCCTGAAAATGTTTTTCTTCACAGCCATAGGTCAGATAAATTCTACTTCAGATGTTTGCAGATGTTTGAGGTGGGGTTGTGTAAAATGAGGGCATTATTTCAAAGGGAAATAAAACCTCGGTGATTCTAAGCAAAAAGGGGGGGGGGGTGCGGATGGGTAAAGTTGTTTGTGTGTGTGTGTGTGTGTGTATAAATTAGTGGCCAAAAGTGATGCCTGACCTAGGAAAATTGGCTTCTACACACTTTATTTTTAAACAGTTTTATTAAAAATGTATTTGTGAAGCTGTGCCTGCAGTGTAAAACTAATGTATGTGTTCCACGTTTCAATTGTATCATTTGTCATGACATCATTTTTGTCCAAGTGGTCAAATGTGGTACCAATCTTGCACTCATTATTCACAGCCTATAATTCAACAAATCACTATGTAGCAGCTACTATTAGCTTTATTAGTAGATATTAGTTTGTGGGTTTTAGTGAAAATGGCCAGATGGAAGGGGCTGTTCTCTGCAAACAAGGAGGATATTGTTGAAATGGCTATATCTGGTCAGTCAGTTTTGGATATTTCTCATGTGAAGGATGTGAATGGTCACAATGTCCAGAGAATTATTTCAAAGCACCGTGAGACCACTACCATACAGAATGTAAAGAAGTCAAGTAAGACTAGTGAGTATTTTCACAGGAGGATGAAAATCACCTGAATGTGGGACCACCTCAAAACAGCTTCTAAAAACCTGGATGAGACCTCTAACCACCAATTTCATTTTGAACTGTAAGCCAATGAACCATGTAAAAAGTTAACAAAGCCAAAAAACATCTAGCATTTGCCAAAGAACATAAGGATTGGAGTATGAAAGCTGTGTTCTGCAGTCCGACAAGTCAAAAGTTAACAACCTAGCATTAGTCGGTGCATATGCTCATAGGAGATGACTCATGCATGCATGCCATGGCGCCATTAAGCACGGCAGGGGAAACATAATGGTATTGGGGATGCATATCTTCAACAGGTGTTGGCAGGATCTACAAAGTTGCTGGCACTTTGAAAATGGACCAGTACTTGGGAATCCTGCTGAACACAATGCAGCAAAGTATGGAAGATCTGTTTGGAGATGTTTTCCTACATGATGACAATCCCAAACACATGGCGAATGCTAGAAAGTTGCGTGCAATGAAAGTGATCATGCTCAGCATTTTGAAGACTTTAAGTGGCCTCCTCAGTCCTCTGATCTTAAAGCCATTGAAAACCTTTGGGAAATTATAAACCTGAATTGTGATAGCCTAAGTTATGCAGGTCTTCCAATTAATCAGAATCAGAATGAATGAAGCTCAACTTTGGGAAGAACTTAAGGAGGATTGGAAAAAATTAAGCATGACACATATGCAGTCAATCTGATTATTGTAGAGTATGTATGCTTTATTTCTTGTGAGCTTTCTTTTTTCTGTCTTTTTTTCATACAATAAAACCCATATTTAATTATATGCTGGAGTTTGCCTTCCTTGCCAAATTATTTTTGTTATTTTAGTACCTTAAAGTTGCAGTCCGTAAGTTTTGCCTCTTTGTCGCCATCTCTGATTGAAACCTGCAATTGCAGTTATTCGTGGAATTATCATGGGTTGTGCATCGGCACAGCTTCTCAGCGTAGATTAATATTTTGAGGTGAATGTGTGGCTGTCAGTCACCGCACCAGTGGATACTGTACTGATACTCACAGATTGTGGTCTTGGAAGTATGACAAAAATAAGAATTTTCACCGGAAAATGTCATCTAAACAAGTAAGTAACAAATCTGCCACTTTGGTTCTGACCAACTGGGGGGAAAAAAGCATTACAATAAATTGCACTACCAATGCTGATTAAATCGTGATTAATCACGGTGATTGAAATTGATTTTGGATCATTTTTAACCAAAAAAAAAAAAAAAAAGTTACAGACTGCAGCTTTAACCAAGTGTTTTCTTTTTCCCAATATAACATACTCCTCATATTTTTATTGTTTAATAGAACCTGAAGCATCATTAAAAGCAAATATTGTGCAAATATCCCTTCTGGACATCACTTTTGGCCACTACTGTATTTTTTTTTCTATCATGTTTATGTCATGTATGGGTTACAATAATCACATGACAAAGGAGCATATAAACAAAACTAACTAGGAACACTGATGGGCAGGCACAGGAAAAACTAAAACTAGAACACAAACTGAACATACCTGACAGGTGGAGACTTTCCATTGACTTTTATTGTTGTTATACAAAGATAATGATATTTTCCATGTAACCCTCATTGAACCCCTGCATTTCCATTTCATTATAGACAATATTTAGCATGTTTAGCAGGTCATGTTTTGTGGGAACCATTTGCTGGTACCATCAATGCTGTCAGTTCAATTCAATGAAACCTGTAAAAGGATATGATGTTCTCTCAGTCCCTCCTCAGTCCCACGGAAGTGACAAAGCTGCCATCTACTGGTCAGGAGTAGGAGTCATTATGAGCATTATACAGTAGTATTTACAATGAATAATTACAGGTGTCTTGAAGTATTTGGACATGTAACAGTGTATAAATTTAAAAGTGTATACATTTAATTTCATTTTAAAAAATCAAGTGGCACCTGTAAAACAAATTATGCTAAAACATCACATTTTTGATGTTTTTGTTCAGTAATTGCACTCAAATGTTCAGTAATTGCAAACTAACCAACTTCATCACATTAACTATGAACATGTTCCACATTTGACAGCCAAAGGGTCCAAATACTTTTTTGTCTTAACTTTGAATAGTATATCAGTTGTTAAATCATTTTAAAAAACACTAAACATTTTTGTGACTTTGAGATTGTTATCTTTCTTTAAAACAAATATTACTTGGTTTATTATAGCTGTTGTTATCTAATGCAATGACATATATTTTTCAGGTTGGCTTAAGTATCCAAATACATTTTGGAGCAACTGTATAAATTGCCCTACAGTAGCCGAAGACTCTTTACAAGCACGATTCTCTAAAGACTCCTTTAGAATGATAAGATTATACTTCTGCAACCAATTTATATGAATTAATGGACATATTAGCAATTGAGAGACCAAGGGTAAATGCAACTTAAAAATCCATATCTTTTAGATGTCATTTTCTAACACAAGAGGGCAGTGTCTGATAGCAATAAAGAAGTGCCACATCCTCCCACTTCCTCAGCTCTGATGCTGCTGTATCTCAGGTCTTCATAAACTAAACATGTATCAGGTCACATCATTCATAACATTTTAACCCAGGCTAGTTGATGGCCTCTGATTTGACCACTCCAGCGCTCCTCCAGAGGATACCGTGCTCACTGAGTCAATAAATGTGTGGTATTAAATATTTGGCTCGGCTGATCAAATTTTATTGAGCTATTTCAATTTGGCAGGCACTGCACAGGGCAAACACTCGGACCGTAGAGTGAAGTAAGCAGGCTGCTGCTGAGAACACAAGAGCACAGGCCACATTGTAGACCTCCATGCTTGAGAGTCAAATACCATCCTAGAGCTGAGGAGAAAGGGCATTCTCACTGCTTTTATAGATTTGACGGGATTTTCTTGCACTAAAAACGTTAAATAAGAAGAAAATCATGAGAGTAATTGTTTCTTATAGGTTTATGCTAAATTTGAATCTTTGCAAGTATGGAATACAAAGAATTATGGGAACATATGATGATGCTCATGAAGTCTAAAGGTTTTCTCTTTCTAACTCTTCAATTTTTTATTATTTAAGTTAAAGATGGCTGTATTCATTGATGCATGTCATGTTTGACACTGTTATATGGTTTATGTTAAGGTAAAAAGAACTGAATAACCATATAAGCTCAATTTACTTGCTTTTTCTTTTTTTTTTCAAGTCAAGAGAACACAATCAACTGAGAAGCAAATACTGAATAACATATATTAAAAACATTTATTAAAAATTGATTTGCTAATATTGAGGATTATAGTTTCTCACAATTATATTTAGTATTGAAAAAACGTTCCAAAGCTTGAATTATCTGTGAAGAATTTTTTTACATTTTTCTTATTACATCATTACATGCTACATAACTAACATAATTCTACTCTTTAGTGCCATTCATTTTCAAAGTAATGTAGATAATAGTGGAGTCTGGGAAAGTCTTGCATTTGTAATTACCCCCAATGTCATCAACATTTCCCCACTGTGCTGGCACGAATTCCCAGCCATTTCTTTCCTGTCCTGTTCATGCTGGAGGGAGGTTGGATTTAGGATGAAGGTCTTGGGAGTCACATGGACCAAAGTTTTTGATTGATGTCCAAAAGCCATTACTACACTTTTCTCAGGCGTGTAGAGTAGTGCTGAACTTTGATGCTGCTTCTGAATGCAGCCGGTTCGTAGATTGTTTTTTAATTGCGTTCATTTGTTCTGAATTTGTCCGCTGCTTTTTTTTTTTTTTAAACCATGTTTCAAACCTCCAGCCGGCGTCAGTTCGTTTAAACTTGTCGTGGTACAACTTTGAAGACTCTTAAAAATACCATCGAAATGACTGAGGAGAGCAAAGCCGAACACAGAGCCGAAAGTGGAAAAGATTTAGAGAAACAGCTTCGTTTGCGAGTTTGTGTTTTGAATGAACTTCTGAAGACCGAACGGGATTATGTTGGGACGCTGGAGTTTCTCTCGGTAAGTGCGACTAATTGTTTCATTAGATAATTTATTCTTTTAAATGTAGCCTATATCTTCCCCATCTATATGGCTTGCCACCCGACAAAGTTGAACGCTCCCGTTATAATCAAATAAACACCTACTGCAAGCGCGCGCGTTGAGTCCAGAACTGCGCGCGAACATTGAACGGTTTGATCAAAGTTAAACTATGTAGCTAAACTTACAGACTAGCTTACAGACTATTTGATTATAATGGAAGGAAATTGCGAATTATGCGATTTTCAGGTGGTCGACTATTAGGCTAAAGGTGTTTCATCATTATTTGCCTCAGCTAGCACAGTTTGCCAAATGTCAGGTTTGTAAAATACTTTTTAAACATAGAACTAATGTTTTTTGTGATGTTGAAACGAAAGCATGCGAGCGGCGAACTGTTGCTATGGTTACTCATCAGTTTTAACATCTTTGGCTAAAGTAAATACTTTTGTCGCTGTTGAAACATTTAAACATATTTATTCTCATTTGCAAAAATATGTGCGTTTAAGGCATTAATTTGGACAAGTGGTCAGACACCCAGGACATAATTCGCACCCTGAATGGGCGCGTTCTTGTTTTGTTGTCGCGTCGCTCGCTTGCAGTAGATGGGCTGTAGCCTACTGAACGCGTCTGTTTAGTTTGGCTATGCTTGGACTTGAAGTGAATGAGCAGCAACAGAGGTCTTGCGGTTGACCTCAAAACCCAGACCGTGACATGCCTGTCAATCCCGCTCATCGATTTGGTTTGAAGCTCTATCTAAGAAGAAAAGGCCCAGAGTAATTTGTCTCAATTTAATGTGTGCTTCTTGTTTTGGAGCGCTTCTCTGTAGTTTCTGTTGACCAGCAGTCAATGTTTGTATTTACAGAGAAAGTTTGTTGCTCAGAGGTTTTATAGCTCCCGGTGTTCTATTTTAACCAAGGCCTATCAATTTTGCCTCAGATGTTTCTCCTAAAATTAAAATAGACACAAATGAGAAACAAATGTAGGCATGCAGTAAGCATATACTCTGAACAGCATAGTTTGGATAATTTAGTCTTGGAGATATCTGATAAGAAATGTTTTCATTTGTATTGACATCTCTGAGTTTTGATTGCAGGTATTTTGGCAAAACCTGGCAGAGTTTCAGACATTGTTGAGAACGTTTTCTCAGGATAAACATCTGAGAAGTAGATGACTTGAACAAAAGTCTCAATTTGATGTTTTTGCTGTCTAGGAGAAACAGCAGATATCAATACTGAAGCTTGTGTATTAAAATTAAAGGATTAGTTCACTTTCAAATTAAAATTTCCTGATAATTTACTCACCCCCATGTCATCCAAGATGTTCATGTCTTTCTTTAGTCGAAAAGAAGTTAAGGTTTTTGATGAAAACATTCCAGGATTTTTCTACATATAGTGGACTTCAATGGAGCCCAAATGGTTGAAGGTCAAAATTACAGTTTACAGCGATCCCAGATGAGAAATAAGGGTCTTATCTAGTAAAACCATCGGTCATATTCTAAAAATTTTTTTTTTTTTTTAATTTTATATGTTTTAACCATAAATGCTCATCTTGAACTAGCTCTCTTCTTTTTCTCTATTTGAATTACGGCAGTGTAGACACTGCTAAGTGTATTACTGCCCTCCACGGGGCAAAGTTTGAACTAAATTGTCATATACAATATGCTAGTGCAAGTATATAACAATTAGTTCAAACTTTGACCTGAGGAGGGCAGTAATACACTTAGCAGTGTACACTGCCGTAATTCAAATAGAGAAGAAGAAGAAGAGAGCTAGCTCAAGATGAGCATTTATGGTTAAAATGTATAAAATTTTAAAAAAATTTACAAAATGAGCGAAGGTTTCTCTAGATAAGACCCTTATTCCTCGTCTGGGATTGTGTAGAACGTTTTGAAGCTGCAATGAAACTTTGTAATTGAGTAATTTTGAACCTCAACCGTTTGGGCTCCATTGAAGTCCACTATATGGAGAAAAATCCAGGAATGGTTTCATCAAAAACCTTAATTTCTTTTCGACTTAAGAAAGAAAGACATGAACATCTTGGATGACATGGGGGTGAGTAAATTATCAGGAAATTTTAATTTGAAAGTGAACTAATCCTTTAAGTTAACATTAAAGGATTTTATCTTAAACAGGAAAATGTTCTAAATGTTATGTATGTTTATAATCTCCATACTGGATGTCTCTAGCAGGGATGTATCCAGGGGTTAAATTGGGATTTGTTATATTGGGGGGCTCTGTGGTTTCAGGCTTTCAAGGAGTGCACATGTGTATGCTAAGCCTACAAAATCTTATCAATTGACAAACTGTAAAAAATAAGTCGACAGAGCGCTCTGCTATGAACACTAACATTTTTGAATATACAAATAAGACATGTTGGGAAAATTTAAACATGAAACTGAACCGCCAGTAGGTAGCGGCAAGTGACTGTCCTAGTCATTCATTCAAACGATTAGTTCAAATGGCTGATTCATTCAAGAATGAGGCAGGTGTTTTGGAATGGGCCATTAAATCTTGGACTCAACAGATTCATTCAAAACGCTGAATCAATCAGTAATAAAACGCAGCAGAGTGTCGCTGTGAGAGATGCGCTGTATGGTTCTGCTGTGATCTTTGTTTGGAACTATTTTTGCTAGAACAAAAGAAGTAGAACAAAAACAGTCAGTAATGCATCTAAAATGTAAGTGACTTTATTAACCTGTATTGAATTTACTTAATTAACTTATTATAAAAGTAAAGTCACATTTTCAGTCGTGATTCTAGGTCGTGTATGCTAGTCATATAATTAGAATGTCATCAAAAAGTTGATTTATTTCACTAATTCCATTCAAAAAGTGAAACTTGTATATTATATTCATTCATTACACACAGACTGATATATTTCAAATGTTTATTTCTTTTAATTTTGATGATTATAACTGACAACTAAGGAAAATCCCAAATTCAGTATCTCAGAAAATTAGAATATTACTTAAGACCAATACAAAGAAAGGATTTTTTAGAAATCTTGGCCAACTGAAAAGTATGAACATGAAAAGTATGAGCATGTACAGCACTCAATACTTAGTTGGGGCTCCTTTTGCCTGAATTACTGCAGCAATGTGGCGTGGCATGGAGTCGATCAGTCTGTGGTACTGCTCAGGTGTTATGAGAGCCCAGGTTGCTCTGATAGTGGCCTTCAGCTCTTCTGCATTGTTGGGTCTGGCATATCGCATCTTCCTCTTCACAATACCCCATAGATTTTCTATGGGGTTAAGGTCAGGCGAGTTTGCTGGCCAATTAAGAACAGGGATACCATGGTCCTTAAACTAGGTACTGGTAGCTTTGGCACTGTGTAGAGGTGCCAAGTCCTGTTGGAAAATGAAATCTGCATCTCCATAAATTTGGTCAGCAGCAGGAAGCATGAAGTGTTCTAAAACTTCCTGGTATACGGCTGTGTTGATCTTGGACCTCAGAAAACACAGTGGACCAACACCAACAGATGACATGGCACCCCAAACCATCACTGACTGTGGAAACTTTACACTGGACCTCAAGCAACGTGAATTATGTGCCTCTCCTCTCTTCCTCCAGACTCTGGGACCCTGATTTCCAAAGGAAATGCAAAATTTACTTTCATCAAAGAACATAACTTTGGACCACTCAGCAGCAGTCCAGTCCTTTTTGTCTTTAGACGCTTCTGACGCTGTCTGTTGTTCAAGAGTGGCTTGACTCAAGGAATGCAACAGCTGAAACCCATGTCTTGCATACGTCTATGCGTAGTGGTTCTTGAAGCACTGACTCCAGCTGCAGTCCACTCTTTGTGAATCTCCCACACATTTTTGAATGGGTTTTGTTTCACAATCCTCTCCAGGGTGCGGTTATCCCTATTGCTTGTACACTTTTTTCTACCACATCTTTTCCTTCCCTTCGCCTCTCTATTAATGTGCTTGGACACAGAGCTCTTTGAACAGCCAGCCTCTTTTGCAATGACATTTTGTGTCTTGCCCTCCTTGTGCAAGGTGTCAATGGTCGTCTTTTGGACAACTGTCAAGTCAGCAGTCTTCCCCATGATTGTGTAGCCTACAGAACTAGACTGAGAGACCATTTAAAGGCCTTTGCAGGTGTTTTGAGTTAATTAGCTGATTAGAGTGTGGCACTAGGTGTCTTCAATATTGAACCTTTTCACAATATTCTAATTTTCTGAGATACTGAATTTGGGATTTTCCTTAGCTGTCAGTTATAATCATCAAAATTAAAAGAAATAAACATTTGAAATATATCAGTCTGTGTGTAATGAATGAATATAACACGTTTCACTTTTTGAATGGAATTAGTGAAATAAATCAACTTTTTGATGATATTCTAATTATATGACCAGCACCTGTAAATATAAAAAACCTCCACATTTTGAATTTTTACAGCAGCATGTTGTCTTTGTGCTGCACTCATTTTTTTCGATTTCTCCTTGAGAGGCTGTGCGAGCCTCAACAGCCCAACCTTGTTACTGTCAGCACATTATACATTTTATATTATTATTATCCATTATGAGTCGCCACTTACACTAAATGTAATAGAATCATGCTTGCGTTTTGGTGATTCCCTAACTATTTTTGTTATTGATGTTTTAATCAAGACAAGTAAAACTGTCTATCTCTTGCCCCTTCAAAAAAATTAAGCGTTAATGTCGAGCCCTGATAAGCCTGTGTGCCTGATAAGCCTCCGGCCCAATTTAACCCATGGATGTATCTGTCAATGATTTGCTAAGGCTCAGTGAGCACAGTAGGTAAATGCCTTTGAGTTTGAGCCAAGAATTGAGGCAGAGCAGGTGGACTGAAGTGAAAACCTCAGATTGGCCAACTGTGAGACTGTACCAACTATCGTTTCTGCCTCTGCTGGAGGAATGGAATACTGTGAGCCCTTCGGCCTGACAGGGGAATCGAAGGCAGGAAGGAAAGGATTTTTTTGTTTGTGTAATGCATATTTTTTCAGGCACATAAGCAAAACATTCTTTAAATAAGGAAATTAGTGACTATTCACTTATTCATGTTTAAAGTTTGAAGCTAAATATTGATCGAAAATTGAAGAGAGCAAGAAAGCATGATATGCGCTTTGAGTTTTCTGAAGTCTGAAATGGTTTCAGTCTAAATGAACCACCAGATGATACATGTCATGATTGATATCCATGAGGTTCTTTTGAAGACCTATGAAGTTGACAGTTTAAGGCACTATATATGTTGTATTCCCAGCTTTCATGCACATTCACATGCTCACATTCCACACAAGTGTTTCCCATGTTGGCGTAGAGAATTTCATTTTGATTAAAACAAAATTAAATCACTGTTCAGACCATTTCAATCCATTTAAATAAATCATTAGCCTGTGGAGAAAGTCATATTTGGTATTAGGAGACAGACCTCCAGAATAATGAATTTTGTCTATTTTATTAACCAGGTCAAATCACAGATAATTCGAACCACATTTGGATGTAGTCAAAGGGTAGTCGTAAGCACAAAGGACCACCTCATCACCTGTCAATCATCTAATCAATGCACTAAGACAACTATTTTTTTCATCGTATCCAGTATTTCCAGTCACTTATTTTCATTTATAAAAGAGTTTATGAGAATATGTTCAGAGACTTCCTGCCATGTTATAATTCGACAGTCTTTGAGCAGATTTGCAACCTCAGACAGCTCACTTTAAAAGTTCTCATTTACTTCGATTATTCCCAATTGGGTTGCAGTTCCAGCCAAACATTTCAGTTTGTTTTATTGCCAGCGCTAAACATAACTTCTTCATTCTAACAGAAGTGAAGAAAAGTGCTTCTTTTGATGATGAAAGCTTGCCGTTGTACCCCCGAGTGTGATTAGGGGGTCAAAGAGGGAACTTTATCAATCCAAGTCACTGGGAAATATCACCCACATGTTCTCAAGGATCAAAGCCTCCACGGGTGCCACTGCAGGTCTGTGACTGATCGCTTTCAAACGATCATCTTCCACAGTAATGTGTCTTAACCAGAATTCCTGAACCAAAAAAAGGCAGAGTTTTAGGCTCAGGAGACTAAAGGAAGCCTGTGCAGAAGTGAAGTTAGACGATAACAACAGTAGGGGACAATGGCTGTCGGGGGTGGTGTTTCATGGCCTGGAGGGCCCAGAGGACTGGTGCCATGCTGAACAGAGGGCATTTTGTGTTTGTGAAAATTAGATGAAGGGGGTCGCTTCCAGACAATATGGCTCCCCAGTGGAACCGGCCTGGAGGTATTGCCAGGAGGGGGACTGTGACGTGAGAGCCTGGGCTCTTTGCCCTCTGTTGCAAAGTACATTTCCTGGTGGAGGAATTCCGGAGAGGTTAGAAGAAATTAGGAAACAATGGCAGACAAGTTGCCTTGTTTGAAACCAGGGGAGGATTGGCTAGTTTGGATCAATTTAGCCTGCAATGGTTAGTTTGTTCTTGGAGAGAGAATGTTCTTAAAAGCTGTTGTTGAGTTTATTTTTAGTGCAAAATACCAGCTGCATCAACTGACAGTTACTTGGCATGCAACGCAATTGTGTCTAGCTATCAGATTAGTCAAGAACAGTGTCTGGCAATTCACATGAGACAGAGGAAGTCTCTTAAAAGATATCTTCAGAGATTTCCCTAGAATGGCTTATGCAACAGCTCGATATAGATCTGATAGTGGGAGGTTTCAGATAATCATGTTTGTATTTGTTAACTGGAGGCTAAGAATGATGATTCTCAATAAGAAGTGCCTCGCTGAGGGAAATAGAGCTCATTTCTATGCTCTTTTACTGCATATGCCATTTGAGCTTATGATATCGGTCACTCAAGTGAGATGAGAACAAGCAAATAAGAAGTACAACTGACCAGCAAGAGTATGCATGAGTAGAGCGAATCCAACAGTAGTGAACAGGGGGAAAGCTTTCATGTCCTACTTTAGGAGAAAAACAGAGCCATGTCTCTGCATAATGTGTTCTCTGGAGTCTTAGTTCTGGATTAAGTGGTCCCTCTGCAGCGTTTTCCTTTTGCAATACCCTGTGGGTTTAGAGGAATTGACCACCCAATGTACTTTTTTTAAAGGCTTAATAATAAAACTTCAAAAGGATTTTTGCACCACAAATTGCAAATACTTTTATTTTGCTTATGGGGTAAACACAAGTTTTTAAAGTCCTTGTGGACATTTCTTATTGTCTATTTAGAAATTTGTTTGAAGATAATGTGGTACAGTTTTCGAAATGACTTGACAATAAGGGATTCCTACTGCTTGACTCATTAGAATGAAAATAGAAGTGCAGCTTACCCACAAACACAAATGAAACCTAGTGCAGGGCTGGCTTAAATAATTAAACAAATGCCTAATGGGGTATTTATACTTAGTCACTCCATAGACTTTTAGTTTTACAGATCAGGACAAAACTAAGTATAAATGAACTCCAAAACACTTTTGAGATACATCCAATCATTCAAAAGGTGGTTTAAAGGGTTAGTTCAACCAAAAATGAAAATTACCCCATGATTTACTCACCCTCAAGCCATCCTAGGTATAATCTGATTTATATTAAATAATGTCCTGGCTCTTCCAAGCTTTATAATGGCATGAATTCATGGACTACATAGTGCATAAGTACATAGTGTATAAGTGCATAGTGTATAGTGTGTCATTTGGGATGCAACTTTTTTTTTTCTTTTAGCCTAAGAATCTTTGGTTCTTGTAGATTTTGATTCTTCCCACAAATCTGATGTTAGCTAGGACAATATAGGTATATGCTTAAGTTGATCTGTTATTTGTTTTCTCTTGTTCTGTTCATTTACATTCAGTCTGAGGCCTTTTGATTTGTTGGTGTCACATGACCTGCACTAATACTAAAGGGAGGGTTTTATATAATTTCCCAGCCAGGCAGTGAACCTTGCAACCCCGTTCCTTGGGGTCACAGTTCTCCATCCTCGACCTCTTCCTCTTGGTATCCTGGTTTATCCATCTGTTGCACTGGAAACTTGCGGGCTTGATCATCATGCCCTCTTCCCCCATTTATCACTGGCGAAAACTTAGAGCTATTTTTGTCTCAAATTGTTTAAGGCATTTTTATTGTTTAAATCAGTGTTTGACATTTTTTGAGGCTAAAACATTTCCTCTCAAGACTTTGTTTGACACTTTTGAGTAGGGCTGTGTGATTATGACAGAAATCATAATTGTCGATTATTCCCTTGAAGTTGGAATTGCAATTATTAATTACGATTATCATAATTTCCATTGAATGATGTTTTGAATAGCTTTATAACATTGTTTGAAGCAACTCTATATTTTTATATTAAAAAAACAAACAAAAAAACAAGCTAAAATCACTCATCCTGAATTTTTTATTGCTTTTCTATAGCATTAAGCCTCAAATGTCAACTGTAAATTGGTTAGGTTTCTTCTTTAAATAAAAAAAAACAACAACAAAAAAAACAATATATGGGCCATTTTCCTGGTTGCATTTGCACCGCCAGTAGGAACTCTGAAGTGACGTAAACCGCGCTTGTTGTTGTGACTTTTATTTTGATGGCGCCAAACAGTGCTCGCATTCTCCGTCTTCATTAGTTTACGATCTGTTTAACAGTCCTGCTGTTACAAAGAAAGTAGACAGTATATGAAAAAGTATTAGCTTTTGCTGTGTGGTTGATGCCCAGTGTTGCTAGCTGAGCAGAAATTCATAATCATGTTTCGCTTGGTCTGCCTCAAAGTCGCACTGGATTTTCTTCTTAGCGTAAAGGTTGAGAGGTCCATCTATCGCTGTTTTCCATGTTTGTAGAGTAAATATAGGCTGTGTACATGGCTTTTTAAAAATGGCAGGTGCTGGTCCTTCGCTTGCGTTCGACCAATCAGCGTACACTTACGTCACTGGTAGTTCCTATTGTGCTGGGATAGTCCTTTTACACTCTGAAGTAGTTGTGATTGCCTGATTGGCCTCTTACAACTTGACATGCTTTAAACACCTCTTAAGCACACTGCAGAATAATGTAAGTGGATATTTTTTTAATCGCGCCTTTGAACGATTACGAAATCGTGGCATCCAAATCGTAATCGCGATTAGAAATTCGATTAATTGTGCAGCCCTACTTTTGAGTCAAACAAAGTCAAAAAGTTTTACTCTCAAAATGTAGGTTGACACTTGTTTGAGTTTCAAAATGTTTTGCTTCCAACTTTGTGTTTGAAAATGAAACGGTATGCTCAGTGGGTGTGGTCAACAGTCTCTGATGAACGAAAGACTTATTCCTATTGGTTCATTTTCTGTGGAATGACAGTCTTTCCAACTACGTGTATGTTAGTAAGGTAGATAGGAAAAGTGATAAAGAGGATAAAATAATTAATCCTCATTTAAATATTTGAGACATTAAGTAGAAAAGTGGTAACAAAACTCCTTTTTGGAGTATCACTTTCTTTCTCACTTGAACACTCTTTTTGTCTCTGTCTCTTGCCATTTTTTAACAGCCTTCACCTCCTGCATATGTTCCATCCATTATGTCCCAATACTGTTTACAAGGAGTTGTATTTTCCCCTTGCTACACGGAGGATCATTAAGATTCCAATCTTACTAATGAGTTTGGCTTTCTTTTTCCACTGTATGTTCTAAGGAGTTCTCATGCGCCGCAGACAGCCGTTTTAACCAGCAGAGGCCTTCCTTTAACTTATCCTGAGCTCTTTTTAAGCAGTATGCTTAACTAGCTCCCCAAGGCTCCGGCCAGGTCGCCTCATTCCAAATGCACAGCATGAGCGCAAAATGTGTCAGCCATTTTTCTATTCCTGTGACAGTCCAATTCATGGAAGAGAACAGAGGCTTTTTGTGCCCCTGAGGGAATTTAGAGGTGAGGTTCGGCGTTCAGTCTGAATTTACATGATGGTGCTTAAGAACAAGGAAGTTGTCGCTGGTGGGGAGGAATTGTGCCCTTCCTGCTGTTGGGGTCTTGAGGTTGTTTGTTTCCGTGATTGAGATGGAAGCATCTAATCACCTGTGAAAGCCCTCCATCATTCAGCTGCAGCTAAATCCCACATTGTTTAAAAAGTCTGAAGTGATTTAGTTTATGGCCCTTCAGGACTTTCTCTCAAATCACATTGTTCAACAGTTTTTTTTAAATCTCACTGTTATGCTTCTGGGGAGCAATTGATTTGTTCTCATGGGACTACCAAAGTAAAAAACAAAAATGTATAGTGATCTTCATGCATGTCCCATAATTAACCTCTTGTTTGTTTTTGAAATTGTTTTACACTTGCATCCATCTGTGTCCCAATGCGTTGGTGTGCAGTCCTGTATGTCATGTTTGTGAGTGCACAGGGGGCTACGAGGGGCTCTGGCCATTGAGTTCCTTCAGCTTTTGTGTCAGTGTGAGCAGGATTTCCTTCCTTCCTGCCCCTCCCCTCCTTTTACATTGTGCTCTGCTTCCCCTGCACATAGAGCTGGCTGCGGAGGCACACGGGCCGCTCCACACGACTAGAGTCTATGCCAGGGCATCTGTCTCAGATCAGGCTCTGGAAGACAGCATCTGAATAAGAAACCAATGGTCAGATGTTTTTTGGTCAATTTGTTTTGGAATATGGCAAGGGTCATAGTGACCTTTTGGGGGGAAATTTTCTCTCCTATGAGTTTTGATTATGGGCTGTTAGTCCAGGAGATGAATGAAGCATCTTTGCTTGGCCAGCTGGCCATTCAATTGAGTGTACGTGAGCAAGTGTCAGCATCTATGGAGCATCCATGGTCATGTGAAATAGCAACCCTTAGTGCTGCAGTTGCACCACCATATGATGAGTAAGGGGCCATTCACACAGAATGCACTTTTTCATTTCAGTGCACTACTTTTCCATTGTTTTTCTATGTAAACACATGCTAGACAGACGTGCAAAACCCTTGCGTCTTTTGCGGCATCTCGCGCATGACATGACGTTCTAAATACGTGGCGCTCAAGTTAAAATCAGTTCAACTTTTATAAAAAGTGTCTCAAGACCTTGCATTTTTTCCCCATTCCACTGCCCGCATTCTGTGCGAACATGATATCAAAATTAACTTGTTGTTGTTAATGTGTTTGGTCTTGTTGCTGCTGTTGATTATAGCTGCTGCTGCCGCCAATACACACAACAATACACACGACATGCTGCTATGAGCAAGCAAGACATGCTGCTGCTGTACAAGAATACATAAATCACCCCCGTAGCAGGTGGAGCCGGGGATGGTGGAGGGTTTCTGAAAATGCACTGCAAACTGCTACAGCAAACAATAGGCAAGAATTTAAATGTTGAGCAGCAAGTTTATTTGCTACCAATACAGCAGGAACCAATCAGATATGTCCTATAGAGAACAATGTAATTGCAAGCAGATTGGGTTAGGGACTTATGAGCCTTCACCATCTAGAGTTTAATGGCAGAACTTTGTATTGGGCCCCATTTTTATGAACTTTTCTTATAAATTATATAATTCATTTTTACTTCCAAAAAGCATATTTTTCAGTGTTTTAGAGTAATATGTTTATTTTATATTTTGTTATTCTGTTTTCTGAATTCTATACACTCAAGACATTATTTTTAAATGTTGATCTCAAAGCATAGTTGTAGAAGATCAACTACATTATTTACATTATTGTAGTGTCAGCCCCATGTTATTTGGGATTCCTTCTGAAATCCTTCTCAGGCTTTTTAGTTCTTGGAATTTCTTAAAATGTCTGGATCCCAAAAAAGAAATTCAGGTGAAAAACAGGAAAATCCAGTGTAAAGTAAAAGTGCACATGGAAGTAAAGGGTAGTGAGGAAAGTGAAGGGCTAGAAACAGTGATTTGGCGGAAGTGATGAAGGGACCGACTGGCCACTATAAATCAAATCTGTCCTTGATGACCTTTGTTATTTTGTTTTGTTGTTGTGGCAACAGTTACAATCATTGTGTGAAAGTTGACATAGTGTGCAGTACAGTGACCACAAACAGTTCCACAATATCCTGTATAGCGTATCAAAGTATTTCCTTCTAACGGTCCCACAAAGCCTTCTGAAATCTGAATACAGAATGCTTTTTTTAAGGTATTTGCATACAACTTAATTCACCTTGTAGCTTACAGTTATTAATCTTGGTTATGTAATTATGATAATATTGTTTTTTCTAGTACAGTAACTTGATTTAAATGTTTCACTGGCTAAATATAATTTGCTGTGGCCTTAATGGACTCAAAGATGTGAAATGTTACGCATGCGCACGATGTCACCGTTTTCACAAATTCACGTTTTTGTTTTTAACCCGTTTGGCGACGATAACCCGCTTGAAACCCGTTTTTAAAAGTATGCATTTTTAGTCCCCCAAAATGCTATTGTCGTGTAAATTAACAACCTAAAACACATAAAAAGGTTTTGTTTTTAGCTGAAAGTGGTGTATAATTGGCCCCTTAGTCTCAGACGTGTGCTATGCCTAGATGGTGCAACAGATATTAATTCTACATTAAAAATGCATTTTACGTCCAGCCTAGGTTTTGCTCCAACCTGGTCTCATGGAAAAACGTACCTGTGGGAACGTTTTCGCGAGTCACAAAAATACATACCAATACGTACATATCACTGCAGTTTCCAACAGAAATGAACACTAGAGGCAGTAAAACAGCAAGTGCTTTTAATTGTTTTCATACACAGTTACGATTACAGGGTCACACTGTAAAAAATTAATGTGATTTTAACTGTAAAATATTGTAAAAATGCTATTTTGCAAAAAAATGTTAATAGGTTAACAGTAAGTTCCCGTACTATATACAGTGAAAAACTGTAAAAGTTAACCAGACATTTTATGTAATTTTCACAGAAAAATGCTGTAAATTTTACAATCTTTAGAAGTAAAAAAGAACAAATCAATGTATAATTTACAGTCAAAAAATGTAAACTGATATTCCCACAATTCCCTGTGCGACACTCCACATTTGAAAGTATTTTGTTTAAATAATCATGTTTCTTAATAGTTTTTGTTAGCAATTATGTACATTAGGGTTTTATGTTACATCTTCTGTTGTTAATAAGCTACTTGTGCTGAACTCTGATTCTTCATGTGGCTTTCTCTTTTACCACCTGCATTATTATGGTGGTTGTGAATATATGTTAAAGGTACAAAACAGATTTTAGTAGTAGTGTGTATTGTTGAATGGTTTACATTCAAATTTTCTTGTTTGTAAATTACTGTTTTATACTGTAAAATTTACAGTTTGTTTGTTTTCTGTAGTTTTTACAAAATTATTCTGGCAACCACAGCTGCCAAAACTATTTTGTAAAAACTAAATGCAAAATTTGTCGGTGCCGATGGCCTCATGGGCAGCGCGACGACATGTAACGCCAATGCGCTTTGGCCGACCCGAGTTCGAGTCCCGGCTCGTGGTCCTTTCCCGATCCTGTCCCCCTCTCTCTCTCCCACTTCGCTTCCTGTCTAATCACTGTCCTATCATAATAAAGGCAAAAACGGCAAAAAATAAATCTTAAAAAAAAAAAAAAAACTATGAAATTTTTTTTACTGTGCAGATTATGGATTAATAAAGACTTGTTTTTACGTCTCCTTGCACAATATTATGTTATGACTTCAAAACGCTTTTTACTAAAGTGCACAGTTTGTAAACGAATATATTTTGGACTTTGCATCAGTTAACCAGCTCAATATGTTTCGCTTTTCTGATTTAACAAGCTTGCTTGGTAGCTCAGCTGATACGGAGTTGTACTTAAAACGAGGAATCCTTGGGTACAAATCCGGGGAAAAACGAGTCACGGTAAAAGACCTCAAAGATGAGAGATCAAAACAAGCTAAAACGGCACGATTACGGATGCTTTTTATGTCACATTTGCTTTTGTTAACACTATTGGGTAGGTTTAGGTGTAGTGTTGGTGGTACGTTATATTAAAAAAATAATGGAGTACTACACTTTTTGCACCACTCGCCGGAAAAAATTTCAAATCAGAACTGGTGATTTGTATAAAAATCAACGTCACAGAAACTTACCATATTCCTTTATCTGTTCCGGGAAAAAAATGAACATGCATTTAGGAGTAGCATCTGCCTGCATTTTCAGGACCGCATTTCTAGGACCGCAGTTCTAGGACCCTAGCAATGATTTAGTTGTTTAATTGATTAAGTTTAATTTATATATTGTCCTAACCAACCCCTAGCCCTAAACCTACCCGTTGGTAATGTTATTGATTAAATTTAATTGATATATTGTCCTAACCAGCCGCTAGCTCTAAACCTACCCATTGTTAACCCTGTTTAATTATTTGAACTAGATGGCGCTGTCACAAAAACTAGGGTCCTGGAAATGCAGTCCTGAAACTGCTGCGGTCCTAAAAGTGCAGCCTCCAGTATTGCAGGCAGATAATATTGGTGATATGTGCCTATTGGTATGTATTTTGTGACCCGCAAAAACGTTCCCACAGGTACGTTTTTCTAATGAGACCAGGCTCCTTTCAACAGGGTATACGTCCAGCTGGTGCGACTGGCCCCAGGTGTTACCAGACAGCTGCTAAATGAAAAGTTTATATGAGAGATGAGGTGGCAAAGCAACATTATCATATAACAGATGTACATAAGTAAAGCGCCATTCATGCTGACAGGGATTTTATCACTAGAGGTCACCGCGTTGATGTACTGTTGGTTGCTTGTTCCTACTGCTGGTTGTCCTGATGTTATTGGTAGGCTGACAAATGAGGTGTATTGTCTGTAAAAAATAATGTAATTCTATTTTAACAAGACTCAACAGCTTTACGTTGTTGAGAAATATTCCAAATGCAAGAAGTAATGCCAAATGCACTGGCCCTTTGATGTAATATAGCATCAAAATACATAGCAAACAATGCATTGAATCAAACTGATCATGGAGGTACCGAGATAATATTAAGTATACATGCTTTGAAACATGTTAATGAGTTTGCTTCTTGAGCACAATCGATGGGGTCTGTAAAGCGGCATGTAAAAGATCATGACTTACAGTATTATGAGACCTAATGCTTGAAACCGCTTGAGGATATTGTCAATTCTTTGCCAGTCCTGGCTGCAGTGCTTCCTTATCTCTGATTTGTTATTCAATCCGCACATAATCAAAAGTCCAACCCAGGAGACAAATTGAGTGAGCACTGTTTCATCGTACAGGTCAGTTAAAGGCTAGTGCCTGGAACGGGAAACCGCAAGTGCAGCTTTTAAAGCTAAGCCCCGATTCTTATTCATTGACAGACTCCATGATGCCTGATTCACCTCAAACCTTTGCAGGATTGTCCTTTGTGGCTCCACTGTAATCGGCGACAGACTGCTGGTGCCATCTTCCCCGTCTCTTGTATTCTGCTAACTAGTCCCGGCCTCCAGCGGAGTGACTGGCATGCTGAAGGGGTTAGTGAGGGCCACTGTTCATTCATACACAAAGATGGCATTGATCCCAGAACACTTGGAGGGGGCACTTTTGGCCAGCCCTTTTCATTGACATTCAAGCTGTCTTTAGGGATTTCCAAAAGGAAAGACAAAGTTGTTTTCTCTCTTTCCCTCCACTGACGGTGTCCAATTGCAACCAAGTCTGAGGTTCTAAGATCCCCAATAGCATCAGATCCAGTAAAAATTGGCTTTATTGAACAACCCAAGACAGAATTCAAATCAATAGCACTGTCGAGTGTGCCACGCATGCTGACTGAGCTTGATACGTGCATCTTAAAATTCAGCTTGTCACCATGGGCATTCAGACGCCAGTCTGTAATGGGATTTTGACCCCTTGATACACGACAATAAGCTTCGAAAAGCACATGCAGTAACATTAAATTAGCTATATTGAAAATAATAATAGGAGATGTGTAGAAGCATTCTGAAATGGGATTACACTGCATATTTGTTTGTCATTGAGACAGTTGGAAAATTTGTCATGGGAGCTGATACAACACGATCACGGCCCTTAAGCCATCGCTCATATCGTTTTCTTGAGCTGCAGTGGGATTAAAATTATGGGTGTCACATGGCAGTTCTTCTCAAACATAAGAAAAAAACAAAACAATTCCAGTCTGGTTTTGTGCCTCTTTAGCTGGTGGACCAGCATAGCCTTACTGTTCACCTGCAAAACTGGCTGGAGAAGCTAGTCAAGTAGGTGTTTAGCTGCTTAAGGTAGTTAAGATGCCTGGCTGAGAGACATACAGAGAGACATAATAACATTCTTCGTTTAAACAATGCTGATAATTATTCTAAAAATCCCAAAATTAGTCTTTCTCTCTGACAATTGTCAGCGGCTGCATGAAAATGTATTTCTGCATGCCTCCTACAGTATATTATGAATGTGGGTTTGCAGTCTACATTGTATTGTGTAGTCTGATTCATGAATAAATTGCTATTACGAACTTGATTGAAAACATACTGCATGACCAGTGTAGTCCAATTCATGAACTCTTATAAACTGGTTCTTTTTAGTGGCTTAAAACATTCAGTGACTCTTATGAACTGGGTCTTTTTAGTGGCTTAAAACATACAGAGTGACCAGTGTAATCCGATTCATGAACAAATGACTCATATGAACAAGTTCTTTATATTGTATAATAACAATAACAAAACAATAGAGATGAACCGGTGACACACCCTGACCCGTGACATATATTAAATCAAAACATGCAGAGTGATCAGTGTAGTATGATTCATAAACAAATGACACCAATGAACCGGATGTTTTTAGTTAGTCTAAAAAATACAGAGTGACCAATGTAATCCTTTTCAAAAACAAATGACTCTTATGAAATGGATATTTTTAGTCAATCAAAAACATACAGTGAGCAGTGTAGTCTGATTCATAAACAAATGACTCCTATTAATGTGTTCTTTTTAGTTAATCAAAAACATACAGTGCGACCAGTGTAATCTGATTCATAAACAAATGACTCTTTTGAACTGGTTCTTTTTAATTAAGTGGAAATTTCTGTCATTAATTACTCACCCTCATGTCGTTCCAAACCCGCAAGACCTTTGTTCATCTTCAGAACACAAATTAAGATATTTTTGATGAAATCCAAGAGTTTTTTTTATTTCCCATAGAAAGCAACAAAATTACCACGTTCAAGGTCCAGAGAAGTAGTAAAGACATAGTTAAAATAGTAGTAATAGTAATAGTAAAATAGCGACGAGAATACTTTTTGTGCACAAAAACAAAACAAAAATAATGATTTTATTAAACAATTTTTTGGAAAAACCTCTTGGATTTCATCAAAAAAATCTTAATTTGTGTTCCGAAGATGAACGAAGGTCTTACGGGTTTGGAACGACATGAGGGTGAGTAATTAATTAATTTTTATTTTTGGGTGAACTAACCCTTTAAGCAAAAAAAAATACAGTGTGACCAGTGTAATCTGATTAATAAGCAAATGACTCCTATGAACTGGTTCTTTTTAAGCAATTAAAACCATACAGTGTGACCATTGTAGTCTGACTCACAAACAAATGACTCTTTTGAACCGGTTCTTTTTAGTTGATCAAAAAAATACAGCCTTACCAGTGTAATCTGATTAATAAGCAAATGACTCCTATGAACTGGTTCTTTTTAAGTAATTAAAACCATACAGTGTGACCATTGTAGTCTGACTCACAAACAAATGACTCTTTTGAACCGGTTCTTTTTAGTTGATCAAAAAAATACAGCCTGACCAGTGTAATCCGATTCACGAACTAATGACGCTAATGAAATGGTTCTTTTTATTGAATCAAAAACATACATTGTGACCAGCAGAGTATGATTCATGACTCTTATTTGTCACACAGATAGAGGATAGTTTGGAAATTAACCACAGCAAATTTGGAGTCTCTCAAACTCAAACCCTCTAATGCCACCAGCATCTTTAGGTTTGCGCTCATATTTATGCCAATAACTTTTGAACCGCAGTTTTGAACTGTCAGCCAAAACATACAGCCAGCGTGACCAGTTTAATCAGATTCATGAACAAATGACTCTTATGAGCCAGTTTACAAAAGATGGCTTATCTGTTAGAATCAGTCTAAAACACTGTATAATTACTGCTTTCTGCTAATGCTGTATAATTTGCTTTGAATTTCTTTTAATATTAATTTCTTTCAGTAAAATGAGCATTTTGTTTTTGAAATATAGAGAATCAGTCAATCTGTATCCATACCCAGCCCTTTAAGCCGGTGTCTCATGTTGTCTCCAAAAACAATGTTAGTGTTCTCTGCAGGGTGTAGTGCTTTGTGGTGTCTGACTGTCCGAGGTTGAAGACGCAAGATAAAAGCGGGCTAGACAGGTGGGCGTTTGTGAAAAAAAAACAACATATATTGTAAAATTGCCTTGTCTGTGTTATTAATACCAAAGAAAAGGCCATGCATACATGAGGTTTTAGCATGTCCCAAACCAGCATGTTAGCTCCCAAGGCATGTATTTATAGTAAGAGTTTCCTGTGGATGTTTCCCATTGGGGTCTGCGGAGGCTCGGATGGATCCTGATGGTGTTATTAGCCACCATTAAACACAGGCTTGTTTTATGCTCTTCTTTGGATCCTCCATGAAAAGCCTGTTTTGTTGCTCGTGCTGTTTTTCTCCGAATTTGGTATAATGTCTCACACTGTCACAAAGCAAAATCCTCTCATGGCATGCAGGCTTTGTTGATGTTGTGCAGAAATAGGCCCTGGTAAATTGAGTTTTTCCTCCACAGGAAGAAAAGCACAGGCCATTTCCTCAGACGCCCTGGTGTGGGTATATGAAGGAGGAGGCTGGTCTCAGACTTATGTTCATCATCTGTCTGGAGAAAGGAAAATGAATGACTGTGGGAGAATGAAATTTAATGATGAACACATACAGATAAATGTGCAGGATTAATAAATAAAAGTACTATTAATAACAAATAGAAAATCATTTATATTAAGTGTTAATGATGATGATGATGATTATTATCTGGTTCCAAAATGCAACTTATTAACATTATTATTATTATTATTTTTATTACTAATGATGATGATGACGCTTTATTATTAATCAACTATTATTAATTGTTATAAAGAGATGCATTTTGTAACTAGATGATTTATTTACATCATCTACAGCAGGGCTAACTACTGTAGTTCATGCTAATTAGCCAACGCTTGACCCCTTGACATGTTAGTTCACCCAAAAATGAAAATTCTGTCATTTATTACTCACCCTCATGTCGTTCCACACATGTAAGACCTTCGTTCATCTTTGGAACACAAATTTAAGATAATTTTGATAAAATCCAATGGCTCAGTGAGGCCTGCATTGACAACAACACTTTCAAATGCCCAGAAAGCTACTAAAGATATATTTAAAACAGTTCATGTGACTACAATGGTTCAACCTTAATGTTATGAAGCGACAAAAATAATTTTTGTGCGGCAAAAAAACAAAATAACGACTTTATTCAACAATATCTAGTGATGGGCGATTTCAAAACACTGCTTCATGAAGCTTCGAAGCTTTACAAATCTTTTGTTTCGAATCAGTGGTTCAGAGCGTGTATCAAACTGCCAAAGTCACGTGAACCATTGAAATTTTGAAATGTTTCGAAACACTTATGACATAACGAAGCCTCGTTTACTGAAATCACGTGACTTTTGCAGTTTGATACACGCTCCGAACCACCGATTTGAAACAAAAGATTCGTAAAGCTTCGAAGCTTCATGAAGCAGTGTTTTGAAATCGCCCATGAACTGTTTTAAATAGGTCTTTAGTAGCTTTCTGGGCATT
The DNA here is from genome assembly GCF_018812025.1 of Megalobrama amblycephala. NCBI lineage: Eukaryota > Metazoa > Chordata > Actinopteri > Cypriniformes > Xenocyprididae > Megalobrama > Megalobrama amblycephala. The sequence goes on from NC_063065.1 coordinate 18,324,628, forward strand.
TAAAAGTGTTAATTATCTTGCTGTCAATGGAGGCCTCACTGAGCCATCGGATTTCATCAAAAATATCTTAATTTGTGTTCCGAAGATGACCGAAGGTCTTACGGGTGTGAAACGACATGAGGGTGAGTAATAAATGACTGAATTTTCATTTTTGGGTGAACTAACCCTTTAATCAAGTGGTTATTATTTTATCTTGTCTTTTCACTGTGTGTTGCAGTTTGTCTTTAACAGTATGAATGAGTTTAGAAAACAATGACAAATATCTTTATCCCTTCTTTCGTTTTCTCCATCCATATACCAAGTTACTCAGACTTTAAAGGGTTAGTTCATCCAAAAACTCACCCTCTTGTCGTTTCAAACCCGTAAAACATTCGTTGATTTTCAGAACACAAAGGAAGATATTTTTAGTGAACTACCACTTTAACTACCAACTCCAGTAGTTTAACCGCAATCCGTTGGAGATTAATATTTTATAAATAAAGTGGTATTTTTTTTATTTTTTTTTTGCCTCTTCATAAAAATGAGGTTAAACCACTGGAGTCACATGGATTACTTTAATGATGTCTTTACTACCTTTCTGGGGCTTGAAAGTTGTGGTCAATGGAGGACGAATGAACGAATGCCTTACGGGTTTGGAATTACATGAGGGTGAGTATTTAATGACAGAAATTTTATTTTTGGGTGAACTAACCCTTTAAATTTTGTGCTGTAGACTTGGTGCAGACTCTGAATGTTTTCTTTCACAGACTGAACTAAAGCCTGACCCATTTACCACAAAACAGAGCATCAGTGCATCATCAGTGAACAAAGAAGCCATTCATAAAATTATGTTTTGTTTTGAATGGAGAGTGTCTGCATTTCAGCAGGCACGGAAATTATCGAAAGTTACCTGTGATTGACCGCAAACGTCATGCAGTAGTTCCATTCTGGAACCCTCTAATAGGTTTTCAGGATTAGTTAAAGGGCACTAAAATTCAGAATGAGAGAAACAGAGGGAGATTTTCCAGTCTTATATAGAAATGCGTGAACATAATTATCATATTATATTTAATGGCCATAAGTGTAATATTGGTGGATCCCTAGACTTGTATTTTGCTGTGTCGATTTAGTTTCCCTCTGGATGGGCTTGGGTTTGATTTCTTTATTTGTCTTGTGTTGTTGCAGAGGAGGGGAACATTTATCCATCATGACTATTTTCTAAGGCTGTCAATTGGCTGTCATACATAACTTGTGGTCGGAAAGAACATGATTTGTGTCATAGATTGTGTGTGCAAACCTGTCATTGATTTTTCAGGGAGAATGACAGGCAGCTGTACTCATTCAGAGACTGGATGAGATAAATGCTGAAATTTTGTATTACATAACCGTTAGAGGTGTTCCAAAGCCATTGACTGTCATAAGGAAACAGGCAGAGCCACTGAATGGCGTCTAACTGTAACTGCAGAGTTATACAATGAAGACTGGCTTTGTGTCATTTCCACCACATGCATGTATACAAACTAGAAGTAAACAGAGCGTGAGCTTTGGCCACTGTGTAGGATTTGGGGGGCGGAATGTCTCCTTAGCTGGACAAATGTGTAAACATATTCAAACCCAAACAAACATACACATGCCAGTATACATTTATTGCTTCCTGGATGCAGTAAGTAGAAGAAATGACTACAATTGTACATACAGTCAAACCAAAATGTATTCAGACACCATGAACATTTCATTCATTAATACAGTTTATTCACTATAGTTTAAAACAATGGTTATAAAATATGATCTCAGAATTAAACTGTGTCAGAAAAAATTAATCTTAATTATGTCAGATAACACTTAAGCAAAACATGGTCAGGTCAAAGTGTCTGATTAATTTTCGGTTCCAAATTTTTATTAATTTTACTGGTAGTCCACTGTATGAAGAATGTTTGGGTATAATATGTCACAGTTTACTTTATTTTGCTATCTTCACTTACATAAATGAACTATAGTGTCCTGCACCCACTAGTAAAAATCAAAAATATCAAAAATGTCTGAATAATTTTTGGTTTAACTGTACATACATGTATGCATACATGTACATTACTGTTCAAAAGTTTTGGGTCAGTAAGATTTTTGTTTTTAAAGAAATTAATACTTTTATTAAAGGTCCTCTAAGCGATGTCACACGTTTTTAGGCCAAAACATTTTTTGTCACATACAGCAAACATCTCCTCACTATCCGCTAGCTGCCTGTCCCCTGAACACACTGTAAAAAAACGCGGTCTCTGTAGTCGCCACAAGCTCCAAAAACGGCAACAAAAACAAACTGGTGCAGCCTGGACCACGAATCATAATAAACATGCTCCAGCCAATAACCGACAAGAATGATTTTAAATGCGCGTTCATGACTGTTTCAGGAAGCACGGATGGGAGGGGGAGGAGGAGGAGGAGGGAGGGTCTAGCTAGCCTCTGTTTTGTTTGACAACACTTCGAACGTCAACAGGAAGTTGCTCCACCCAGGATCGCTTAGAGCACCTTTAAGTAATGGCACATAAAATTGATAAAATGTGACAGTAAATACATTTAGCAATGTTGAAGATAGGGGTGTAACGATACGCTCAGGTCACGATACGATACGTATCTCGATACGGAGTTCACGATACGATACGTATCACGATATTTTGAACAAAATGAAACTGAAATTCAAACAAGATTTATTAAAAAAACTAATAATTAATTAACAACAAATAATTTTCCTTGTTGTACATACAAGATCACATTTCAATAAAATAAATAAATATAAAATTTTAATAAAAACCTTCTGTATTCAAATTAACAGTTGAATAGGGCTGTCTGTCACTGAAAAAAAATGTTAAATTTAACATGAACTTAGAATTATGAATAGGGGCCGTTCACATATCGCGTCTAAAAGCGCGTGGAAGGCGCGGCCGCACCGCTTCTCCTTCTTTCCAAAGCGCTTGCGCTCCTGTGGCGTCGGTCGTTGCTATGCAACCATGAACTGAGCTCTCCAAGAGGATCAGGATGTTTCTGCAAAGGATAAATGATTTCTAGCCCTTGCATTAGTTTTACTACGAGATATATTGATGGAGATAAGATATAAAAACCACCATGTACAGCTATGATCAGCTGTTCGGCTGAGCTTTTGATGTTTTGTTACGGAAAGGCCATAGCTGATCGGTTGATTCTTGTCACACGACCTGCGGTGCGCTTACGGCATTCTGAGAAGTTGGGAATTGCATGCGCGTCGCGACCGCGTTGATCCAATTATGAGCGCGCCTGCCGCGCAGCTACATTTGAAAATAATAACTGACTTGCACGCGGAAAAGACGCAATATGTGAACGGGCCCACAGAACTTCTTAAAGCAAAGCATCGCAAGCGTCTTTTGCTTTTCTGTGAGCACAGCTGTTGCTGTGCACTGCGGTGAAAGAAAGCCACGACTTTTCTCACGCGACCATGCAAGAGACTGACATGAGAAACGTTTAAACCTTGCAAGATTCAATGTGTGCCCGAAACACTTACTGAACTAGAGAGCTCATTAAGACACACCATCTACGATAAATCGTTACACCCCTAATACTTATAGTAATTTAAAAATGTGGTAGCATTGGATCTGGACAGGAAGGATAACTCTGGGAGTTGGAAGGGGTGTGTCGCGATTCTGCCTTCTCACATCGCGATACAGGTTCGTGGACCTGCATATCGCGATTTCGGTTTCATATCGCATATCGTTACAGCCCTAGTTGAAGAAGATCTCTAATTCAAATGAATTGTTATTGTGAACTTTCTATTCATCAAAGAATCCTGAAAAATCCTGTATATTTGATCAAATAAATGCAGCCTTGGTGAGCATAAGAGACTTCTTTCAAAAACATAGAAAAACTTACCAACCCCAAACTCTTCAATGGTAGTGTATACATACATGTTTTAAATTCTTTCTGGAGGGTTCAAGCCCCAAATTAGGATGGTCAGAACCCCTCAAAGCCCCCCGTAAGTTGCACTGCAGTCTGAATATTTTTCTATGAGAACTTAACTGAAACCCTGCTGGCATTGAAGATATTAGTATAAGAATGACTTTATGGCTTGGTGCAGGTTCAGAGCGTTCTCATATTCGGTCACCTGGCTGTCTAATAAAGCTGGATTTACTGCAGCAACCTTCCGTCTGAAGCTGAAGACGAGACAGTGGCCAGCAGGTGTATGTGAGGGGTATGTGAGTTTGTCTGCATGTGCGCACATCCATGAGTTTATGAGTAAGTGTTTTGTACTGAATATTTGTGAGGTGCTCTTTGAATGGGACAAGTTGTTTTTTCCTGCAGTCTCCTTGGATCACATCCACCTTTCCACCTCAAAGTTCCTCATTGACCTTCCTTAAGTCTCAAGCTCAGAACTGGTATGCTACTGGATTCTTTTTTCACTGTATGACTGTAGACAAAACAGGCATTTACTCACTCTCATTTTGTTCCAGACCTGTGTTTTTGTTACTCTCTTTTTTTGTCCATACAGTGAAAGTCAGCAAGTAAGTTTGATAACATGGGTCACAATTTGGGTCATGGCTCATTGGTGCATGTGGGGAGCAAAGGCTGGCCTGTGTGGTCCGATCCAAAAGATGAACTACTGTAGCTCAAATTGCTCAAGAAGTTAATGCTGGTTCTGATAGAAAGGTGTCAGAATACACAGTGCATCACAGTTTGTGGCGTATGGGGCTGCATAGCCACAGACCGGTCAGCGTGCCCATGCTGACCCCTGTCCACCGCAAAAAAGTGCCAAGAGTGGGGACGTGAGCATCAGAACTGGACCACGGAGCAATGGAAGAAGGTGGCCTGGTCTGATGAATCACTTTCTTTTACATCACGTAGATGGCCGGGTGCGTGTGCGTCGCTTACCTGGGAAACACATGGCACCAGGATGCACAATGGGAAGAAGGCAAGCAGGCAAAGGCAGTGTGATGCTTTGGGCAATGTTCTGCTGGGAAACCTCGGATCCTGCCATCCATGTGGATGTTACTTTGACACGTACCACCTACCTGAGCATTGTTGCAGATCATGTACACCCTTTCATGGAAACGGTATTCCCTGGTGGCTGTGGCCTCTTTCAGCTGGATAGTGCGCCCTGCCACAAAGCTAAAATTGTTCAGGAATGGTTTGAGGAGCACAACGAGTTTGAGGTGTTGACTTGGCCTCCATATTCCCCAGATTTCAATCCAATCGAGCATCTGTGGGATGTGCTGAACAAACAAGTCTGATCCATGGAGGCCCCACCTCGCAACTTACAGGATTTAAAGGATCTGCTGCTAACATCTTGGTGCCAGATACCACAGCACTCCTTCGGGAGTCTAGTGGAGTCCATGCCTCGACACATCAGGGCTGTTTTGGCAACAAAAGGGGGACAATATTAGGAAGGTCATAATATTATGCCTGATCGGGTGTATATATATAGTTCAGACATGAAACTCTAGAGGGCACTGGCTGATAGGTCCTTGCTCAACCGCTCAACATTTAAACAGTCGGTTCATTGTTTGCTGTAAGCTAGTCCTAGTTCCTCTGAAATTTTCCACCTCCCCCAGCTCCACCTGCCTACATCTGCTATGGGATTCATGTATGTTCTATTTATGCAGCAGCAGCTTATCTTACATGTTCACAACAGTGGCTCTGTGTATCTAATCAACAACAACAGCAGCAACATATCAAATCTAGTCCATCAAGACCGAATACCTTAACATTTCTGTATGCTTAAAATAATTCTGAGAATTGTCATGATTGATATGGAAAAATTATTTCTATTGACCATACAAAGCAAAAACTGAAATTAGAGGGAACATTGGTCATGTAATTCTATATGCATCTAAGGAGACTACAGCATTTGCTGTGGAAATTGGTCTAGGATTGAAATGTAAGAAGTGTGCAAGTTTAAAAGCTGCTGTTATACCAGGCACTCATTGCAGTGGGGTGAATTTCTAAAGCTCAGATGACATGAAAGCATATGCAGATGTAAAGTGAAGTTACATGCAATTAGCCCAGGCCAGCAGCCCCATCAAACCAATGCAAGGTGCTGTTCACTGACACTCCAGACGCATGTTCATTATACTTGCTAATCGTGTAGCCGTGGAGCACAGCTACAAAAACATAATCAGCACCAAGGCTTTAGCTGCACAGCCGAGCCGCAATCAAGAGCCCGGTTTGATTACCTCCTTCCTTATTCACCCTTTCGTTTGGATTTTCGTTTATAGAGAGTTCTGGAACTGTTTAATTTCAGTTGATGAAATATATAAGTGGTTAGTTCTCAGCCTTGTAATCAGCACATTCAGTTTGCATGTGATTATCATACCGGTTGAGAGCCTCTCTTTGGATATTTGTCCCACTCGCTCTGCAGTGTGGACTAACTGTTTACAGCACGGCCATTTAGACAGATATGCTAACAGGAAATACCTAGTTTTCTGTTCTGTCATTAAATTGTAGTTTTTATAGTTAGTATTTTCAGTGAAACAGCCCTTCTTGAATATCTTCATTCATATGAAGAGTGATACAGATCAAGACAAACAAAAATCCTTATAACTTATAAGTTAAAAACTTACAAAAAAATAAACTTATTTAACTTATACTTCATTTAAAGGAACACTCCACTTTTTTTGAAAATAGGCTCATTTTCTCATTCAGGCGTAATATCAGACGCAATGATATTATTAGTATATACTTGATTATTAGTATATAGTTCCAAGCCATATCGGCCTAGAAAATCGCAACTTTTCATTTTCCGTCGGTCTTAGTACACGATGTAACTACAGAAGAGTTTTAAATAGGAAAAATATTGAAACTCTTTGGTCATTTTTGAGCGAGATGCTAATGGTCTAATCAGATTCAATGAACTATGCTAAACTATGCTAAAAGTGGTACCGTCAGACCTGGAGATCGGCTGAATAGATTCGAAAACGGTAAAACTCAACTGTTTAACTTTAGGGGAGTTGGAAAATGAGCCTATTTTCAAAAAAAGTGGAGTGTTCCTGTAGCATATTAGCACCAACTAGGTACTTCACTCATTTTCTGCCAAGAAAATATACATCACAGGACAGGGTTTGCTCTTACAAAAAACATTGTGGCAGTGCTATGGTACAGTATGGTACAGACATTAATATCGTGGTACTTTTATATTATTCCATTGTGCACTTTTATATTATTTTCAGTATTTCAACAATATGAAAACTAGAATCACAGGAATCAATTGCATTTTAAATATATTCAAATAGAAAATAGTTATTTATAAAATTGTAATAATATTTCACAATAATTCACTACATTAAATGTCGAACCAAACTCAAACTTTTGATCGATAATCTATGTATGCAAATTTCATAATAAACAGCAATATTTACCTTGTTACCTGTATTTTTATTTGGGAAAGCACAGGAACAGTGCCAACTGGACTTTTGTGAACACTTTTGAGTAATGACTCGAATCAGAATTTGAAATCAATTCAATTAAACAGAACTCATTCACCAAAATGAGCCACTAAAATCAATCTTACCAACTCTAGCACAGTTTTCTTAAAGGGGTGGTTGATTATGATTTCCCTTTTTTACTTTAGTTAGTGTGTAATGTTGCTGTTTGAGCATAAACAACATCTGTAAAATAACAACGCTCAAAGTTCAATGCAAAGGGAGATATTTTCTTTGAAAGAATTCTCTGTTTAAAGTCTACAACAAATGGCTGGTAGGGACTACAAGCTTCGTCTGAGGTTAGTGACATCACTAACCCTAAAATTTAAATAAACCCCGCCTCCGGGAACACTTAACAAAGGGGGCAAGGCCATGTTGGGCTGCTTTAGAGAAGAGGAAGAGTTGTTGTAGTAGAGTGTTGTTGCCATGCCGTCATTTTACGCTGGACTGCTTCACAAACGAGGGTCAATTCAATGCTGGATTTGCACAAAAGAGTTGAGTTGAATATCCACTAACCATTCAGAAACGTCCAGTTGTAACTTCTTCCTGAGTCTCTCCATCAGTGTCCGACTTCAGTTTGAACAATGTAAGACTGAACACCGTTACTGACAATCGTCATTTTGGCTGCGTGAGATTCTCCTGCTTTGTTGTTGTTGAGCAACCAAAGCGTGAGCTGTTAAAGCTCCGCCCTCTTCTGCAAAGGGGGCCGGGAGCAGCAGCATCTCATTTGCATTTAAAGGGACATGCATGAAAACGGCATGTTTTTGCTCAAACCCAAATTGGGGCAAATTTGACAAGCTATAATAAATGATCTGTAGGGTATTTTGAGCTGAAACTTCACAGACACATTCTGGGGACACCAGAGACTTGCAAAATCATTCCTAATATAGGCCTGTCTGAACTCTCTTTAAAAACATCGAAAAGTGTATTATCATAAACCTCAAAACAATTCAACAGTGCTGATTCCATGATGCAAGATGTTCTTTCAGCCTTTATTTGAATATGTACCATGTATTTAGCATGCATATTAAACAAACCAAACATTTCTGAATGAGTTTCTGAAAACCTCTGCCTCGCTCATATAACAAATCAACAAAATGTACAACCACAACCAAGATACCATGCTTTTATTTAGCTAGCTTTGAGATGTTTATAATCCAGACATGACAGGCCAATTACCTCAGGCTGTTTTATAATAGAAAAAGCAAGTGTGACAGTGTGATTCAGATAAGATGTGAATCGTTTAGTTTTTATTGAAACGATCCTACCCATCAGCATTCCAAATAGAGATCTTACTGTGTGATAGGATTTATTTGTGTTTACTGAAATTTCCTTCATGCATAGTGACTTGTGGACACAGCTATTTGTCAAACCTCAGTGCCTGAGGTTTACTGTATTTATTATTTCTGTCTCTTGGCAAATGCAGTCACTCTTCCTTCCTGTTGTTTTTATCTCAAGTCCTGTTTTGTCAGACCCCCAGTATTGTGGCATCTTTCCCCTTTCTCCTTGGGAAGGTTGTAAATTGCATTTGTTATATATTCCCTGCTGTCAGTGATCCGGAGGAGAAATTGGATTTCATGTTGGATCATTAGTGTTGGCTGTGGTTTGCTGTAGTTTCAGTCGGTCAGGGCCCCTCCATCTAGCTTGCTGCAATTGGATATTCAACTCAGCCTTTTCTCAGATGGATGACCGTGCAAAGGAGAAAGACATTTTGGCCTATTTGCTGACTATTTACATTCTCCTCTTTCCTGTGTCCCAAACAGGTACTTCTTCATCGCCTCAATCAGTATGCTGTGTCTAAAATTGATAAGAATATCACAGAAGAGACCGTCAAGGTGAGTTTTGGACACACTATTGGTTTTAGAGGTACACTGAAGCCTCAAAAATGCAGATTTATTTCAGAAATAGTTCACTAAACAATGAAAATGGTCATTTACCCACCCTCATGTCATTCAAAAAAATTTTTTAATATAAAATACAAAAGGAGATATTTAGCAGAATGACCAGGCTGCTCTTTTCCATACCATAAAAGTGAATAAAACTTCAAAAATGACAAACAAGCAATGTTGTTATTATTCACTAAAACTGTTCATCATTTCGGAATTGAAATGAAACTAAACTAAAATATAAATATTAGTTAAGATTAGATGTCACATTTCCCCCTGTTTTATGTTCCTATGACTCTTATTTTGATATGAATTTCTATTTCCCTTGTTGCCATGGTCCCTAATTTGCCCTTGTTTGTTCCCTAGTCACTAATTACCCTCACCTGTGCTTTGTTATCCCTTTACCTCTTTGTTTTTGTAGTCGTTTGTCGGTCATTGTCTTTAAATGTCTTTTTATGTCTGTGAAGCTGTTGTGTTTGCTGTACCCCTTCATTTTTTGGATTATCTTCTTTGTTTATTTAATAAAATGACTGCTTTCAAATAGACCCTTGCATACTCAACTCTGGACCAAACCTAATTCAAAATATTAATAAAAACTATAATATTATTAATTAATAGTAAAATAACACTACATAATACCTTTGCACTATATTGTAAGTCATACGATAGGTTTGTGTGAGGAACAGACCATAATTTAGTTTGTTATATGTTGCTGTAGTTCTGATGTTTGACATCAGTGACGTTAAACGTCATTGTTCTCTCATCTCTCGTGATGAATCATGATGTGCCAGACATGAGGGTGAGTAAACTGACAAAATTACCATATTTATGATTTGCTAAATTCAAACTATTTCTTTAAACAATACATTTTCAGCATGGTTGGCAGTGCATGACAGAAACTTTTTCAGTGGGAATTCTGCTGAGAGATAGTGAGTGCTTGTGTATTCAGTCATGTAAACAAGCTCAGACTGCTGTTTGCATGTTTTAGAGCATGTCTGAACATACATGTTTGACCATGTGTGTGTGGGATGCTCACTGACCAAGGGTCATTCAGAGGTCAGAGTTATTGAATATATGGACTATACAGCAGCACACAGCTGGCTTGTCTTCATATACAGTGGATACGTAAGAGACGTTTAAAAATGTCTTGATGTAATTAGGTATAATTAGGTAAAAAATATCAAACCAAATGTCTTAATAATTGTCTTCATTTTTAGCTTTATATTTTTGACACCTTTTTCTGAAATGTTTTGGATTAAAAAAATGTTTTGTGCTACATTTCTTAGTTTGATATTTTGCTATCTAATCTGCAAAATATATATTCATATAGTTTAAAGAGAGTGCACTGTTACAGCCGCTTCCAGACCTTCCCTTTTTGTGAAGTGCATTGTTGGATTTCCAGATCCAGACAATGTCCTTCTGACTCCCTCTGTCATTAAGTCAATGTTTCCATGCGTTCGCCCAACAGGTGCTGTTTTCTAACCTGGAAGAGATCCTGTCTGTGCACAGGGACTTCCTGTCCATGGTCGAAGAGCTTCTGCAGCCTGACCCCAGCCCGTATCATGAAGTGGGCCGCTGCTTCCTGCACTTTGTGAGTCTCTGTCTGCCACTCTCTCTTTTTCTCACCGTATTACACACATCCCTGCTTAAAAAATAACACTTGGTTTAAGCTTGTCTTAGCTGGTTTTAGCTGGTCTCCAAGCCTGACCAGCTGAAAAGTGCCCAAAACTCCTATAAACCTAACCAACAGACCAGCCTGAGACAAGGAAACCAGCTTAGGCTGCTTATATATATGTATACAGTTGTGCTCAAAAGTTTAAATACACCTTGCAGAATCTGCAAATTGTTAATTATTTTAACAAAATAAGAGGGATCAAAATGTATGTTCTTTTTTATTTAGTACTGTCCTGAAAAAGTTATTTACATATAGTCAAAAAATAGCTGAATTTATAAAAATGACCCGTTAAAAAATTTACATACCCTTGATTCTTAATACTGTGTGTGGCTACCTGAATGATCCATGACTGTTTTTATGTTTAGTGATGGTTGTTCGTGAGTCTCTTGTTTGTCCTGAACAGTTAAACTGAGCTCTGTTCTTCAGAAAAATCCTCCAGGTCCTGAAAATTCTTCAGTTTTCCAGCATCTTCTGCATATTTGAACCCTTTCCAGCAGTGACTGTATGATTTTGTGATCCATCTTTTCACACTGAGGACAACTGAGGGACTCAAACACAACTATTAAAAAAGGTTCAAACATTCACTGATGCTCCAGAAGGAAACACGATGCATTAAAGGGTTAGTTCACCCAAAAATGAAAATGATGTCATTAATGACTCACCCTCATGTCGTTCCAAACCCGTAAGACCTCCGTTCATCTTCAGAACACAGTTTAAGATATTTTAGATTTAGTCCGAGAGCTTTCTGTCCCTCCATTGAAAATGTATGTACGGTATACTGTCCATGTCCAGAAAGGTAATAAAAACATCATCAAAGTAGTCCATGTGACATCAGTGGGTTAGTTAGAATTTGTTGAAGCATCGAAAATACATTTTGGTCCAAAAATAACAAAATCTACGACTTTATTCAGCATTGTCTTCTCTTCCAGAATCCTTTCCATTGAATTGATTCCATTGAATCCTTTCATCTGTCTGCATTGGTAATGCACTTTTACGTCGCTGTTGTTTTTTTTGGCGATTAGGACATCTGTGACATGCACACTTACGCACCATTTTAAAAAATATAGGAAATACAAACAATGTAGAATAGCTTGAATACAGCGTGCGTCTCCCTCAGACTGTAAACGAAGCTCGGGCGCACCAGATAACACGTCAGCAGCGTCACTGTGGAGTCGTGAACCACCCTCCGGAGCAGAAGGGGGGCGGTAATGCACCAATAAGCTGGATGCCAACCGCCATAAAACAGGAAAGAAGAAGAAGAAGAAGCGGAGTCGTGAACACGGATTGACAACAGACCCGGAAGATAATACAATGCTGAACTGAATAAAGTCGTAGTTTTTGTTATTTTTGGACCAAAATGTATTTTCGATGCTTCAAAATGTCGTGGATGTCCTAATCGCCAAAAACAACCACGGCGACGTAAAAGTGCGTTACCAACGCTGACAGATGAAAGGATTCAATGGAATCAATTCAATGGAAAGGATTCCGGAAGAGAAGACAATGCTGAATAAAGTCATAGTTTTTTTATTTTTGGACCAAAATGTATTTTCGATGCTTCAAAAAATTCTATCTAACCCACTGATGTCACATGGACTACTTTGATGATGTTTTTATTACCTTTCTGGACATGGACAGTATACCGTACATACATTTTCAATGGAGGGACAGAAAGCTCTCGGACTAAATCTAGAATATCTTAAACTGTGTTCCGAAGATGAACGGAGGTCTTACGGGTTTGGAACGAAATGAGGGTGAGTCATTAATGACATAATTTTAATTTTTTGGGTGAACTAACCCTTTAAGAACCAGGTGGTGAAAACTTTTGAACAGGATGAAGATGTCTAAATTTGTCTTATTTTGTTTAAATATCTAATTTTTTCATTTAGTACTGCCCATCAGAAGCTACTCACATGTTTCCCGGAAGACAAATTAAGTAAAATTTATCTTGATCTTCAAATTCAAAATGTTTTCACCCCCCGGCTGTTAATGCATCATGTTTTCTTCTGGAGCATCAGTGAATGTTTGAACCTTTTTTAATAGTTGTGTTTGAGTCCCTCAGTTGTCCTCAGTGTGAAAAGATGGATCACAAAATCATACAGTCACTGCTGGAAAGGGTTCAAATATGCAAAAGATGCAGGAAAACTGAAGAATTTTCAGGACCTGGAGGATTTTTCTGAAGAACGTTGGTCAGTTTAACTGTTCAGGACAAACAAGAGACTCATGAACAACCATCACTAAACACAAAAACAGTCACGGATCATCCAGGTAACCACACACAGTATTAAGAATCAAGGGTATGTACATTTTTGAATGGATCATTTTTATTAATTCAGCTATTTTTTGACTATATGTAAACATCTTTTATGCAAAATACGATGCTACAAAAAACAAAATTGTAAAAAAAATGTGACTTTACCTTTGCCTTCCTGTGCCATCGAAAATAACTTGTATATTTGAGTCTAAAAGGTGGATTTATAGTTGTGAGGGAAGAGCTGCAGGGGTCCTTTGAGTGAGATGGTTTTTTTTTTTTTGTGGTTTTGGGATGGAGGCACTACTTTGTTGTGCTAGTATTCGATCGCCAGCCTTCTGTCTGCATCTGGATTTCTGAAGGGCATGAGGAGTAGAATCTCAGAATAAGCAGTTAGTCATACAGGCAGATTCAAAAGAACTTACCAGAGCTGGCCTCCTGTATGTGACTGGCTGTATCTTTGTGTGTTTTTGTGTCCGTGTATCTCCTCAGAGAGGAAGGTTTCAGATTTACGACGAGTACTGTGGGAACCACGAGAAAGCCCAGAGGCTTCTGCTGGAGCTCAATAAGATCAGGACAGTACGCACACTTCTGCTGGTAAGACACTTGTTCCTACACTGTATATAATTTTGGTGTGAATTTACTAGCTAATATTCATAACTACTAGTTGCCATACTGGTTGTCTATTTTACAGTAGAATTCTGCAAATTATTGCAATTAAAAATGACACCTATTGTGACTTCACACTGACCAGGAGAAGGAAATTATTGAAATATAATAGTATACTACACTTTATTTCGATGGTCCATTTTAGACATTCTACTAACTATAAGTAACTTGTCAACTAATTCTCATTATAATATATATTATGATAACTGTGCGTGTGCAAGCCCTGTTTAAAAGTCTCTCTCTCTCTCTCACACACAAACACATACACGTTAGAATTGCTCATAATCCTAACCACTGTCAAGACATTTCATTTGCATTAATACACATGATAAAGATTCATGATTTTGTTGGACACATTTCCTATTCCTGTCCCTGAATGGTGAGCTTATTAATGGGCATGGTAATAGGCAAGACCGGGCCAAGGTCAGGTCTAACACTGAGGGGCCATTGGCATGTGTGTGTAATACTATATCTTATGACCTCCTGCGATACATGCGAGCTCCTTGGAGAGTCCGACACGAATTCATTTCCTCTGGCCGAGCTGACAGGAGTGCCCTTCAACTCTTTGTCTTTGTAATGTAATGCAAGAAAGCACTGACCCCTCTATAACACTAAAATACATACATTAAAGACAAGCTGTACACTCAGATTTTGGAAGCTTTATGTTATTAGTTACATTGTGGAAATGTAAAAACATGTGTATATGTTAACATTTATTCCAGTGCTACTGACAGGCTTATATAGGCCTCTGCTGTTAAAGTAAACATGGTTGCTTTTATTAAGGTAATCAGCAGCAGATGCTGATTTTTTTATTTATTTATTGTATTTAAAGTTCTTTATGCCCTTAATGGTTGTTTGCTATATGTTTTTTTTTTTAAATTAAGATAAATGAAGGTGTTAAGATAAAAAACAGATATATAAACACTGATGTTCTCAGCAGTAAAGGATATTGTTGGTAATCTATACGGTGGGATTGCGAGCGCTCTTAGATTTACTGCTTCCTAAGTCTTTGAACTCGTGCTGTGGTGGCTATACGGTCGTAACTGAATTTGATTTAATGGCAGTTTTATAGCCGTGACCTTGAGGCAAACGTGCCATTCTATCATCCCTCTGAGACTCAAGTTCAAGTATAGAGTGTCATAGAGGATTTTCTTTTATTTTCTGACCTCTTTTGCATTTTTTATCTCTTAAGAACTGCATGTTACTGGGCGGCAGGAAGAACACAGAGGTTCCGTTGGAGGGTTACCTGGTTGCACCCATCCAGAGGATCTGTAAATACCCGTTACTTCTGAGAGTGAGTTCAAATTATTAAACTATAGACATGTCAAACAATAGTATACTGCACTATAACATGACCTCATCATTTTGAATCATTATTACTGGAAATAATCAGTAATAAAATTATCAGTTGCCTTTGGACATATATGTGTGTATATATATATATATATATATATATATATATATATATATATATATATATATAGTTGTTTTTTTATAAAACATTTTTATAATACAGTTTTTCAAAATTGTTTGCACAATGTTTTAACACTTGAAATATAAAATTTGATCATTAAACATATTGATTAATATGTTCATTACAAATAAACATATTAAATAATTAATCATTCAAGAGATGTTAAAAGTTCTGATAATTTGTCATACTTGAAATGAAAGGTCAACTCGAGCACATTACTGTATTTCATAAATGTCTGCACCAATCATTCGGGTATTCTTTGAATGCATAAAATGTGCATATTGTGTATACATACACTTACTGCTGAAATAGTATGAGTAGTATGCTGTTCCAAACATGGCAGTATGTTCTACTGTGATATTGTGACCTTTTCACCTTGAATGCTACACCTAAAAGTTTGATCTAAACTTTTTTTTAAAGGGTAAGTAACACACACAGTATCTACCAATCTCATGTATGTTAAAGGATTAGTCCACTTTTAAATACACTTTTCCTGATAAATTTACTCACCCCCATGTCATTCAAGATGTTCATGTCTTTCTTTAGAAATGAAATGAAAATGAAAAGAAATGAAGGTTTTTGAGGAAAACATTCCAGGATTATTCTCCTGACAGTGGATTTCAATGGCTACCAACAGGTTGAAGGTCAAAATTACAGTTTCAGTGCAGCTTCAAGGGCTTTAAACGATACCAGATGAGTAATAAGGGTCTTATCTAGCGAATCGATCGGTCATTTTCGAAAAAAATACAACCGTTTATGCTTTATAAACAAAATATCGCCTTGAACGTACTTTCCGCTTCCGCATTCTTCATAACGCTTACGCTGAATGTTCTACACCTTCCCTATTCAAGTTACGGAAAAAAAACGAATCTGGCGCCGCGTTTGTTCCGTAAGTAGAATAGGGAAGGCGTAGAACATTCAGCCGATCGATTCGCTAGATAAGACCCTTATTACTCATCTGGTATCGTTTAAAGCCCTTGAATCTGCACTGAAACTGTAATTTTGACCTTCAACCTGTTGGTAGCCATTGAAATCCACTGTAAGGAGAAAAATCCTGGAATGTTTTCCTCAAAAACCTTCATTTCTTTTCGACTGACGAAAGAAAGACATAAACATATTGGATGACATTGGGGTGAGTAAATTTTCAGGAAAAGTGTATTTAAAAGTGGACTAATCCTTTAATCTTGAGTACCTGTATATTAGTAATGCATCCTTCATATCTCCGAAAAGTCTTTAGTTTTATCATATTTATAAAAGATAAATACACTGTACCTAGTCTTTCCGAAAAAAGCTGAGCTCCTGGAGGCGCGCCTGGCGTCGCGTCAGTGCTGTGGGCAGAGCTAAAGAGTCACGAGCACGTGCAGCTTTTGTGTAGAAAAGCTGTGACATCATTATAAATAAAAAGGGAACAAAAACGTTTGTGATGTTTACATTTTATACACTTGCGCGCCGATTGACAACAAAACACAGACATTTGATGCAGTTTTACTCACCGCCCGCAATCTGTAAATCCACTGTCGAACTGGGACGTGTTTACAAAACATTCGTCACCGAAATTCCGGGAACAAACAAACACACATGCACAACTCTGTTAATGCCCCGGAAAAACAAACTTCATCCACTGTTACCTTAACGCTGGGTTCTTTGGGATGCTGAAAAAGGTAATCTTTCCCTCACAACCAAAAAAACACTTCTTTGGTGAAAGTGTTGAAAAATTTCTTGGCTTTCATAACCTGAACGAAGCGCATTGATGGGCGTGCTCTCTCTCTGGGTGATACGTGTGTGCACGCTTATCAGGGAGAAGTGCCCATACTAGGAATTCCACCCTTTATTATGTGATAAAGATCCAAAACTCTCTGAAACCGGAAGTAGTGTATTTGGCCCAGAAATACTCTGTCATACGTCCAACTTGTGTTTTGAAACTTTGGCCATGTTTAGCATGAGAATGCAATTCTTTAACAGTGTAAATAAGTCAGGATCATAGACTGTAAAAAACTCTGAACAGCAGTTTTGAAGCGAAAATGAGGCTGCTGCCATCTTAGCTGCGCGTCACCGTACGTCACTCCCGGATAACTGAAAATGAGCAAAGAGGCGGGACGTGGTTTGAGCTGATGTGACTGGTTGTTGAAACCATGCCCGCCTAGCTCGACGTGACCATGTTAGCAAGCAAAGGAGCTATCTATCTATCTTAGATACTATCTAAAATATTAAATAAAATATTATTTTTTTTTAAGATATAGATGCTCCAAAACCAGTAGTGTTGGGTGTGCAAATAACAACATGGAAAATCAAAATGGGACTTCATACCTTTATAATGAAGTAGAGATCGTGAGATGAATCCAATCCGTGACACTTGGGTAAAAAGTGTCCATTGCAAAACAAAAAAAACAGTACTTTTTGTCCATGAAAGATTTATATTTTGTCCATTGTTTGCATCACATTTCTTCTGAATGATCTGCTCTCTGTCATCGTTCTTCAAGAAATAATGCAATCTGAGCAGCGTTTATGTTGTAAAACTGTATACGATCGTATCTAACAAACAAATGAACCGTGTCCAAAGTATATTTTTTTCGAAATAGTGCAGCAGTTTTAGTTATAATATCCAAGCAGTGCTGTCGGATTTTGATATCCTCCCGCCATTGTCATTGTAGTAAATCTCACAACCAAAACTTTCAGCCAATGCCACGATCCAACAACGTGTGTTCTCCTCCGCATGCACATCTACACAGACACACATCAGTCTCGAATATTATGCAGCAAGCTATATTTTATAATTGTATAAAATAATCGAGCACAAATACGGCTGAGATGCCAAATTCAGCGGCTGCAATTAGCTGAGGTAAAGTGACGGCTCACAGACAGCAGCGGCATCTACCTGTCACTCAAGTGACCACGCCCTTAATTATGCAGAACTTTAAGGCTTAATATAATTTAAACGAATGAGTTAGAAAAAAATGCACCTCCCTCACAGTTGTCATGAAGGACAAAATTAGCAGTATAGACCAAAACCACAATTTGAACCAACTTATAAACATGTTTTTTCCTGCTATAAACTTGGCCAATTTAACATGAGACTCAATGAGATTCTGCTCTCTTTTGGAGCCTGTCCCTAGCGGCCAGTCGATGAATCGCAGTTTAAGTCACTTCCGTATTGGCTTCACGAGAGACTGGGGGAGGTTGCTGCTTGGTCAGAATGCATGAAATAGCATTAGACCCCCCCCCCCCTCCCTCTCTCTTTAAAGGGGACGTATCATGAAAATCTGACTTTGAAAAAGGACAACCCAGTAACTTAGTTTCGGCAAGCCTTTCTCTGCAAGCATGTGATAAAACGAGCCGCTCAGATTTCACTCCCCTTGTGACGTAGGAAGGGGATCTTATTATAATATTACAACCCCTTAATCTGCACGTTTCCACCCACGGTGCCACTATTTTGTTTTCACAAGCGAAAACGGTGTACCAGTTCTAACGACAAAAGTTCGAGCAACGCATGCCAACTGTTCTGTCGTTGGCTGCACAGATTAGCACAGAACACTGTTTAGAGTTTCGTTAGCTTGAATAGCCTGCAAGTTGACCCTGGCAAGCTCGATTGCTAAAAAAAGGAGCGTTTCTGTCTGAGCGATGTTTTAGAAAAAATATTATACCATTTTATAGCAATCATAAATGTTAGCTGGGTGTGTATGGCTCTGGCAAACTATATAATGTATATTATATACAGATGCTGGTCATATAATTAGAATATTGTGAAAAAGTTCATTTTTTTTATTGTAAATTATTTTTAAAAATGAAACTTTCATATATTCTAGATTCCCTACATGTAAAGTAAAACATTTCAAAAGTTTTTTTTTTTTTTAAATTTTGATGATTAGAGCGTACAGCTCATGAAAGTCCAAAATCCAGTAAACACAGTAATATCATGGTCAGCAAACCACTTGGAAGTGGTTTTTGCACTGTGGGCAGGTGCTAAAGTCCTGCTGGAAAAGGAATTCAGCATCTCCATAAAGCTTGTCAGCAGATGGAAGCATAAAGTGCTCCAAAATCTCCTGGAAGATGGCTGCATTGACTTTGCACTTGATAAAACACAATGGACCAACACCAGCAGATGTCACGGCCCCCCAAATCATTACTAACTTCAGAAACTTCCCACTAGACTTCAAGCAGCTTGGATTATGTGCCTCTCCAGTCTTCCTTCAGACTCTGGGACCATGATTTCAACATGAACTGCAAAATTTACTTTTATCTGAAAAGAGGACTTTCGGCCACTGTTCACTGTCCAGTTCTTTTTCTCCTTAGCCCAGGTAAGATGCTTCTGACATTGTTTCTGTTTCTGTTTTCCTGAAGATGTCTGAGTGTGGTGACTCTTGATGTGCTGACTCCGGCTTCATTTGACTCATTGTGAAGCTCTCCCAAGTGTCTGAATTGGCTTTACTTGACAGTATTCTCAAGCTTGTGGTCATCCCTGTTGCTTGTGCACCTTTGCCTACCCAATTTCTTCCTTCTAGTCAACTTTGCATTTAATATGCTTTGATACATCACTCTGTAAACAGCCACCACATTCAGTAATGACCATCTGTGACTTACTCTCTTTGTGGAGGGTGTCAATGATTGTCTCCTGGACCATTGCCAAGTCAGCAGTCTTCCCCCTTAGTGTGGTTTCAAAGAACAAGAGATACCCGGAATTTATACTGTAGGGATGGTCATTTAATGAAACTCAAATGTAAATATTCTAATATTTTGAGATACTGGATTTTGGACTTTCATTAGCGGTACGCTCTAATCAACGAATTTAAAAAAAAACAAAAAAAACTTTTGAAATGTTTTACTTTACATGTAGGGAATCTAGTATAAATGAAAGTTTCATTTTTTTAAAATAATTTACAATAAAAAAAAAATGAACTTTTTCACAATATTCTAATTATATGACCAGCACCTGTAATTAATGTATAATGGGCATTCATACAGGTTTTGCACAAAAGGCACATGTTAGTTGATGAGTTAAATCAACTCCCAGGTAATTACATAAATTTATCCACTAACCATTCAGAAACATCCAGATGCATTCTAAACTTCTTCCTGAGTCTCCCCATCAGTGTCCGACTCCGGTTTGAACAATGTATGCCGTTACTTACAATCGTCATTTTGGCTGTGTGAGATTGTCCAGCTTTGTCATAGTTGAGCAACCGCAGCGTGAGCTGTTAAAACTCCGCCCTCTTTTGGAAAGCTGGCAGGGAGCAGCAGCTCATTTACATTTAAAGGGACACACACAAAAATGACAAGCTATAATAAATGATTTTTGGGGTCTTTTGAGCTGAAACTTCAGACACATTCTGGGGACCAGAGACAGTGCACAGTATTATGCTAGTTGTCACGGTTGCAAACACGGAGACAAGAGACAGATCCAAATGCAGGTAAGTTTTAATGGGTAATCCACAATCGAGAGTCCAAAAACAGGCAAGGGTCAAAATCCAGAAAAGCAGTCCACACAAAACGAGCAAAAACAGGGAACAAGAAACACACACGAAAACCAGGAATGTGAACTGAAAACTCCATGACTAGAACAGAAACCAACAGGGTATAAATAGACAGACACTGATAACATAATACAAGACAGCTGTGTGTAATGAAGTGATCATGAGATAATGAGTCCGGCAGTGCGTTATGGGTAATGAAGTCCAAGGGGTGAAAACAAGAGTCCAGGATGGAGTGCCCTCTAGTGGCTGATGGGGCACTCACACTAGTGATCATGACATTACCCCCCCTCAAAGGAGCGGCTACCAGACGCTCCACCAGACAAAAAAAAAAAAAACAAAAAAAAAACACAAAAACTCAGGAGGGAGGTGGACAGGAGGAGGCTCAGGGGGAGGGATGGCGGGCCAGGTCCAGAGTCTCCCACAGAAGGCCAGGGGGGAGCCGGGGGAACAGTCCATGGAGACTCAAGTGGGGTCAGGGTTCTGGCCAGTTGCCAAGGTGGTGCTGGAGGAACTGACCAATCGGGTGTCAACAGACCTGGGGTCCTGGCCGACAGCCAGGGTGGCGCTGGGGGAACTGACCAGGCAGGTGCCAGCAGGCCTGGGGTCCTGACTGACTGCCAGGGCGGCGCTGGAGGAACAAACCAAGTGGATTTCGACGGTTCAAAAGGCCTGGGCAGTGGCAGCAGGGCAGAAGGCTTGGATGGCGGCGGTGGCAGGGCTGGCCAAGGGTGCTTCACGGCCATATCAGGGAGAGCGGACAGCTCGGTAACGGCCTCTGTGGCCGTCTCAGGGAGAGCGGACAGCTCGGTGATGGCAGCGGGCTCAGGCTGGGGCTGCTCTGGGATGGCAGCGTGCTCAGGCTGTGACTGCTCTGGGACGGAAGCGGGCTCAGGCTGGGACTGCTCTGGGACGGCAGCGGGCTCAGGCTGGGACTGCTCTGGGACGGCAGCGGGCTCAGGCTGGGGCTGCTCTGGGACGGCAGCGGGCTCAGACTGGGGCTGCTCTGGGACGGCAGCGGGCTCAGACTGGGGCTGCTCTGGGACGGCAGCGGGCTCAGGCTGGGGCTGCTCTGGGACGGCAGCGGGCTCAGGCTGGGGCTGCTCTGGGACGGCAGTGGGCTCAGGCTGGATCTGCTCTGGGACGGCAGCGTGCTTAGGCCTGGACCGCTCTGGGACGGCAGCGGCCTTGAACTGGCCAACAGATCCAGAGTCAACCACACCAGTGTGCATCCTCCAGGCACGCAAGACAATCAAGGCGTAGAAGGTGAAGACAGCCTTCTGGGCCATGGCAGGACTGACCGAAGAAGCGTGCAATGCTGGAGCGGACTCCCTGGCTGGAGCGGACTCACTGGCTGGAGCGGGCTCTGGAGCGGACTCACTGGCTGGAGCGGACTCACTGGCTGGAGCGGGCTCTGGAGCGGACTCACTGGCTGGAGCGGACTCTGGAGCGGACCCACTGGCTGGAGCGGACTCACTGGCTGGAGCGGGCTCTGGAGTGGACTCACTGGCTGGAGCGGCCTCTGGAGTGGAATCACTGGCTGGAGCGGCCTCTGGAGTGGACTCACTGGCTGGAGCGGCCTCTGGAGTGGACTCACTGGCTGGAGCGGCCTCTGGAGTGGACTCACTGGCTGGAGCGGGCTCTGGAGTGGACTCACTGGCTGGAGCGGGCTCTGGAGAGGACTCCAGGCCTTGAATGATGAAGGAAGCCTTCTTCCTTCTCCTCCTCCTCCTTTTACCGGGGTGAAGCAGAGGTTCAGTGCTCACCTCCTCTGTGGTTTCTGGAAAGTCTCTACGGTAGGGTACAGGGTGACCAGGTATAGCCCACTGGCTTCTAAAACCAAGATATTTGATGAAGCCCCAGAAATCCAGGATCTGAAGGCCCTCCAACTCCCACTGAGGCAAAGGGTCATCCAGGCATATATTAAAAATTTCCTTCAGAGCGACATCACTATATCCCAGCCCTACCGCCAGGGTCCAAAACAATTGTGCCAAACCACCCACCTCTCTGCCCTGTTGCCTCAGGGTGGTTAAGTTCTCCAGGCGAGCCATCCGTTCCTCCGCAGTGGTTGGAGGAGTGATAAAGATTCCCATCCTGCTGGATCCTTAAGTGATGGAGTTTTCTGTCACGGTTGCAAACACGGAGACAAGAGACAGATCCAAATGCAGGTAAGTTTTAATGGGTAATCCACAATCGAGAGTCCAAAAACAGGCAAGGGTCAAAATCCAGAAAAGCAGTCCACACAAAACGAGCAAAAACAGGGAACAAGAAACACACACGAAAACCAGGAATGTGAACTGAAAACTCCATGACTAGAACAGAAACCAACAGGGTATAAATAGACAGACACTGATAACATAATACAAGACAGCTGTGTGTAATGAAGTGATCATGAGATAATGAGTCCGGCAGTGCGTTATGGGTAATGAAGTCCAAGGGGTGAAAACAAGAGTCCAGGATGGAGTGCCCTCTAGTGGCTGATGGGGCACTCACACTAGTGATCATGACACTATTTGAAAGGTTCTAAATGTTGTTTTGGAGGTCTCCTACAATATGTTTAAATGCATCCAAGGTCAAAAAGCACTTTAATTTTCTAATATACATTGCAGCACCACCTTTTTTCTCACATTTTGTGAAACAGTTTGATAAAGGATTCAGTCTCTCTAAACTCCTCCTTTCCTCAAGCCTACTCTAGTCTGATTGGTCAGATGGCCCAGTCTGTTGTGATTGGTCAACCGCTTGCAGCACGTATTGGAAACAAAATGGCCATTACCATGTCTGAATTTCAGCTCCATTGGCTTCCTCAGCACTTTTACATAGTGATACGGACAGCAACAATGGCGTCAGTTGTACCGCATCAATTTGAGCCCATTTCCTCATCCTTTTGAAGTGCATGCAAAGTGGATTTGCTTCTTCTCGACATGTCGACTACACGGACCAAACTCGTCCAGTCCTCAGTGTTTGAGTGCGGGTCAAAGTAGACGTTGTCTGCGGGCAGCCAAAGCAAATTTGTTACAAATCTACATAGGTTTGTCTAGGAAGTAAGTCTGGAATTTCTGACGACTTGTTTCATGCAGAATCGGTTCTTTCTTTTGAGAGACAATTATGGAGTCAAATTAATGCCTTAAAGTTTTGCACAAAAATAAAGTTTTGCAAAACAAAAAAAAGAATTGAGCAATAAAAAAATGTTTTGCAAACAAAAATAAAGAATTGCAAAGGAAAAATAAAGTATTGAGCAGAAAAAAATAAGTTTTGCAAACAAAAATAATAAATTGCAAAATAAAATAACGTAGTGCAAAAATAAAAATATAATCAATTACAAAAATCAATGACAGCTGTAATCCTATTTTATCTTTGCCACATATTTTTCATGCTCAAACCTACTAAATCATTCGCAACGTTCATTTTATTCTGCGTTTCAGTCAAGCGTGCACTCACGATACCGGTTTTCCTTTGTGCTGCACTTTTCTGTGCGGATCTCTTTATGGCACTGGTTTGACGTGGGGGTGGAGTCAAGAAACGGGGGCACGCCCCCGCGAAACACGTCATCGGCAGGAGACGCAGATCGGAACAGAACAGATCAAGCATAGAGACAGAGCGCATTTATTATAATCTGAAAACCACGCCCACCGGGGGAAAAACAATCCAACCATCTACAGGCTGATTTTTTCACTGTTTTTTTCACTGTCTCATTACAAAAAACAGAACAATGCCTAAAAGCTGCTGTGTGACAAGGTGTACAGCTAACAAGCTAAAAAACCCAGAAATAAGTTTTTATAAGCTGTCGACCCCAAAAAACGAATTTTTAAGGACACAAAAGTGGATACAGGCAGTGAGACAGAGCGCAACGGGTCATATTACTATAAGAAATGCATTGGAGGGGGTCGTAATCGGCGACAACATATGCTAAACAAACCAACAAAAACAAACCATTCATTATTTTTAACCATGTCAAAGAATTATTTCACCTGTCGCCGGTTACGTTCCCCTCCAATGCATTTCGCGGAGGCGTGCCCCCGTTTCTTGACTCCACCCCCACGTCAAACCAGTGCCATAAAGAGATCCGCACAGAAAAGTGCAGCACAAAGGAAAACCGGTATCGTGAGTGCACGCTTGACTGAAACGCAGAATAAAATGAACGTTGCGAATGATTTAGTAGGTTTGAGCATGAAAAATATGTGGCAAAGATAAAATAGGATTACAGCTGTCATTGATTTTTGTAATTGATTATATTTTTATTTTTGCAATACGTTATTTTAAGGGTCCCGTTCTTCGTGATCCCATGTTTCAAACTTTAGTTAGTGTGTAATGTTGTTGTTAGAGTATAAATAAAATCTGTACAATTTTAAAGCTCAAAGTTCAATGCCAAGCGAGATATTTTATTTAACAGAAGTCGCCTACATCGAACGGCCAGTTTGGACTACATCCCTCTACTTCCTTCTTTAATGACGTCACTAAAACAGTTTTTTGACTAACCTCCGCCCACAGGAATACACAAGAGTTGCGTTTGTAGAGTGTGTTTGTCGCCATGTCGTCGAAACGCTGTTATTTTCATCCCGCAGTCCAATCACCGGGTCTGATTCCGGCTCAAATTGATAGGGTAAAATTAAAGACATGTTTACAATAACACTGAGCGCGTGCATCTCCACGTTATGGTAAGAGGCGTGACCTTTCCGGGCAAGATGCGCTAAACTGCTGTCGAATCACAACACAGGAACCGCTGGCACAATCAGAACTCGTTACGTATTTCTGAAGGAGGGACTTCATAGAACAAGGAAGTCATCAGCCCGTTTTTATGACAGTGGAAACAGCGGTATACAGAAAAGTAAATTATGTGAAAATTACTGTGTTTTTTTACACGCGAAACATGAACACGTTATATTGCACACTATAAACACAATCAAAGCTTCAAAAAACCACGAAAAACGGGACCTTTAAGGCATTAATTTGACTCCATAGACAATAACTCCATTTATCGTGCACTTTGACCTACATTCACAAACAGCTATATTACACGCTACATGAAAAATTATATCTGAAAAAGCATAATAGGGGGACAAGTCAGAGTGTTACAAAAATTGTATTGTACATTTACATGGAAAATCAACAACAATTTTACAAGCCATTATTTAGACTCTGAGTTTCATCTATTGCCAGGCCGATTGCTAATGTTTCATGGCTGTTCTTGAACCCAAAACACTGAAATTTAAATGGTTTACTGTAAACACCCACAAGTGTAATTTCTAGCATAATTTTTTCACTGAGCTTCTCACAGTCAGTCACCGCGACCCCTCTCGCTAAATACCAGCGATAGGCATCTGTGGTTGCTCAGATATCTTAGACATGTAAATGTGTGCGACGGAATTAAACTGATGAGGCAGAACCCTTGTGTTTAGACTTAGTTTAGAGATAAGCATCTTCCCCAGAAGATCTGCCTCGCAGTAGCAACATTATTAAACGTACTACAAACACAATTTTAGCCATAATTCTTCAGAAAACATAGCCACTAGCTTTAATAATTCCATCAGTGTCAAGCTTTGTGATAAAGATAGGTTCACTTCATAATGTTTTATGATACGGTCATGTTTTGTTGTTGCTTAATGTTTGCGTTTTCTGTGGATGTTTAGGAGCTGCTGAAAAGAACCCCAAAGAAACACAATGACTACTTGATGGTGCAGGAGTCGCTGCAGGTGATGAAAGCCGTTTGCTCCAGTATCAATGAGGCCAAAAGGCAGATGGAGAAACTGGAGGTGCTGGAAGAGTGGCAGTCTCATATTGAGGGCTGGGAGGTACAAACACACACTCACACACACACAATGGGTTTCTATGTTTTATAGGGACTTTCAATAGACATAATGATTTTATACTCTACAAACTGTATATTCTATCCCCTAACTATGGAAGCTTGTTTCTGCCACTAAATAAAAAGTAAAAAAGGTAATTGCAAGTTTTTATCTCACAATTCTGACTTTTTTTGCGTGATAAAGTCAGAACTGGGAGATATAAACTCGCAATTCTGTGAAAAAAGTCAGTCTTTTTTCCCCTCAGAATCTGACTTTATAACTCGCAAAGAAGAAGAAAAGAAGAGTAAAGAAGTCAGAATTGAGAGATATAAACTCACAATTGCGAGAAAAACTGACTTTCTTTCTCGCAATTGCAAGTTTATATCCAACAATTCTGACTTTATATCTCACAATTCTGACTTTATAACTCGCAATTGCAACTTTATATCATGCAATTGTGAGAAAAAATGTCAGAACAAACAAGCTTCCATACCTAACCCTAACAATTTGCATGTAACATCCTGCAAAGTTTGTGTTACAAGAAAGATACCTTAAAGGGTTAGTTCACCCAAAAATGAAAATTCTGTCATTAATTACTCACCCTCATGTTATCTCACACCTGTAAGACCTTCGTTCATCTTCGGAACACAAATTAAGATATTTTTGATAAAATCCAGTGGCTCAGTGAGGTTGACAGCAAGTTAATTTACACTTTCAAACGCCCAGAAAGCTACTAAAGACATATTTAAAACAGTTCACGTGACTACAATGGTTCAACCATAATGTTATGAAGCGACGAAAATACTTTTTGTGCACCAAAAAAACAAAATAACGACTTTATTCAACAATATCTAGTGATAAGCAATTTCAAAACACTGCTTCATGAAGCTTTGAAGCTTTGCAAATCTTTAGTTTCAAATCAGTGGTTCGGTGCATGTATCAAACTGCCAAAGTCACGTGATTTCAATAAATGAGGCTTCGTTACATCATAAGTGTTTCGAAACGTTTCGAAATTTCAATGGTTCACCACTGGGGGGGGCGATGATTCAAAACCAGTGGCCGAACCACTTATTCGAAACAAAAGATTCGTAAAGCTTCAAAGCTTCATGAAGCAGTGTTTTGAAATTGCTCATCGCTAGATATTGTTAAATAAAGTCATTATTTTGTTTTTTTTGGTGCACAAAAAGTATTATCGTCACTTTATAACATTAAGGTTTAGTACCTTTCTGGGCGTTTGAAAGTGTTAACTATCTTGCTGTTAATGCAGGCCTCACTGAGCCATCGGATTTTATCAAAAATATTTAATTTGTGTTCCGAAGATGAACGAAGATCTTATGGGTGTGCACTGTAAAAAAAAATCCCAGTAAAATTTAAGGTAAAAAAACGGCAGCTGTGGTTGCCAGAACTTTACTGTAAAAAATACAGTAGCAACGTAAAAAAAAATTCTGTTAAATTTACGGTAAAATAACGTATTTCATTAACTGATATAATGTTAATTTACCAACCTAATGAAGTACTAATATCTGTTTTGTACCTTTATAATACACTGACAGTCACCAAACACAGTGGTGATAAGAGTCACATGATGAATCAAAGTTCATCACAAGCAGATTTTCCACAAGCTGAGAAGGACAATACTAATATATAGAAGGTGCACACAGTGTCATTCACACACACACTAAACACCATCATGGTAACATGCATGAAATTTTAAAAATGCAATAAACATTAATTTAACAACATTAGATGTAACATCAAACCCTAATGTACATAACTGATTAGAAAAAAATGAGAAAAACTAAGAAGAAACAGAGTTATTTCAATGAAAATATATAAAATGTGAAGTGTCACGCAGGGAGTTGTGGGAATGTCAATTTACGTTTTTTCACTGTAAATTTTACAATGAATTGTTATTTTTCACTTCCAAAAACTGTGAATTTAATGGTATTTTACCGTAAAATTACATTAAATGTACCGTTAGATCTATTACAGTTATTCACCGTATATAGTACGGGAACTTTCTGTAAACCAATTGACAGTTTTTCACCGCAGCATTTTTACAGTCTTTTACTGTTAAAATCACGGTCATTTTTTACAGTGTGGAACGACTTGAGGGTGAGTAATTAATGACTGAATTTTCATTTTTGGGTGAACTAACCCATCAAGGAGATGTACTTATACTTTTTAAACTTATGAGTTCCCTTGATGGACACTGAAATGTGCAAAAATCCTTGCTCTGTAAACTTCTGAACGGTAGTGTAAACTCCTTCACCCGAGTTAGTTTGACGTCAGAAGATACAGTAAGAAGCGCCATCACAAACCCCCAAAACTCCATTCTTGTCAGTGTCTTTGATGTAAACTATCGAAACCCTAAAATCTTAAGTCCTAATTGAACTTCATGCTTTTGTTCGTGTTCTTTCAGCCTCTGTACAACCTCTCCCTCCACCCACCAGCTCATATGAGTGCTCTTTAGACTACGCCAGCACTGTCTGCTCTTTGCTTCAATGCCTTTAATTAGACCCACTTTGTACGACGGTAGCGGCCGCTTGACCAGCACAAGATTAACTCTGCCATTATTCATATTCAGATGGCTGATTAGAGCAGAAATACTTTCAAAAGTGCTCTATAAACTAACCACAAACTACATCTAACATGCAGACTTGTTCTACCCCCATCACATTATTTTGCATGTGACACGTGACCCATCAAATAACCAGCAGGTATCGCCGACTACAGTTCGAAACTCATTTATCCTCCAGACTTCCCCCTTAATAATGTGTGACTGGGCATGCGGCTGCCGGCCAAGGGTAACAATGGTGGTGATTGTGTGGGCAGTGTGGGTTCTATGCTTGGGGTTTATGTAACAGACCCGTCCAATGAGGTTTGCTCGGTGGCTTTGGAGAAAGATAGAAAGAGGTGAAATAAAAGACGCAGACATGGCGAACTCACACTCATTAGGATGTACGAGGAAGTTGACGAGGACGTGATTTAGTTCAGACAATAGAGTGACTAGTACAAGGATAGTTCAAAGAAAGAAAATGAAAAAACCTGTATTACTTTTCTCTTCTGTAGAAGACAAAATGAGAAATTTACTAGAATGCTTACATGAATTTATATTTAAATATGCACTACCATTTTTTTTTTTTAATAAAAATACTTCAGAAAGATATGCATGAAATTGATAATGTGACAGACTTAAAAGGTTCACAAAAGTTTCTATTATAAAGTTTCTATTTCAAATAAAGGCAGTTCTTTTGAACTTTTTAATCAAATAATCCTTAAAGTATTAAGGTTTCTACAAAAATATAAGCAGCCCAACTGTTTTCATCACTGATAATAATTAGAAATGTTTATTGAGCACAAAATCAGCATATTAGAATGATTTCTGAAGGATCATGTGACTGAAGACTGGAGTAATGATGCTGAAAATTCAGCAAATTCTTAAAATTTATTAAAATACAAAATGGTTATTTTAAATTGTAATAATATTTAACAGTATTGCTATTTTGAATCAAACTTTTGAATTTTAGCTCATTAGTCTATTTTGCATATGCACATATACAAATGTATCATGTAGAGATAAGTTACAAGACACATGAAAATATTTGACATTTGGCATCATTGATGTCAAACTTGGTGACATATTTGAATGAGATTTGAGAAATGTGGCGTTTAATAATAGACTTAAATGTGTGTTTTTTGTTTTTGTTTTTTTCACAAAAAGCTAGTGTATGAACATATATGTAGTGCACAAGTTGGATCACAAATTTACAGTACTTTTATGGTGTTTTCTTAATCATTTTTGGAGCATTTTTGGTGTTCGGGTCATTGACGAATAAAGTTTTTAAACAAATATAATGGAGATATAATTAATTTTTAAGTTTTATTAATTGTTAACAATGAGATTATATGTTTTATAATCAGTTAATTGTCATTTATTACAAGATGGACAAAATTTGTCGCCAAAATTTCGGTTTTACCGAATGACATTTTTGGTTATACCGAATGACGATATTTTCAAACAGTGCTAACAGGCTGATATCTAGCTAGCTAGCAAGAGGACAATCAAACATTTTATATTTAGTACAAGTTTTTAAAATATTACAACATTTTCTATGTTTTGTAGCGGTTGTACCGAATGACCTGATGTTTCGGGACATGCGTATAAGAAAGTGACATGATTTTTTCAAATAGTTAAGAGAGAGTTAGTTACTTTGCTTCATGACCATGTGGTCCTTTGCAGGTGTCTGAATGATTTCACATCCTGTCACATAATATTGACTGCATGACTTGATCCAAAGTGGTCCCTCTATATTGGTTACTCCGAATGACATCAAAGAAATTCATTTTCCAGACATTCTTTCTCATAACGACTTCTACACATAATTTTAATACCATTTTGCACTATGTTGTTATATGATGTTATAAAATCATGCCAGAATAAAAAAAATACATTTATTATACATTTATTATACATATACATTTATTACTTTTTAGGATATTTTAATCTCAAATTAAATGGCTGTATTGGCCTTTGGACGGTTAAACCAAATTACCTTTTGACACTTCAAAATCTTTAAAATACCTTTATATGTAGCAAAATATAATTAAAACCTTTTGGATTCAATAAAAGAGATCAAGTTGACCTTACATACTTTGGATGTCATATTATTGTTTTTTATTATTATTAAGGACTTTGGACAAAAAAATGACCTGTCACATCATTGACCTGTTCAGAAGTAAGAAGAAAATCATGTAGGTAGAGTAAATGATGGCATTGAATTTTTGGGTGAACTATCCCTTATTTATTTATTTACTTTTAAGACTTCAACAGAGTCTAAATGTCTGGGTTTTGTGAGTGTGGGTGGCGTCGTTAATGACATTTTGGTGTTGATGCTGCGGTACATGTGAGTCATTTTGTCATGGTAGCACTAGACTGAGTTAACGGTTGTGGTCAGTATGTTAACCACAAAGGACTCTCTCCTGAGTGTTGAGCTGAACTGTCTCACGTACAACTTCCTGTATCACTGGGATTCAGCCTCAATAGTATGAATACTTCACAACATTCTTTAGATCTATTTTGGAGCATATTTTGCAGATGGCGATACAGAAGACGGTGTTTATGCTTACATCCTTTGAATCTGTTTACCCATCTGCTCCATGAGTCACTGAGCCATCGCGTATTCATGAATGCATGTAATGTATTTGTAAGCAATCGTAATAAGTTTGAGTCTCGCATGTTTAGAGATTAAACTGCAATGGCCGTAACTATTTTTAAATGATTAAGTGGACTTTTGCATTTGATCCCGACAGCCTTGCATATGTCCTTGTGTTTTAAGAGGAAATTTTGCAAAACAAAGCCAGGCCATGTTGTTTTAGCATTCAGGGTGCGTGTTGAAATGATCCTAGCCAGGTTTCTCTGTCCACATCAACCATTGTAAAAACATACCGCAGAATGAAAAACAGGCGGTCAGATTTTTATGAGGGAAATATAGTGGAATGTTTTAAAAAGACAGACATGGGTTTTGAAAATTATGTTGACTGAATTTTGTTTAAAGATCTACAATTTCCCTGCAAGATTGTTTCTGTCTGCAACACATATCTGAGCAGTCACACCCTTCTGGTAGGCGAGAAATTATATACTGTACATTTGGTCTGTGTGGTCAGAGCTGTCACCATAAGTTTCACAGAGGACGGCAATGAATATTATAGGGACATTTCTGTGCTCCGTTTAGTGGTACATACTGTTCTGAGTGCAGTGACTCTTCCAAAACCGCTTTTATGAAGTACACAATGACCTTTTGGAAGCAGTTCCCAAATCTGTTTTAATCTTCTGTGCTTCATTACTGCCCTTTGGCTTTCTGTTACTTCATATCCAGGAAACAAAGCTTTGTGCGCACACGCACAAAGAAAGAAAAGAATCTAAGATTTGCTTAGTAATCATGAACTTCAACTCATTAAATGTGAAATGCATCACTGCATTAATATGTGTTCTGGTATTGGAGGGAGAGGAAGGGGTTGTCTGTTCTCACAGGCTGTGGGTGGAGATGGGATGACAGGTTTTTTTTCCACAGTAGTGTCCAGAAGCGACTGATTGCTCACTATTGTTGACCTCCTGTGCAGCTGTGTGTCCTTCACAGCAGGTCTTGTGAAGCATAGATGATGCAGTGTTCATGAGACTCTATTGACCAGGATAGACCACATGGCAGCTGTAGGAAATTAAAAAAATATTTGTAGACATTACTAGTGATAGTTATGGAAGCATCATAATTCCCAACAACTGTATTATAGCAAAATAACAAAAAAATAAACCACAGTTTCTATTTTTACTTTTATGCTCTATTGTCTTTACTCAGGGCTCCAACATTACAGAAAGCTGAAAAGAGATTAAAGGTGGGGTAAGCCATATTTCAAAAACACTGTTGGAAATTGTTGATATTTGAAATCAACTTAAACAAACACACCCCTCTCTTCATTGCTCCACCTCCAAAACTCACCCTCCAATCGTAACCGCCCTGCTCCGAGTTGGTCTCGAAGCCCAATCGCTGCTGGCAGGCGAGGCTAGTGCACTAACAATGACGATAAACACCGCATTCTCTAGCGGTCATCAGTGTGCAGTGGTTTACCTGCACAACTCTCACTATACTGAATTAAAAATAAAGAGCATATGATAAACATACGACAAGGAAGCACAAAAATGAGCGTACAGTACACAAGAGTAAATACAAACAAGAGTTTGTTGTTAGTCGCCAACAGCACAGCAGCTCCAGCCAATCAATGACACTTAAACCCAGTGTTACTCATGTGTGAAGCAGAATCAAAGCAGCCTCCGCGTCTGTTTTCAGGCCTTCCCGCTTAGCTGGTTTTACCGCTCAGCGCTGGAAAGCTTTTCTAATGTTATCGCGGGTCCTAAAGCGCTTGCCCAGTCATAAACCTTCATTCCAGTGATATTCTTTTGAGCTCTTTTGTATTTTATCTCATCTCTCAGGCCTTCAGACTAACTTTTTTTTACTAGGAGCACTGTAGCCCCTTACTGAAAAATTTAGGAGCACAAGCTGAAAATTTAGGGGCACACCGACATTGGTCCGAACTGATAAATAGTCCGTGAAGCACAAATGAGTAGCGCAATTTCGTTCTGCTTTCATTACGTTTGCCATTTCTATGTTGGACGATGTTGTGGTGGTCGTGCCAGCGCGACCGCTAACAAAATTTTACTTGCACCGGCAGGAAAAATGGTCGCAAAATGCAAGCATTTAGTCGCAGTCTGGAGCCCTGTGTTTCTTTCTTCAGTCTTTCTTCAAATCTCCCTCTTGCTCATTCTTTCTCTTTGACCGTCATACGCCCCTTAATGCTGATTGGCTACACCTTTGTTGTTGGTGTCGGTCCGACTAACTTCCAAACAGCGTTTTTGAAATATGGCTAACCCCACCTTTAATCTTACAACATGTAACATTCATTTTTTAAAGTGTTTTTTATAATTTAATAAATTTTTTCTAAATTTAAATTATTTTTACTTTTTTGGTGTATTTTCCTTACTTGGGTCTCTAACCTGGATTAATATCGTTAACAAAAAAATGTTTGAAACAAAACTAAAACTAAATAAGCTAAAACTAATAAATAAAAACTATATAGACATATTTTTTAAAAAAACTAATAAAATGACAAAAAAACAACAAAATTACTAAAACTTTAACTAAAATCAAAGTGAATTATAAAAATAAAATCTAATTAAAAATATTAACAAAAACTATAATAGTATATCAATGATACTAAAATAATACTGACTCTGACATCACAGACAGCAGGACTGAGATTAATATTTTATTTTTTATTTTATTCTTTTATATTTTAAAATTCCGTAAAATAAAATTCCATTTTTAATAGCATTTTTTATGATTTACTTTTTAACTTTGTTTGCTCTGTTTTCCACAGGGCTCTAACATCACAGACAGCTGTACGGAGATGCTCATACAGGGAGTTCTGCTGAAGATCTCTGCGGGGAACATCCAGGAACGCATCTTCTTCCTCTTTGACAACTTGCTGGTGTACTGTAAGAAGAAGAACAGGTGAGCTTTCACTATCACCTGTCAAACCTTTCAACCTCCAGCTGTGTTGGCTTTTAATGAGATAACAGAGAAGCTCAAAGTAATGGTTCTGTGCTGCGCTCTGTTACAGGCGTTTGAAAAACAGTAAGACGGCCACTGAGGGTCCTCGTTACCTGTTCCGAGGCAGAATCAACACTGAGGTCATGGAGGTGGAGAATGTGGATGATGGAACAGGTGTGTGTTATTCTGTCAAATAACTTTTTCCAATTCCATCACCACCAATATGTTATTGCATCACTAATACATAGTTTGAAAAAAAATATTTCAACTATATAATCCATTCATTATGTACTCACTCTCATGTCATTCCAAATTCAGTGTTTATTATTATTTTAAATTCTGTTTTATTTGTATATTTTCCATTTTAATTTTAGTTAAAGGTTTAGTAATTTAGTTGTTTTTTTTGCATTTTTATTAGTTTTTTTTTTAAAAGTCTGTATAGTTTATTTACATTTTTTTTATTTCAGTTTTAATTTTAGTTTTTTTAGAATAAGTTAAACTAAATGCTGCCTTAAATAAATAAATAAATAAATATATATATATATATATATATATATATATATATATATATACAGTACAGTCCAAAAGTTTGGAACCACTAAGATTTTTAATGTTTTTAAAAGAAGTTTCGTCTGCTCACCAAGGCTACATTTATTTAATTAAAAATACAGTAAAAAACAGTAATATTGTGAAATATTATTACAATTTAAAATAACTGTTTTCTATTTGAATATATTTCACAAAGTAATTTATTCCTGTGTTGGCAAAGCTGAATTTTCAGCATCATTACTCCAGTCTTCAGTGTCACATGATCCTTCAGAAATCATTCTAATATGCTGATCTGCTGCTCAAGAAACATTTAATGTGTACAATTGTACAAAATATTTGTGTACAATATTTTTTTTCAGGATTATTTGATGAATAGAAAGTTCAAAAGAACAGTGTTTATCTGAAATCTAATCTTTTGTAACATTATAAATGTCTTTACTGCCACTTTTGATTGATTTAATGCATCCTTGCTGAATAAAAGTATTCATTTCTTTAATTTCTTTTCAAAAAAATAAAAATAAAAATTCTTACTGACCCCAAACTTTTGAACGGTAGTGTATAATGCTACAGAAGCTTTGTATTTCAGATAAATGCTGTTCTTTTGAACTTTCTATTCATCAAGGAATCCTGAAAAAAAAAGTACACAACTGTTTTCAACATTGAAAATAATCATAAATGTTTATTGAGCAGCAAATCAGCATATTAGAATGATTTCTGAAGGATCATGTGACACTGAAGACTGGAGTAACGATGCTGGAAATTCAGCTTTGCATCACAGGAATAAATTACTTTGTCAAATATATTTAAATAGTACACAGTTATTTTAAATTGTAATAATATTTCACAATATTACTGTTTTTTGCTGTATTTTTAATTAAATAAATGTAGCCTTGGTGAGCAGACGAAACTTCTTTTAAAAACATTAAAAATCTTAGTGGTTCCAATATATATATATATATATATATATATATATATATATATATTTTTTTTATTTATATTTATATATTTATATTTATTTTTATATTTATATATCAGTTAACATTTAATTTATTTATGTTTTTTTTTTCATTTTACTATAATAATGACTTTATTTCTTCCGTAAAACACAAAAGAAGGATTTTAGCAGAATGTCCTGGCTGCCCTTTTCCGTAAAGTGAATTGGGAAAGTGAATATCAAGCTCCAAATGTGACAAAATACCACCATGAAAGTAGCTCAAATAAGTCATGTGACATACATATAGGCTTTAATGGAAATCCATCCATTTCTTTTAAAATCTTTGCACCCTCATGGGTAAACTAATAAACTATATAACTTTAATTTCTGCAGATATGCTGTTTCAAAGTGTGTGGGGTAAGCGTTTAACTACTTTAACAGCTAAAGGTTAGAAAAATGGCATTTTCTGGGCAGGATGACAAGCACTTGGAACCCGGTGACTAGATGAACTCTTGAGTGGAGTGTGTCTTGGCGAAGGAGAAGCCCTGATTATCAGTTATATTTGTAGAAGCAATCATTTGCTCCCTGGCGGACCTAATATCTGGCTGCTCTGGAGATGGATGGGTTTCAGTCCACGGAATCTAAACAAAGCCAACACCGCCGCATTTGCTTGTGGGTGTTTTCCCATTCTCCCCAATGGCTCTGTGTAAAATCCAGACATAGACTATTATTCGCCTGTAATGAAAGCTGTTATGCTGAGGGAGACTTCCTGTGCATGGCTGTAAAAGTGCAGTCGAAGTCATGGATGGAGTTTCTCTCTTTGATTTGGGTTTCAATTGTTTAAATTAAAGAAAGAACACTCAGGTTAAAGCTTGTAGCATTATAGTATGAATTAAAAAACTGCAAGGGCTAATGAAGCGGTTTTAAATGGATGGTACTTCAAATGAAAGTTGAGAGCCATTTGGAAATTGATTCAATTGAATCAAAGGAAGATGCTGCCTGTGGGGGCATTAAACCACCAGTGGTTGTACAGATGGATGCCTGTAATATGTCCAGTTCCTGTGCTGAACTGAGAGGTGTAATCATTACAACACAAAGCCATTCACGAGTGAAAGAAACACATATTGACTTATTATGGTACGAAAGAACGGCCTATTTCTAATGCATGAGAAAAGAAACTGATGAATAAATCTCACCTTATTTGTTTTTTTTTTTGCTGAGGTGTTTATTCGCATATGGTTTTCAGAGTTATACTCTGTCAGACCTTGCTTGTAGGGCAATCATGATTATTGCATAATCATCATCCAAATAAGGTTGAAGCAAATATAGAAAAAAATGATTCATGAATATAACAACCCAACTTGCTTGCTAAGCAAAGCATAGTTACATTTTGAACAATGTAGAACTTATCCCAAAACAATGCATGAAAATGATCAAGAAACCACCACACACAGTATTGTTTGAAAGTTTTAAAAAAAGGATTTTGTTCCTCTGAGACATTAATGCAATCAGTGCTTCAAGATGGGTTTTAATTCCTGCCTGTTCTTCAGGACTGTTCAAATAGCATGTCGATTCTTCACGGCCTTGTAATTAGAGCAATTGATTCGTCGTCTGCCTGTGATCCATTTCATTCATGGGCTGTTTTGTTTGTTGCCTGTTTCATGTGGGAATGTTTCATTTGTTCTGAACTTTACTGCTCTCATGGGCTGTTCGCACTGCTTTGTTTATGGCCAAGAACATCTATTTTGTCATCTGGGCTGCTTTGATAGATAGCCTGGCACACAAATGTGGAGGGAAGGCAAGAATGCGAAACGGAGAACATCGCTGGTTGTGCCACATGTAGACAAATGGGCCGCAAAGACAAAAGGAAAATATGTTTTGGAAAATCCAAGGAAGTGGCCTGAGAGAGCTATAAAAGGCGTCTCTGACAGGCAGACATTGATTACTTGTCGGTGTTTTTCCTCAGCGGATTACCATAGCAGCGGGAACATCGTGAACAACGGCTGGAAGATCCACAACACAGCGAAGAACAAGTGGTTCGTCTGCATGGCAAAAACGCCAGAGGAGAAGCAGGAATGGCTGGAGGCCATTTTAAAAGAGAGAGAAAGACGAAAAAGTGAGTAGTGATGGGATTATATCTGCGGAGTCACAAAAACGGTACATTAGTGTACTATGAGTCAACAAATAAGTCTTAATTTAAGATTTAATGGTCACATTTTGCTGTAAAGTATTTCAATGTAATGTATTTTTGTGTTTATTATATTATTTTTATTATTAAATTTTTATATATACAAATTACATTTTAAAACCGAAATATATTGACACATTGATTCTCGAAATTAATGTATCATCAACATAGAGAAACTATAATATTTGTGTAATGGCACCTTTTTTTTTTTTTTTTGAAGCAAGTATTAAGGTAAGTATGGCCAATACCTGAATTAAATGTTTGTTTGTTTGTTTTTTAATTTCAAAGGATAAAATGAGTAATTATATTCAACATTAAAAGCCTCAGTTTAATTTAATTTAATAGTTTTATCATTTATAATTATATATTTGGGCTGTGACTCTATTCAAATTTTTAATCAAATTAATTAAATGATGTGCCGATTAATTAATTGCAATTTAATCGCACATCAAATTCAGCTGAGAAACCCCCAAAAGTTCATTTAAATCATTATTGTGTTAAATGAGAAAAAGTTTTAAATAGACATTACAAAAAGTAGCTTTAGGAATAAATATTTTATTTGAAACAACATAGAATTTATTACACATAAACTTTTAGGCTACAAAGGCCATGATTTTTTTTTTTTCAGAAGCTGCATCTGAATCGGTATTTAGATATATTTACAGACCAAAACAGTTTGGTAACCAACATTCTTCAAAATATCCTATTTTATGTTCTACAGAAGAAAGAAAGTCATACAGGTTTGAAACTATATGAGGGTGAGTAAATGTAAACAAACTAAATTTTTATTTTTTGCCAAACTATCCCCAAAATATTATTATTATTATTATTATTATTTTAACAAATTATACACTAAGGAAGAAACTAAAAGTGCCAGTAGTTGGTGGTAAATATCTAAATGAGTAAGTAATTGAGTCATTCATTAATTCGATTCGTTCAAATGGCTGATTCATTCAGGAAAGTAAATGGCTCTCTTTATGAATTGGTTATTGAATCATTGGTTCACCCGATTTATTTGCTCAAAACGCGGATTCATTCAGAATCGAAACACTGTTGTGTGTTGTTCAGAGATGCACTTCTGCTCTGGCTTTACAGGTAATATTTTCATTATTAAAACTGAGTAAAAAAAGACAATATCGTGCCTAAAATAACAATATTAACTTCTTATCCATTGGACTGTTGTATAAATCAATATCACATTTGCACTCGTGCTATTCGGAACAAAAACAGCATTCGTGTGATATTGTGCTCGTTACTCGTGTGATACTCCATAACTACTAAATCATATGATATAAATATGAGACACAAACTCATACACGGGCATTTTTGCTCTGATATCTTGAATTTTAGGGGCATTCTAACGGCATTCTATAGGCTACATCACGCAGTGAGTTTTTGCCATGCTTCATGTTATATACATACACTGCACTATACATACAACACATAAACAATCTGTGTAATTCTGGGTTCAGAAAGTGAAATCTTTCATCTCTTATTTGCTTTTCCAGCATTGAGACTGGGCATGGAGCAGGACACCTGGGTGATGATATCTGAGAAAGGCGAGAAGCTTTATAACCTCATGAGTAAACAGGGCCACCTCATTAAGGACCGCAAGCGCAAACTCACCACCTTCCCAAAGTGCTTCCTTGGAAGGTAGGTCAGCGAGAGCCATCTTTCTGTGCAGATAATGGCTGTGATAGACTCCAGGAGAGATTACAATAGGGGTCATGGCCTGTAGTATCATAGGAGATCGAGTGACATGCTGAGAAAGAGAGTGTGTAGCTGTAGGAGTGACTGTAGTGATGGGAGCACATAACATTTCATTTTGAGCACCTTTGGTCGCTTATAAATATCAGAGCAGTGCAGTATAAAGGAACTGAAATGGTCCATTTCTGTGCTTTTAAATCTAACCTTTCCTGTGGAGTCCATCAGTCTCTTGTTTTTTTTTTCTTTTCCTTAAAGATTTTGACAATGTGTGAAAGAAATAGCATCCTTTTTTGGTTGTGAATCTTCTTTTAAGAACAGTTTTTATATGGGCTTCTTATTTAGCAATGCACAGTAAATCTGGTCTGTTTTGAATGGTACACAGAGTTCCCTGCTTGCTTTAAACTGTTCAGAGACACCACAGGGCTAACTACTTGCAGACCTGCAGACTCTTTTTGGCATTATCTAGATTGATTTGAAGGAAATTATGAGGAATTAATTAAAAAATAATCACAAGTTAAAGGGAACTGAGAGAATTACAGTTTTACAGTGTGTTGTTGACAGCTGAAATACTAATCACATTAGTCATATTATTTAATAAACAGACACAGTCACAAATTCTGTATGGCCCAGACTATAAGCCATAATGTACATGTTGTATGAGACTGTGGTGGAGAAGTGAAGCTCTTATTTTATCTGCCTCAAAAATCTGATGACCCGATTAACCTAGTTGCTTTTCATACCAGTGATGTACAATGGAGATATTTTGAGGCGGCATTGCTATAGTCACAAACACTTAAGGTACACTACCTTTCAAGTGTTTGGGCTCTGTATTATTTATTTATTTATTTTTTAAATCACTTTTAAACAATTTAATGAGTACTTGCTGAGATTTAATGAGAATCTTACTTACCCCAAACTTTTGAACAGGTGTATAATAGCAACCTAATTCAGTTAACCCTGTGTTAATGTCTTTTTAAACCTTGGGTTAAAGGTGCCCTAGATTATGTTTTTAAAAGATGTAATATAAATCTAAGGTGTCCCCTGAATGTGTCTGTGAAGTTTCAGATCAAAATACCCCATAGATTTTTTTTAATTAATTTTTTTAACTGCCTATTTTGGGGCATCATTATAAACGCGCCGATTTTATGCTGCGGCCCCTTTAAATCCCGTGGTCCACGCCCACAGAGCTTGCGCTTGCCTTGAACAGTGCCTTAACAAAGTTTACACAGCTAATATAACCCTCAAAATGGATCTTTACAAAGTGTTCGTCATGCATGCGGCATGCGTGCATCGGATTATGTGAATATTGTATACTGTTATATTGTTTACTTCTGATTTTGAATGAGTTTGATAGTGCTCTGTGGCTAACGGCTAATGCTACTCTGTTGGAGAGATTTATAAAGAATGAAGTTGTGTTTATGCATTATACAGACTGCAAGTGTTTAAAAATGAAAATAGCGACGGCTCTCTTGTCTCCGTGAATACAGTAATAACCGATGGTAACTTTAACCACATTTAACAGTACATTAGCAACATGCTAACGAAACATTTAGAAAGACAGTTTACAAATATCACTAAAAATATCATGTTATCATGGATCATGTCAGTTATTATTGCTCCATCTGCCATTTTTCACTATTGTTCTTGCTTGCTTACCTAGTCTGATGATTTGGTTGTGCACAGATCCAGACGTTAATACTGGCTGCCCTTGTCTAATGCCTTTTATAATGTTGGAAACGTGGGCTGGCATATGCAAATATTGGGGGCGTACACCCCGACTGTTACGCAACAGTCGGTGTTATGTTGAGATTCGCCTGTTCTTCGGAGGTCGTTTAAACAAATGAGATTTATATAAAAAGGAGGAAACAATGGAGTTTGAGACTCACTGTATGTCATTTCCATGTACTGAACTCTTGTTATTTAACAATGCCAAGATGTATTCAATTTTTCATTCGAGGGCACCTGTAAAGCCACTTTTATAGCAACTGGCCTTTTTTTTTTGCAGTGTTTCATGCTTGTAGTTTTGGTCACACTTTTTATTTTAAGTTGTCCTTGTTTACAGTATGTACATTCA
Source organism: Megalobrama amblycephala (assembly GCF_018812025.1). Lineage (NCBI taxonomy): Eukaryota > Metazoa > Chordata > Actinopteri > Cypriniformes > Xenocyprididae > Megalobrama > Megalobrama amblycephala. The sequence continues at coordinate 18,366,800 of NC_063065.1, forward strand.
AAAGTGCATTTAGCGATTTTTTTATTTATTTTAAGAAACACTATTGAACGTGAATCACACCGAGCAGCACAACACACCTGCAGCCTATTAGCAGTTCGGGGCGTATCCACACATGATGGGGAGGAGAGAGAGTGAGCAAGAGGGAGACTGTAGAAAGGGAAATGGCTGAGAGACATTACAAAAAAGAGAAAAAGTCAGAGGAATATCACTAGAAAAAGAAGGGTTATGATCAGGTGAGAGCTTTAAAGGTGCCATCTAACGTTTTTTTACAAGATGTAATATAAGTCTAAGGTGTCCCCTGAATGTGTCTGTGAAGTTTCAGCTCAAAATACCCCATTGATTTTTTTTTATTAATTTTTTTTAACTGCCTATTTTGGGGCATCATTAAATATGAGCCGATTTATGCTGTGCGGCCCCTTTAAATTTCGTGCTCTCCGCCTACGGAGCTCGCGCTTGCCTTAAACAGTGCCTAAACAAAGTTTACACAGCTAATATAACCCTCAAATGGATCTTTACAAAGTGTCCGTCATGCATGCGGCATGCATGCGTCGGATTATGTGAGTATTGTATACTGTTATATTGTTTACATTTTATTCTGAATGAATTTGAAGCTGTGCTCCGTGGCTAACGGCTAATGCTACACTGTTGGAGAGATTTGTAAAGAATGAAGTTGTGTTTATGCATTATACAGACTGCAAGTGTTTAAAAACGAAAATAGCGACGGCTCTTGTCTCCGTGAATACAGTAAGAAATTATGGTAACTTTAACCACATTTAACAGTACATTAGCAACATGCTAACGAAACATTTAGAAAGACAATTTACAAACATCACTAAAAATATGATGATATCATGGATCATGTCAGTTATTATTGCTCCATCTTCCATTTTTTGCTATTGTCCTTGCTTGCTTACCTAGTCTGATGATTCTGCTGTGCACAGATCCAGACGTTAATACTGGCTGCCCTTGTGTAATGCCTCGATCATGGGCTGGCATATGCAAATATTGGGGGCGTACACCCCGACTGTTACGTAACAGTCGGTGTTATGTTGAGATTTGCCTGTTCTTCGGAGGTCTTTTAAACAAATGAGATTTATATAAGAAGGAGGAAACAATGGTGTTTGAGACTCACTGTATGTCATTTCCATGTACTGAGCTCTTGTTATTTAACTATGCCAAGATAAATTCAATTTTTCATTCGAGGGCACCTTTAAGACCTGTGTTAATGTTAGAAAACAGGGCTTGACATTAACACCCGCCAACCCACCAAATGTAGGTGGATTTTAGCAGTGGCATGCAATGCATTCACTCTTACTAGCCACTTTGGCGGGTTGAATAACAACTAGTAACTTCGGAAAACCACTAGCCACAGTGGCTGATGAGCAAAAAAGTTAATGTCAAGTCCTGTTAGAAAAGCTTTCCAGTGCTAGAGAGATCTAAGCAGGAAGGCCTGAAAATGGACGCCCGAGGTTGCATTGTTTCTGCTACATACGTGAGTAACATTGATTTTCCTATGTTTCACAGAACCCAGATGCTGTTGTTTTAATGTTAGCTATAGTATCAGGACAGTTTTAAGTGTCATTGCAGCATTATTATGCTTCGCTTCAGCTTCGATAAAGAGACATCTATTCTTGCATTAGTTTGTTGTGCATTTAGGGGGCAGAGCAATGAAGTGAGGGGTGTGTTTGTTTTTGGTTGAGTTTCAAATAACTGTGTTTCACTTACTGCACCTTTATGTACTGAGTAATATTAATTACGTACATGTACTTATAGGGTTAGGATTTGGGTTTAGGATTAGTTGCATGTACTTATGCATAATTTATAGTTATTACTATAGTAACTGCATTAGGGCCTAACACACGGTTGGACACTGTGTAATAAAGTGTTACCATAGTTTTTGAGGCAATTGGCCCCCTTTTAATGCCTGGGTTATGAAACCTTTCACCACTTTGCATTGTTAACCTAAAATTGCAGTGCAGTGTGAAACGATGCAGTGCTAGAATGTTACAACAAGTTATTTAACATCAACCAACCAATCATAAACTGCCTCAGTGCTGGCCTTATTAAACATTCATGCCTTGTGTTTAATTTCAGCATTTTAAGGTAACTGAGACTTAAACCAGAGCAGATTTATCTGGCAACATTTCCACATATAGACAAGCAGGTATTAACACAAATCAAAATTTTTAAACTAAATATGCAAATAAGAATGTAAACCCAGAGTTCTCGTATAAAACCTTGAAACCTGTCTACCCAGGATTAAGGACTAAACCATGGAAACATGAAACAAGGTAACCCAGGACTATGTTAACCTAAGGTTTACAATACTGGCTTAACATTTTCAAATGTTTCTCAACAACTTAGAGGATAACCACAAGGTAGTTTTCTCCACAAGTTTTCGTCGTTTCAGTAAGTTTGATCTGATAGAAATGTTGACGCCTACCTTTGAAGTTGTTAGTGTGAACATCTGCAGTCTGCATTATGCTTCATCACCCAGACCAGAAAATATAAAGCCGATTGTTCCAAGATGTGTTGGATTTTTCCTGCTCTGATCTCTTTTGTTTTAAGTGTAGTTGGGAAATCCTCAGAATGAACTCAGATTAACTCAGCTCGCCTAGCAATCCTGTCTCTGCAGCTGGCGTTCATAATTGAAACCCTCTAAGATGTCAATACGACAACCTCACCGTATGCTAAAATAAGACTTTCAAAACCCTATGACACTCAACCACAAGCAAGACTTTCACTCTTTATAATGCCATTCTTGGTTGGGATTTGTCTTTCAAAAGAAAAAAACCTCCTCAAAGAACAACTTCTCATACTTGTGGCCAGATTATATTGTAAATGGATTTAGAGACACAACTTGTTTCCCCTAGCGTTTCCAGACAATACACAGACAGAAAGGTCTGGAGTGGGAATGGATTCATTAAGGATAGAGATCACAGACAGCAGATAATGTTCATGAGTGGGTGGTTTGTGCGTCTCAGAAAGCCAAATGGACTAAAGAAACATATGACAGCAGAACCTGTGAAAAAATATATCTCTGTTTGGGTGAGCATGCTGAAACACTGTGGTGATATGGCCACCAGTTTGTGTTACTAATTTAATGCGTGATTTGCAGCCAGTAGTATTTTTGAGCAATCTCTTCTCCTTTTTCTTCATGTCTCTCTGTCTCCACTATTTTAATATCATTTCAATCTGTTCTGCTTTCATATAGTTCTCCCCTTGTAATAAGTCCCTCTCTCTTTGTTATATGTGCTAAATTTGATTGTTAGCTCTAAAAGGGGACCTTTTATGCAAGATTTACTTTTATAAGGTGCTTGAATGGTGTGTGAGAACAACCAGCCTATAATGGTAAAAATCCACTCACTATTTTTTTTTAAAATTCCCATAAATCAAAAGCATTCTCTTAAAACGAGCTGACTCAGATTCCCCCCTACGATGACGTCATTGAAGGGAGAAGCCCCGCCCACAGCCGGTGACGATCTTCCCTGTTAGCATAGACGCAGCCCTGAGTCAGAAGCAAGAGTCCGCCAATTCTGTATCCTTGTTGTAGCAGCTGGAGTTGTACAATGTCTGCACCAAAAATTGAACTATGAGGACATCATGGTTAAATTTAATTTTCAAAGGAAATGTCCCAAAGAAAATCAGTAAAGTCTTATATGTTTGGCGCCAATCATTTTGCTATTCAGAAAAAAACTTGTTGCATTCTTGTTATTTCTACTTGAGTCTCTCCATCATTGTCCGACTCCAGTTCAAACATATTTGGCTGAACACTGCTACTGACAGTTTCTAACATTTTCAGTGCGTGAGATTGTCCTGTTTTGTTGTTGCTGGTATGCCAGAGCATGAGCTCTTAAAAGGGCGCCAGGAGCACCAGTTCATTTGCATTTAAAGGGACACAAAAAAAAAACATTCTACAAGTTGTCACTTGAGACTACTTGAGTCTCTCCATCATTGAACATACAGGTGCAGGTCATATAATTAGAATATCACCAAAAAGTAGATTTATTTCACTAATTCCATTCAAAAAGTGAAACTTGTATATTATATTCATTCATTACACACAGACTGATATATTTCAAATGTTTATTTCTTTTAATTTTGATGATTATAACTGACAACTAAGGAAAATCCCAAATTCAGTATCTCAGAAAATTAGAATATTGTGAAAAGGTTCAAAAATCAAAAAAGGTTCTAATCAGCTAATTAACTCAAAACACCTGCAAAAGCCTTTAAATGGTCTCTCAGTCTAGTTCTGTAGGCTACACAATCATGGGGAAGACTGCTGACTTGACAGTGTCAGGGTTCTGTCACTTCGGTCTAGTTTATTTCTTGGTTTTGTGACAGAGCTCTGACACTCCCGTTCTTGTCGTGTTTTTGTGTGAGCGTACAGTCTCGAGTGTTCTCGGGGCTGTGCGCTCTCTTGTCTGCGTGCCTTGTTTCATGTTGGGAGCGTGGCGTTCGGATCCCGGCACTCGTGTCTAGTTCGGTTTCGGTTCGTGTCGGGATTCGGACACTCGCGCTCCCAGTCCTGTCTTTATTGTGAGCGCACGGTTTGTGTGTATTTTCACTTGCCGTGCGCTCTTGTCTCATGCTTTGTGTAGCACACGGTTATTTCCACCTGCCGCGTGCTTTCATGTTGTGTTTTTGTCTGTGTTGTGTTAGCACGCAGTCTGTGTTTCACGGGCTGCGTGCTCTCATGTTGTCTTGTTTTGTGTGAACACGTGGCTTATGAGTTTTCATAGTCACGTGTTCGTGTCTCGTCTTGTGTAAGCACATGGCTTGTGATTTGTCTTCATTGGCCATGTGCTTGTGTCTTTGTTTTGTTTGGTGTGAGCACATGGCTTGTCATGTGTTTCTTTGTGCCATGTGCTCTCATGTCTATTGTCTTGACCCCACCCACCTTGTTACCTCATTATTGGTTGATTTGCCCCACCTGTCCTCCCTCGTTACCTGCCTTGTTTGCTCTCCTATTTATTCTCCTTGTGTTTGCAGTCCTGTGCTGGTTCGTTGTCGTATTTCTCCTTGTGTGTCGTCAAGTCTAGTCAAGTCAGTCAAGTTTAAGTTATAGTCTGTTTTCCCCCCTCGGGGTTGTTTTTGTTGTGTTTTTGTTTTTATTTTTATTATTAATAAAGCCCTTCCTTTCCTGCAATTGAGTCCTCGCTCCTTCCACCACCCACCCCAACCTGACAGACAGTTGTCCAAAAGACGACCATTGACACCTTGCACAAGGAGGGCAAGACACAAAAGGTCATTGCAAAAGAGGCTGGCTGTTCACAGAGCTCTGTGTTCAAGCACATTAATAGAGAGGCGAAGGGAAGGAAAAGATGTGGTAGAAAAAAAGTGTACAAGCAATAGGGATAACCGCACCCTGGAGAGGATTATGGAACAAAACCCATTCAAAAATGTGGGGGAGATTCGCAAAGACTGAACTGCAGCTGAAGTCAGTGCTTCAAGAACCACTACGCACAGACGTATGCAAGACATGGGTTTCAGCTGTCGCATTCCTTGAGTCAAGCCACTCTTGAACAACAGACAGCGTCAGAAGTGTCTCGCCTGGGCTAAAGACAAAAAGGACTGGACTGCTGCTGAGTGGTCCAAAGTTATGTTCTCTGATGAAAGTAAATTTTGCATTTCCTTTGGAAATCAGGGTCCCAGAGTCTGGAGGAAGAGAGGAGAGGCACACAGGGGTCCAGTGTAAAGTTTCCACAGTCAGTGATGGTTTGGGGTGCCATGTCATCTGCTGGTGTTGGTCCACTGTGTTTTCTGAGGTCCAAGGTCAACGCAGCCCTATGCCAGGAAGTTTTAGAGCACTTCATGCTTCCTGCTGCTGACCAACTTTATGGTGATTCAGATTTCATTTTCCAACAGGACTTTGCATCTGCACACAGTGCCAAAGCTACCAGTACCTGGTTTAAGGACCATGGTATCCCTGTTCTTAATTGGCCAGCAAACTCACCTGACCTTAACCCCATAGAAAATCTATGGGGTATTGTGAAGAGGAAGATGCGATATGCCAGACCCAACAATGCAGAAGAGCTGAAGGCCACTATCAGAGCAACCTGGGCTCTCATAACACCTGAGCAGTACCACAGACTGATCGACTCCATGCCACGCCACATTGCTGCAGTAATTCAGGCAAAAGGAGCCCCAACTAAGTATTGAGTGCTGTACATGCTCATACTTTTCATGTTCATACTTTTCAGTTGGCCAAGATTTCTAAAAATCCTTTCTTTATATTGGTCTTAAGTAATATTCTAATTTTCTGAGATACTGAATTTGGGATTTTCCTTAGTTGTCAGTTATAATCATCAAAATTAAAAGAAATAAACATTTGAAATATATCAGTCTGTGTGTAATAAATGAATACAATATACAAGTTTCACGTTTTGAATGGAATTAGTGAAATAAATCAACTTTTTGTTGATATTCTAATTATGTGACCAGCACCTGTATAAGGCTGAACATGGCTACTTACAGTTTCTGACATTTTCAGTGCATAAAATTGTCCTGTTTTGTTGTTGCTGGTATGCCAGAGCATGAGCTCTTGAAGCTCCACCCTCTTCTTGAAAGGGGGCTGGGAGCACCAGTTCATTTTCTTTTAAAGGGACACACAAAAACAGCGCTCACCCCTCAAAAAGTGGCAATTTTAACATAAAAATATAAAAGCTATAAAAATTATCTGTGGGCTATGTTGAGCTAAAACTTCACATACACACTCTGAGGACATCAGAGACTTATTTTACATCTTGTAAAAAGGGACATAATAGGTATCCTTTAAATAACAATCACAGTTATTAAAACACTTGCTTTAATGATAGTGAAGCATTATTTATCATGGCCATATTGGTTATCAGTTGATATTGGTGATTGATTGATTGATTGATTGATTACAGTATTAGTAAATATTGGATATTTATCAGGTGATGTTTATTATTTAAATATGGACTTTCGTTTACACATTTATTGTTTGTTTTTTGATAAAATGGTATAAACCAGCAATTTATCAGTTATCAGCAATGCTTTAACAATATTTATCAACATTTTCAGTAACAGTGCATCTCTAGTATATTCAGTCCCATGACCTTTATAGTTACAGCACCATGTTTTGCCACTTGAGCTATAGGAACATCTGTGTTTCTTGATTAAAAATCTTTGTGATCCGGAGCTGGAGGAATTAATCTCAGTAATGTAGTCAGGAGGACTGTGGTGTGATGTACAGTTCAATTGTGCAGAAATGCAGGTAACAACTTGAAATCAATTACCAAAGTGACACCAGGCTGACAAACCCTGCATTATTCCCTGTGTTTTCAATCTTTATCTTTTAATCATTGAATTTCATTCTGTCATAGATACTGCGCTGATGTTATGCTCTACGTCTGTCTCTTTGTCTCCATCTGCCTATTTTCTTTAGTCAATTTGTTCACTGTCATTTTTGCTTTCTATTTCTCCATATCCATCATTCATTCAGTCACCTAAAACCTCAGAGGTCTGCTGGAGTTTGAGATGGTTCTAATGCTATATCACCATGGGTTCCATAAACTCTGGGAAGAGCCACAGGATTACACTGGTGGAGCTTGGCATGTTTGTTTTGGTTTTGCGGAGGGGTGGATGGGAAGGAGAGCTGGGGAGGGAGTGGTGGGAGAAGAATCAGATATCCTCCACTGAGACAGTGGCTTTACCCAGCAAAATTACTAAATTATACAGGGCAGTCAATTTAACTTTCTTTAGGAGAAAAAGACCAGAGTAAGGTTGAAAAAGATCAGGGGAGAAATAGAAAAGGAGTTTGTCTAAAAGTTTTTTAAAGACTTGAAGTTTGAGGGATATTTAATCCTTATGTAGTTTGAATAGATAGACAGACAGGCAGGCAGACAGGAAAGTGACTGGACTTAAACTCCTTAAACTCCACCACACTACAGAAGAAGACTATTAATTATTAATTGTTAAATCTCTGTGTTGTGATCACTCAGTTTTAATGAATTTTGTTGACAGTCATTTATATAATTTATGGGTCTCTCTTTGTTTGTCCTCACATTATTTTATTGTCCTCTTTCTGTCTTTTCTTAGTGAGTTTGTGTCGTGGCTGATGGAGATCGGAGAGACCAATAACCCTGAGGAGGGGGTTCATTTGGGTCAAGCCCTCCTGGAAAATGGCATCATCCACCATGGTTAGTTCCATTTCCACTCTGTATGCCATCATGTTATATCTTTGACTACATATTCTGACTTTCAACATTGTACTGTACATGGTACTTTCAACATGCAGTACTTTCAAGTACTGGATGAAAATGTTTACAGTAACTATGCTATAACTACAGTAACTAACTAAAAAAAAAAAAAAAAAAAAAAAACCTGGTATTCACGAGGGACTGCCATTTTTATTTTTAAAATTAAAACAATCAAAATAAAAGATTTACTAAGAAATTTAATTTTGTTTATCTGCATATCATGTGTAACCATGCAAATATTGTTAAAGGTGCCATCAAACTTTTTTTTACAAGATGTAATATAAGTCTTCAGCTCAAAATACCCCATAGATTTTTTTTAATTAATTTTTTTAACTGTCTATTTTGGGGCATCATTAACTATGCACCGATTCATGCTGCGGCCCCTTTAAATGCTCACGCTCCCTGCCCACGGAGCTCGCGCTTGCCTTGAACAGCATAAACAAAGTTCACACAGCTAATATAACCCTCAAAATGGATCTTTAAAGTGTTCGTCATGCAGCATGTCTAATCGCATAAGTATAGTGTTTATTTGGATGTTTACATTTGATTCTGAATGAGTTTGAGGGTATGCTCTGTGGCTAACGGCTAATGCTACACTGTTGGAGAGATTTATAAAGAATGAAGTTGTGTTTATGCATTATACAGACTGCAAGTGTTTAAAAATTAAAATAGCGACGGCTCTCTTGTCTCCGTGAATACAGTAAGAAACGATGGTAACTTTAACCACATTTAACAGTACATTAGCAACATGCTAACAAAACATTTGGAAAGACAATTTACAAATATCACTAAAAATATCATGATATCATGGATCATGTCAGTTATTATTGCTCCATCTGCCATTTTTCGCTATTGTCCTTGCTTGCTTACCTAGTCTGTTGATTCAGCTGTGCACAGATCCAGACGTTAATACTGGCTGCCCTTGTGTAATGCCTTTGAACATGAGCTGGCATATGCAAATACTGGGGGCTTACACCCCGACTGTTACGTAACAGTCGGTGTTATGTTGAGATTCGCCTGTTCTTTGGAGGTCTTTTAAACAAATGAGATTTATATAAGAAGGAGAAAACAATGGAGTTTGAGACTCACTGTATGTCATTTCCATGTACTGAACTCTTGTTATTTAACTATGCCGAGGAAAATTACATTTTTAATTTTAGGGCACCTTTAAATGATTAAAATATAAACTTAAAATCTAAGAGTGTACTTAATATTTAGATATTAAGTACATATTTTAGGTCAAAGGGGTTCGGCTGAAGAAAAAGTTTGGGAATCCCTGCTTTATACAAACAGTTGACTCTCAGAAATAGAGAAAAAAAATCTGTCATCGTTTACACAAAAAATTCATTTGAAAAAATCTCTGTGTTTTTTTTGTTCATGAAATGGAAGTCAGTAGTGTTCAAAGTAGTCTTGGACCTCATTAACTTACACTGAATGGACAAAACAGTTAAAACATTCATCAGAATATCTTCTTTTGTGTTGTGCAGAGAAAAAAAAAGTCATACAGGTTTGAAATGACATGAGGGTGAGTAAAAAGTGACATTTTCCCCTCTTAGTTATAATAACACTGTAAAAATTAGAAGGATAGTTGAGAATCAGATAACAATAGATCACACATATGCAACTTTTATAATTATGTAAAAATGTAGTACACCATATTGAACTAAAGGCAGTTGGAGATTTTTTTCAGTCTTAACCAATAGGCATGACTATCATCATGTTTATTTTATAATCTGCTTAGCTCAAATAGTCAGTTGATGAGTTTCATCATCACTATTTGTACTCTATTCATTTGTTAATGCAGATGGCTGATTGGACAAATAGCCCTCTTAATATTTCAAGAGCCCTGACATCATTGTTCTCAGGCCCTAAGGAACTCTGGGAGCGTCCAAGAGCAGATGGCTTTTTATAACTTTTTCTCTGTTTATTTAAATGTTCACAAATATTCATTGCTTTACACCCTGCTGTTTGTTTAATACTGAGGGAAATGGCTGAACTTCTGCCCACTATTTCTTTTATCATTTTTTTGGGTGGTGGGGTTCAGTTCTGCTTAATGCAGGCTCACCGTATGGACTTTTTTTTCCTCTAAAGGAGACTGACTGGCTTTGAGCCAGGACTTCATGCTAAATCACTTTTCACTTCACCGCTTCCTAACAGGGAGAAATAAATTTGAGCATTAGGGCTCTCTGTCCACTCCCTCACATTTACAGCTTTGGTGAGAAAGATATTTAAGCCTTTACTGTTCGCTAAGAAGGATGAATTAATTTGGCAGAAACGGCGGGATTACTTTTCATAAGCATGTTGGTGTTACTTGCATATGTGCTTACATGAAGCTGAAAGCCTCTAAATTCCATTGAACAGATTATGAAGGTCCTTATGAGTTTTTGTAGCCTTTTGTGTCATTGTTGTAAAACTTTTAAATACCAACAAAGATATTCAATCAGCCTCATTGTAAATAGAAAATCGCCATGCATTGTAAAATTGCAATTTCTATCGCCGTGCACATGTAAAATTCATCAAAATAGAGTAAAAGGTATATGTTTTAAACTTTTACATTACAGTGTTGATGTATTTATTTGAAAAATATGTGCTAATGAATGATGTAAAAGGTGTACAGAGTTTTAAACCTAAAGAAATCAATACTTTTACCTTTGGTAAATATATTTAAAATCACGAAATGTGTCCAGTATTATCAGTAGACTTTATTCTTCATAGAGCGGGTCGCCACATATACCAATTGAGATCATATGACCAGTCGAATGCTTCTCTACTGTATCTTCATAGCGCCACTGTTTTTGGACACTTTTGATTGTGGAATAAATTAGAGCTTGAACTAACAACTATTTAAATAGCAAATTGAAATATAAATTGTATATATCATATACATTGTGTGCAAAAAAATGTTTTTTTTTTTTCACAAAACTTTCCTCTTCTCTTATTACTAATTATTTTGTGGGATGGTTTGTAAATGAACTTTATTAGTATTATTGCTATTATAGTTGGTAATATTTGCATTTATTTATTTATATCTTAAAATTTATTTCTGTGAGGATGGCAAAGCTGAATTTTCATTGTCACATGATCTTTCAGAAATCATTCTAAAATGCTGATTGGTGCTCAAGAAACATTTTATTATCTTATTATCAATAAAAAAATGTTCTGCTTAACATTTTGGTATAAACCATGATGCATTTGATGCATAGAAAGTTAAAAAAAAAAACATCTTTAGTAACATTGTAAATGTCTTTGCTGTCACTTTTAACAAATTTAATGCATCTTTTTTGCTGAATAAAAATATTAAAGGGTTAGTTCACCAAAAATGTACCGTGTATCAAACTGCTAAAGTCACGAGAACCATTGAAATTTCAAAACACTTACGATGTAACGAAGCCTCTGAAATCACGTGACTTTGGTGCTCCGAACCACTGATTCGAAACAAAAGATTCGTAAAGCTTCGAAGCTTCATGAAGCAGTGTTTTGAAATCGCCCATCACTAGATATTGTTGAATAGTCGTTATTTTGTTTTTTTGGCACACAAAAAGTATTATCATCACTTCATAACATTAAGGTTGAACCACTGTAGTCACATGATCTGTTTTAAATATAACTTTAGTACCTTTCTAGGCATTTGAAAGTGTTAATTATCTTGCTGTCAATGGAGGCCTCACTGAGCCATCGGATTTTATCAAAAAAATATCTTAATTTTGTTCGGAATGACATGAGGGTGAGTAATTAATGACAGAATTTTAATATTTGGGTGAACTAACCCTTTAATTTCTTTCAAAAAAACGTACAGACCCCAAACTTTTGAGCGATAGTGTAAACGCAAATTCATGTAGAATTTGGAATTATTTGGATGCATTTTGTTGTAGTCTTAATTAAATCTCCACCCTCTTAAACTCATTCCAGTTACAGACAAGCACCAGTTTAAACCGGAGCCGGTGCTCTATAGGTTCCGCTACGATGACGGCACATACCACCCTCGCAGTGACATGCAGGATGTCATCTCCAAGGTAACTCAACCGGCTGTGCTCTGCTAAATGGCTGGTTTCACTCTGTCTCTTTCTGCCCTTTGGAAAAGTTCGACATACAATAACGAATGTCCTTCTTCCCTCAGGGTGTGAGGCTGTTCTGCCGACTGCATAGTTTATTCACACCGGTGATCAGGTAAGGAGCCAGTATCTTAGTTCCACCTCATTACAGCTGTCTCTAGTCACACCAGCTCTGCCAGGTGCGTTCACACCCCTGCCGTTTCTCCTTCCGCTCTAAAGATAGCACCTACAGGAAAAAACAGGAGGCTGATAAGTGATAAGAAATCACTATATTAGAGGTCTTATCCAGAATTAGATTAGTTATTGATTCATTTATGTATGTTTGAGCACATAGCACCATCATTTTGAAGCCATTGTCTTAGTTCATAGAGTTGTGCACAATGTTGTGTCATACTCATACGTGTGTAATCAGTGTCAGAACTGCACTACAAATGACTGGAAGCCGTAAATGTGAAACAGGTGCAATTTGAGGTTTTGGCGGCTGACAGGCCACAGGATATTAAATTCTGCATGCAAACACAAAGCTAATGGACTCTGAGGGCACGTTTTCTTGTTCAGGTGATCGGATGAATCCATTTTCCGCTAAATTCTGCCTTGGTTGTTGAAGGACTGTTGCGTTGTACTGCAAATATGCTATCCCACAAATGCATTCTTAAGAGTTGCAAACCATTTTTTGGAAGGTAAAATGCATAAACAGCTCTCATTTCGGTCTGTCAAAGCAAAGAATGTTTACTTTGTGTGTGCATCTGTGCATTTGCATTTCTAACTGTTGTCTGGCTGGATATATGCCAAATATTGCATGAAAAAGTATGGGAACCCTTTGCAGAATCTGTGAAAAATGTGAATAATTTTAACAAAATAAGAGAGATCATACAAAATGCATGTTATTTTTTATTTAGTACTGTCCTGAGTAAGATATTGTACATAAAATATGTTTACATATAGTCCACAAGACAAAAAATAGCTGAATTTATTAAAATAACCCCGTTCAAAAGTTTGGGAACCCTTGCTTCTTAACACTGTGTGTGGTTACCTGGATGATCCATGACTGTTTTTTTGTTTTGTGATGGCTGTTCATGAGTCCCTTGTTTGTCCTGGGCAGATAAACTGCTCTATGTTCTTCAGAAAAATCCTCCAGGTCCTGTAGATTCTTCAGTTTTCAAGCATTTTTTGCATATTTGAACCCTTTCCAGCAGTGGCTGTGTGATTTTGAGATCCATCTTTTCACACTGAGGATAACTGAGGGACTCAAACACAACTATTAAAAAAGATTCAAACATTCACTGATGCTCCAGAAGAAAACACGATGCATTAATAGATGGGGGCTGAAAACTTGTCTTCGAAAGCAACAGAATATATGTTTCCCAGAAGACGAATTAAGTTAGCCTGACTTCGTCATACTCATATTCTAGGCAGAATGTAAGTCTGATACTGCTCCATTGCACTTGAATTATGGGGCGTGTCTTAACCGAACCAGTGAAAAAAAAAAACTCTGCACTCAATTGGATAGACCTACAAACAATCAGAGCAACGCAGTAAGTGACGTATGTTGAACTTGTACTTAAACTTTTGCCGCATCCCGTTGGAAGGACGGCAAACACATCTTTCCCATCGACAAATGCCTTGATTGCGGTTCTTTGTTCGTCTTTTAAAATTAATGCGCTGTCGATTTCTTTTATTACAGACGTGATAGCGGAATCTAAACATCTTACTTCTCCAGCTGCAGTCATCGTTGGTGAAAACCAATTCAACCCAAGCGCTCTTTGATGACGTGGGTGGTTACGTAACCGCAGATAGCCTGTCCATCATTGATTAAAGCCTGCCCTGGCAATTTGATTGGCTCGGCCTTCTGGGAGCCGAGCATAATTACTCCACAATGGATCGAGTCCAGACCGAATTTCCCGTCCAAAAAATGTTGTGGGCGGGGTTCGGGCAGGCACCCAGGCTAGAATTAAGTACAATTTACCTTGATCTTCAAATTCAAAAAGTTTCCACTCCCCAGCTATTAATTTATTAATTGTACAAGTAATACCACAAATTTTGTTTACAGCCGACAATCATGTGACTGATCACGTGAGCAAGCGCATTCCCAGGTTCGTAGGACAGAACTTGTTCCTCCACCATGAATAAATCACCATTCAAATACATGGGTTTTATCACTGATGTGCCATGCAAATTGATTTTTACAGACGTCCCCATGAGAAACAATTTCCGTCCGAATAGGGCTTAAGAATGCCTATATGCCCACATTTCTGTACTCTGTACAGAGAATCTCTTCCTTGTGGAGCTATAATTGGAGAATCCAGCTCTAGTTTAATTATCTGGTATTTCCTGCTGGTTGGAGGGGTTGTGGGTGGGTTTTACGCCCCCGCTTTACCCATATAAAGACTCTTCTGCACCCCGAAATCCAGGATGAGTAACATTCCTGACATACTGAGAGAAGTAGAACAAAAAGAAAGTAAAATATCTAAGAGTTTTAGACTGAAGAGATTTCGAGGATTTGAAAGGTTTGGTTGACTTTGCATACACTTGTCCTACAGATTGCAGTGCTCTTGTTCCAGGCATATGACTGCCTGTGGTGACGCTGTTTACCCTCATTTGTCATGGTGACAGTTCTGGCTACAGCTACAGAGGAAAGGGCTGGCTCCATGTCTGAAGCGGTTAAATCATGGCAAGGCCTGTCCAGCCTCACACTTCTTGTCTGTGATTAAAACAAATCCTTATATAATCAGACAGAACCCATCACAAACACTTGAGGTGCATGTTGAGAGAGTTACAGTGGGATTCATTTGAGAGAAAAGGCACATTTCCTGTCATCTGGAGGTGTTTGGTTGTGTAAAAACAGAATGGGGACGTTTTTGGAATTCTCAGAACTGCAAACAGCTAAGTTTGGCGTTGAGTATGTGTGAGTTGCAGGGTGTGGGCCCTAGTCTAGCCCTCTGACCTAGCACAGTGAGTGTCCCCCAAGAGACCCCTGGCTTCATGGGAAAATCATTGCTCCATTTCAGTTCCCGTGGTCTGGAAGCAGCCACAGTGCATCAATTTGACCCGCTCCAGGCCCTGGATCTGGACCAAAGTGGGCTGAGAGACACCTGCTGACCTCTACTTGAGCAGAGAAACACATTGTATGTCGAGAATATAGGCGTCTTGAAACACTTTTTTTATAAAATGAAACTATTTTTAACTTGATACACCATCTTAAATATGCAACACCAGTTACAGGGCACTCAAGAAATGGTGTGAGCTGCACACATTGGCCAAGATGCCTGTCTAAATGTTTCTGGCTTTAGCAGTGTCTTTTGAAGAGCCTGAATTTGAATTTACTTTTCCTGGAGGGTTTTAGCATGCAATTTTCAAACTGTCAGCTTGCTGATCCAACCACAGTCAACATTTTCATTCTGTTATACACACAAAATGTTTTGATTTGTTCATGTATTCCTTCACTGATTCATTCAATTACTTTACAAGGGCCTTTTTTGTGTTTTAAGTGAGACACTGAATCATTAACTCTATGATTCATTAAGAACAGTTGATTACAACTGAAAAAAACAAATGATTTGGATTCATTCACTGATTAGTTAACTGGTTTAATGGCTTTAGGTGGCGACAAGTGTCTCTTTTGTGTTTTGAGTGAGACATTGAATCAATTACTCAAATAAGTCATTCACAACTGAAAAAAGTGTGCAGATTAATTTACTTATTTATTCATGGATTCATTCACTGAATTATTCAATGGCTTTCATGAGTTTGTATGCCCATATAATCTTTGCATACATGGTAAACAGTTTTGACTTACTGCCCGCTATGGAGAAGCATGGAGAGGATATTCTACTCGAGCTCCGATTTGACCTAGAACTACTGCATAGGTGGAATACATAAAGGAGAAAAAGGAGAGGAGAAGGGATGCCAAAAGAACTGATGCTGGGTAGAAGAGGCTACTTTTATGTCCTGGTATTAATTAGGGGTGAATTCAGGTTGATTGGGACACTTTTTGCCATTGAGACGACTGGGGAAAAGTGTCTCAATCAACCTGAATTCACTCTAGAAGAGTAGGTGGGTGTACCCGAAATTATGTTTGATAACTTCACTTAGTTGGTGACGAGGTGTTTGTGTGTCTTTTAGTGAGACATTCAATCATTAACTCAATGATTTGTTAAAATAACAGTCGTTCACAAACGAATGGAGGGATGGACTTCTGTAAACCCAGGAGGGTTTACAGAAAATCTTCTTATACTCCAATAACTGACTAGTCAGTTAGTTTATCATCATGACCCATTATTTGCTTAAAACTTCTGTTGCTTATTGTCTAAATTCAGTAACACTTAATTTTAAAGGTCCCCTTTAGACATTCTGTTGACTTTAAGAAACTTTACACCTACATGTCAATTGACCCTTCGGCGGGAGTTTGATTGACAAGCGATCTAACCAGTCATAACGGCGAATCCGCCATTTTGTCCGATAAAGCAGTCAGGAGTTAGAAGATTAACATCGGTGGACTTGAACTTGAAAAATGGTGTGTACTGACGTCTTTCTGCGTTTGAAACAACATTCCTTCTCATGTTCATTCATGTTTATTTGATGCTATAAATTAACTAGTAAGAAGAGATGATCGGTTCACGAGCTGCTTGAGCTGAGGCACTACAGCAATCTGTCATGATACATTAAAGAGCCACAAAACGTTTTTTATTGTTCGAATTTCTTAAAAAATTACACAGTTTGAAAGCTAGGACTTTGTTTAATATCATAAGTAACCTGCTCTGTCTTGTATGTCGACGTGTTGTCAGTGTCCTCTTTGCTCCGCGATGTTTTTTTTCACTCTGTGTGGCACGACAGCGCCATGGCTTGTCGGACAAAGCAACATTAACTAAGAGGGACGAGTCCTTGCGAATGGTCAATTAACTCAAATTAGAGTACTAATAGACTGTCTGCTTAATATCTGCTAACACTTTATTTTGAGACATTACTTTGCAACTACATCTTTGCAACTATAACTTATTCTACTAACCCAAACCCCTTGTTCTACTAACCCTAGCCTTTACAGTCTACTAATACTCAACTAATACTCTAATGAGAGTTAGTTGACATGTACTGTAGGTGCAACGTTATACTTATAAACAACAGAATGTCTAAAGGGGATCATCAAAATAAAGTGTAACCCTAAATTCACTCTGCAGAGAGAGAAATGTCTGCTTCAACTTTGTGTCACTTAGTGTGGTCAGCAAGAGCAGAATATAGAGGATCCTTATTCGGTCAAATGTTGTGACCCTTGTGCAACCCTGAAATAAATTCAAGGTAAAACACTTGTTTGGGCTTCGAAAAAATTGAGGGGAAAGGGTTGTTATGTGAAAGCCCAGAACAGCTCTCTCAAGAGCTTTTCAAGCGGATGCAAGTCAAGACAAAGGTTAACAGTTAACTTGAAATGTGTGTCTCTTGAGGCTACTGTAAAGAGGAGACATTTTTGAACTGGTCAAGTCAAACGTTCCTTGTTTTCCACACAGGGATAAGGATTACCATCTACGAACATATAAATCGGTGGTAATGGCCAACAAGCTGATCGACTGGCTGATAGCACAGGTAATATTTGATACTGTTTTATAAACAGATTGGAAACACAGTGACCTCCATAGGAAATGAGACCGGAAGAATGAATGGAGCAAAAGTAGTAGCTGTTTCCTAAACAGCCTGGATAATCTTAAATATACTGAGGTGGAAGTGAACTGTAACAATAAACCATCACCTAGCCACATAGTCTAGTTCTGACCACTTAAAATCAGTCGAATCACTACGAGACTGCAGATTTGGATTAAATTTGAAGTGTGGTTCAGATATTTAGAGGCAGCTTTCATCTTATTGAACACTGGCATGCATGAATGTGATGTATTGTGTTTGACCATGAAATTATTACCAGGCGGTCAACCCAGCTAACAAAAATATGTTCTAAGAACATTTTGCTAACATTCCCATTAGTTATAAAAACATTATTTCTGTTCTCTCAAATGTCAAGTTTTTTTAAAGTTTTAATTAATTTATTTTTTTCTTGGTTATGTGACCGTTAAGTTATCATTCTACTTTATGAATTTCCACTTAATCGAACATCCAACTAAACGTTTCAGGTAAAGACGTTCCATGAACAATGTGTGATGTTTTTGGAGAACATTATTAAAGGTGCCCTAGAATTAAATATTGAATTTATATTGGCATAGTTGAATAACAAGAGTTCAGTACATGGAAAAGACATACACTGAGTTTCAAACTCCATTGTTTCCTCCTTCTTATATAAATCTCATTTGTTTAAAAGACCTCAGAAGAACAGGCGAATCTCAACATAACACCGACTGTTACGTAACAGTTGGGATCATTAATATGTACGTCCCCAATATTTGCATATGCCAGCCCATGATCAAGCCATTAGACAAGGGCAGAACGTCTGGATGTGCACAGCTGAATCATCAGACTAGGTAAGCAAGCAAGGACAACAGCGAAAAATGGCAGATGGAGCAATAATAACTGACATGATCCATGATAACATGATATTTTTAGTGATATTTGTAAATTGTCTTACTAAATGTTTCGTTAGCATGTTGCTAATGTACTGTTAAATGTGGTTAAAGTTACCATCGTTTCTTACTGTATTCACGGAGACAAGAGAGCCGTCGCTATTTTCATTTTTAAACACTTTCAGTCTGTATAATGCATAAACACAACTTCATTCTTTATAAATCTCTCCAACAGTGTGTAATGTTAGCCGTTAACCACGCAGCATAGCCTCAAACTCATTCAGAATCAAATGTAATACATCCAAATAAATACTATACTTACATGATCCGATGTATGCAAGCAGCATGCATGACGAACATCTTGTAAAGTTCCATTTTGAGGGTTATATTAGCTGTGTGAACTTTGTTTATGCTGTTCAAGGCAAGCGCGAGCTCCGGGGGAGGGGGAGCACGGGAATTAAAGGGGCCGCAACCTATATATCGGTGCATAGTTAATGATGCCCCAAAATAGGTAGCTAAAAAAATGAATTTTGGTAAAGGTAGTTTGAGCTGAAACTTCACAGACACATTCAGGGGACACCTTAGACTTATATTACATCTTTTAAAAAGAAGTTCTAGGGCACCTTTAAAGACCAGATAACTTTGAACAAATGTTTTATTAGCATTACTGGAAGAATGTTTGTTTATAACTTTGAGAGAACCTTGCCACAACATTAGCTAAAGTTCTGAGAACATTCCCTGCTATCTGGGAAGTGACCCTTCAGAGTTATTGCACTGTAATGACTGGACCGTAGTAGTGACTGTGTGAATTAAATATGTTTTTCTGGAGCTCAAGGTAGGGTGTGTGACATTTTGACCGCTTGTAAGCAGATAAAGAGAGTGGCACTTATCTTTTTCTCCTCTGCAGGGTGACTGCCGAAGCAGAGAAGAGGCGCTGATCTTGGGGGTGGAACTGTGTGACAATGGATTCATGCATCACGGTATGATAGCTGTTTGTTTCATTGTCTCTTTTTTATTTCCTCGCTTTGTTTCTGTGTTTCTGTCTGATTATACCTTTTCTTTTTGTTTCTTTGGCATTGTATCTCTGTCAACGTTGTCTTTTTTATTTTTTTATTTTGTCATATCTTTTTTTATTTTGTCATATCTCATCCCAAGTGTCAACCAGGATGTTTTATGCATAAATCAAAGAAAATATAGTGAGGTTTATACTTTAAAACAACAGCAACAATGAAAAAAAAAAATGCAATATAAATGTGTTGAGATTACTTTACTGATTTTTTTTTTCATGGATTCATTCACTGATGTGTTCGATGATTCATTTTCTGATTCGTTCAGTGGCTTTAAGTGGTGGTGACAAGTGTCTTTTTGTGTGTTTTGAGTGAGATGTTAACTCAATCATTCATTTAAAAATAGTAATCTTTCACAACTGAAAAAGCAATCACACAAAGTGATGAACGAAAATGATTTGTTCACTAAATAGGCCTACTGCTACAAAATAACATCTTACACAGTTTTTATTCTTTATTTTGTTTTTAGAATGTTTTGAATGAAAAACATAAGAAATTTTAGATTAAGAAAATGATTTTTTGTAGTGAATTAGCTAAATTCGCATTGCAAAACTTTTCCTCTAACTGGATTCTGCACATTCTCTCTCTTGACAACAGCCTTGACCTTCTCCGCAATCCAAGTTTGACTGGCTTGTTTTCATGGCAACTGTTTGTTTACAGGATTCGGGTCTCATTTTCAGGGCACTTGATGCCAAAGTCCACATCATGCTTGTGTGACTCATTTATAGTCTAACATGGGCTGTTCTCTACAGCCTGCAATTGAGTTTCATACATGGCTAACTACCAACAAATTTATGGAACGTAATAACTACACTGGCGCTTGAATTTTTTGGCCTTGTATGTGATCATGGCATTCATCCATTTAAGCTAGTTCACTAGGTTATGTGACCATTAAAGCTAATTCAGCGTTATCTAATCTTGCCCATAGAAGTGTGGAGAACACTGGACCTCTTTTTCTCGTTGGGGGCATTTTTACTACAAAAGTGAAGGGATTGTTTAGAGCCCATGTTGCCCTGGTGACAGATTGAAATCCTGGCCTGTTCCTTTTCAGGGGACCCACTTTCTATAGAAAAGGCTTCCCCTCTGAAACTCTCTGTACAGCTCTTGTCATTCCAGTACATTGTGTTACTCTCTTCTGTGTACTACTCATATTCAATTTACACATCAATTTGATCCTTATATAACAACAAAGATAAGCTGTATAGAAGCTGTATAGAATAGAATAGAATAGAATAGAATAGAATAGAATAGAATAGAATAGAATAGAATCAAGTGATATTTTAGTACAGAGGTACTGTACTGGCCTAGATGAAACTATTCTCTGCGGGTACATGAGCACTGAATGGCCGCTGACGGCCTGGAGCTCACATCTGCGAAAGCGTATAAACAAATTGTAAAATGGGCGCTATGTTTATATATGAGTCGTATATTTGAGGTCTAAATAACTACATTCTCACCTAAAAAAACTCTTAAAACTACATTCCGTGACCCAACAGTAGTATTTGTAAAAAAATATGGTGGATTTGCTCGACCACCATGACAGTTGCCACAAGCGGAGTGATACAAATGGTGAAACGATTCCAGTGCTGATACCGGGGGAATATCGCACGATTCGAGAACCAGAAAGAACTGCTGTATAAATATAATATAATAAAAAAACAGAGATGTCACACCCCAGGACATGTCAGTTATGTAGCTTACATTTAGCACTACTGAATGAGCATCAGGTATTATTTGTCCTAAAACACCTTGCTTTTGTCTTTTCGCAGTTTTGGAGAAAAGCGAATTTAAGGATGAACCTCTTCTGTTCCGCTTCTTCGCTGATGAGGAGATGGAAGGTTCCAACACCAAACACAAGCCCATAAAACACGATCTAAAAATAGTGGAGAATGTCATCGCCAAGTTGCTGCTGGTGAGAGATGTCATCTGTAATCGCCTACAGCTGATGGCACTTACAATAGCACACGTTGGCGTGAGCCCATGTGGTTTTCATCCACTCGCATGGGGCTTTTCTGCTTCGGCACATACGGGGGGTCTGAACTCGGGCCAGCTCTGACTCTAGAGTCTTCACCAGTAATTATGCTTGACTGTTCCTAAAGCAGCCTCTCATTACACTTAAACATGAAGTCAACTGGTTTGACAGTCTTGGCCCGCGAGAGTCTGAAATTCACATTCTAGGAGCGCCTCAAAAGCATGAATCGTAATAAAATATCACTGCATGACACAGCAACAGCCAACACTGTTAAGTTATGATAACTGTGAAATGTGTACTCTGATTTCAGATAAAGCCGAGTGAAGGAGGTTATGGTTTCACGCTAGAAGATCGAAACAGAGTACCCATCGTCAAATCAGTGGAGAAAGGTTCCCATGCTGAGGTGCGTGTGTTACCTTTGTCTGGGTGGTTGTAAAAAAAACAGGCATGGGCCATAAGGTCACTGAGCCCGACATACACAGTTCAATACGCCATCAAAACTCGGTCCTGGAGGGCCACTGTCCTGCAGAGTTTTGCTCCAACTGGCCTCAACACACCTGCCTGGAAGTTTCTAGTATGGCTGCATCCGAAAACTTGCTGACTTGTTGCCTCTCTGCCTTATAGGCAGTGACTCTGCAAGCAGCGTTTGTGCATGAAGGTTCCTCGTGACTTCTGAGGCAGCGTAACAGTTTAATGATCTACAGCAAAATAGAGTGAGATTTGGTGAGAAATAAACAAATATTTAATTACTACACTAGTAATTCTCACTAGAAATTACATCAGAAGTGGAAAACATTGGTCAAAAATGTACAGAAACCGCAACTTTCAGACGCCATCTTTCTTTTTCTACCTTAATTGTCACCGAATGGAAAGCATAGGATTGTGGGATTTCAAAGGCATACATCTGTGCTACCTTCAAAACTCGATCAGATGAAGGTATCTCAGGAGATTGGATTTGGACGTGCCTTGACGCCTTCCTACCTTGGAATGCGTCCTCCAAAGGCAGCATTTTAAAGTTTTCGATGCAGCCCATGTCTAGTAAGACACTGATTAGCTGGTTCAGGTGTGTTTAATTGGGGTTGGAGCTGAACTCTGTTACGTAACAGTCAGGGTGTACGCCCCCAATATTTGCATATGCCAGCCCATGTTCCCAACGTTATGAAAGGCATTAGACAAGGGCAGCCAGTAACGTCTGGATCTGCACAGGTGAATCAACAGACTAGGTAAGCAAGAACAACAGCGAAAATGGCAGATGGAGCAATAATAACTGACATGATCCATGATAGCATGATATTTTTAGTGATATTTGTAAATTGTCTTTCTAAATGTTTTGTTAGCATGTTGCTAATGTACTGTTAAATGAGGTTAAAGTTACCATCGTTTCTTACTGTGTTCACGGAGACAAGAGCCGTCGCTATTTTCATTTTTAAACACTTGCAGTCTGTATAATTCATAAACACAACTTCATTCTTTATAAATCTCTCCAACAGTGTAGCATTAGCCGTTAGCCACAGAGCACAGCCTCAAACTCATAGAGAATCAAATATAAACATCAAAATAAATACTTTACTCGCATAATTCGAAGCATGCATACAGCATGCATGATGAACATCTTATAAAGATCCATTTGAGGGTTATATTAGCTGTGTGAACTTTGTAAATGCGCTGTAATATAATCGAGAGCTCGTGTGGCAGGGAGCACACGAATTAAAGGGGCGATTCGCTGAAAAAATCAGTGCATAGTTAATGATGCCCTAAAATAGGCAGTTAAAAAAATTTATTTAAAAAAATCTATGGGGTATTTTGAGCTGAAACTTCACAGACACATTCAGGGGACACCTTAGACTTATATTACATCTTGTGAAAAAGCATTCTTGGGCACCTTTAATGCTTAAGCCATTTATAATCTTACTCCAAAAAAGGAAAATAAGTTAAAGTGTACTATACATGACCACATGCATTGTTGGCTTATTAAGTGTAACTGAGTTAAGAACATACATGCAAACACGCTCACTGTGGTTCTCAATTGGTTTTCTTCAAGACCCAGATTTTACTTTGGACAATAAGAGACTTGGGTAAAGTTGGTTTTATATTCGCACATTCGGACTTCTGATAAATTCAGACTTTCCAATAAATGTGCAATAAATTAATGTTTGCAAATTTTAAGCAGCGACATGATATTGACAACCAACGATTGTCAACTTACAACATTTTTCACAGTCGATCAAAATAGGGAAGTATTGTTTTAATGGCATATTTACTTGTGAATGTCCACTGAATGTCCAATGTAGTGTGATTAACAAGGCTATTGAATACGGATGTCCGAATGTGCGAATATAAAACCAACTTTACCCAAGTCAATAAGAGTTGACCCAATAATTTTATCATAAAGTGAAAAAGAAAATGTCTTTAAAATGATGCAATACAACATTAAGCCCCAAGAAGCAGTGGTTTAGCTGTTCTAAAATCATTGTAAACCACAGCTTCATACATTCAAAATATATCTGGCTAAGGTTTAATAAAGTTTTATAAAATAAACAGCAACAGTTGATAATTTATAGATAACAAATAATAATTATTTTGCCAAAAATGTAGTTCTTCAGAACAGCCAATCATAATTGAGGACCGGAACTATCCATTTTGCAATTTATAATTTTAATATCTAATGATTTTAATGCTATAGGCTGAATTGTAAAAGTGACTGAAAAGTGACTCTTTTCTAAAAAATGTTTTTTTTTTTTTTTTTTTGTCTCCCGGTTTTATTAATGGCATTTCATTCAACCTGTTGGCACATAGTCCATGTTTGCATATAAGAAGTGTTTTCTCTTATCTTTACAAGTTGAAAAGCCTATTCATTTTGTTTTCATAACCAAGCTTAATTCATTTGCATTTTGCTATTTTGCTATATTAAGCATAGTTTTTCTCTTGCTGTCCATGACCCTATCAGAATAGACCTGCGGCCCATTTTTGGGGTCACGACCCAACAGTTTTGCCTTCAGCATTTCTACTCAGACTTGCTGTGAATATAAAGCTAGGCTTCTCAAATGTATTTCTAAGCATAGTAAAATTAGAAAAAAGAAGACAACAAACAATAATACAATAGTGAGTGGTTTTAATGAGAAAATGTATGCCCCAGTTGTCAAGGTCATATTAGGTTGCGTTCAGTGACCAATTAAACATCAGTTGAATCCCTAAACTTTCACAATTTTCACTTAACACACTCTATTTGAACTTGCTTTTTGGTAATTAGCATTTTGATGTGTGCCTTTGTAGGCATATAACAGAAATAGACATCAAATCATTCTTGAGGTTCCTTTTAGTGCTTTAATATGTTGGATCTGTTGGATCAAACTCTGGTAAATGTGGTGAAGCGAACTGCTCGGTTCTGACGTAGAGAGAGTAATGCTACCCAGAACTGAAGTAACTTGTGCGTCACAATCCCATCCATGCTGCATTGCATGTGGATCAGCACTGTATGTTTCCAATGTAGAGAAGTGAGAAAAAAAGAAATAGGCAATAAAATCCAGCTGTGCACTCACATAGATGAAGAGCTGTCTCATAAAAATAGCAAAAAGTATTGGTAACTGATAGAAAGACAGTGGCCGAGAGAGAGAGGATAAAGGAAAGAGGTATTATAGAGGAAAGTGAATGAAAAAAGGAAGGAGAAAGCAACAGAAAATAAAGAAAAGCTGCCCAGCCATTTTTCTCAATGCTGATGAAAAACATAATCCGGAAACAGAGGACTGTGCATTTTATTGTTGGAGAAGAATGGTTATATTTATAGGAGTCAAGAGACGTGTCCAATTCATTCATTGAAGCACAGTGTGAATGAATTACATCCACTTGAGAGCTCAGAGTAGGAAGTTGCACATATGGATGAAAGGATTGAATCATGCACCTGTGAAAATGAAATTAAAATCTATGTATATATCCATCCATCCATACAGAAGATATATAGATTAACCCTGAAATCTAAAAAGATCACACATAAAAATGTATGAATATTTAATTAGATGCAAAGAAATGATGCTCAAAAATATTATTTTGTCATTTCAAATCTAATTTGTTGTGAAATGTTTTACTTTAAAAGTGTTTGTGCTATCTGTTTATTTTAAATAAATAATAATGAGTTTTATGTATGGCTATGCAATGACATTCCCACATTTAACTGTGGCCTAAGAGTGCAACTGTACATCTACTGTAGGTTGAGAGCTTATTTGATATTCTTTTGTGCCTCTTGTGCAGATGGCTGGTCTGGAAGTGGGGAAAAAGATCTTTGCCATTAATGGGGACCTGGTCTTCTTGAGACCTTTCCAGGAGGTGGAAAACTTCCTAAAGCAGTGCTTCCACAGCAAAGGCCCCCTCAGAGTACTGGTCAGCACCAAACCCAGAGAGTGAGTGGAAAGACTTCATAACGCCTGATCTATGTTGACATACAGGCTATAAAGCCTGATATCAATTAAAGAACATCCTTTCAGCTTGATATTTAACTGCAACTCAGAAAAGACAATACACTTAGCAGTGGCTGGAAAATGTGGCGTGTTTAGCGGCCAAATTGATGTCTGTGTGTCTGTCTGCTCCACAGGACTGTGAAGATCCCAGACTCTGCAGACGGCTTGGGCTTTCAGATCCGGGGATTCGGCCCATCTGTGGTGCATGCGGTTGGCAGAGGTAAGAGCGAACAGAGAGAAAGGAAGAGAGAAAAACTGGGCTGGGCTACAGGAAGTTACTTATGCCCTTTATCCTACTGTGTTTTTGAACTTCAGCTGGATCACAGCTGGAGCTGTAGGTACAGGACTGGACTTGAGCCAGACTGCAAAGTGCAACACAGACACACACACATCTATATATAAATAGAAAGACCCGCACAACTCTCGCTTCCTACTGTGTCTGAGATGCATTTTTATCAAACATGGTTAGAGATGAATGAGAAAAGAAAACCAATTCAGCTTACACTGTCACTCCTGAGGAGAACAAGAGATAGAAGAACAATCCTCGCTTCACACCAAACAGAAGCTGCTTGCATTCCGAATGATTTGTGCAAATCCACATTCTAAATTAATCCAGTTTATTTTGAAAGATCATTTACTTGAAAGGTTTGAATTCTGACTAATTCTGGTGGAAGTTAGCAAGAAGGCTAAATTCTCTTATAGCAGCTTTAACTAGTGGTCAACTGATATATTGCTGAAGCCATTATTTCAGCCACATTTTTCAATTATCGCCATTGTCTGCTCAGATGCGGGCATTTGTGATATCATATATGTCGGCTTTATATTGGCCACTGGCCACTATGCTCTCTAAGATATCAGCATCAGGCATCAAAACAACCCATATCGGTTGACCACAAGTTTTTAACTATCTTAATCAGCAAGACGACATTAGTTAACCAGCTTCACTAGAAAGGCTATTTTGATGGCTGACATGTCTTTGGAGGATAGGGTTTTAGAGAAATGCCATATGTTTGAATGTTTTGAAGTCTTGTTAACTGTTAGCAAGAATGCTAACAATGCTTACAGCAGCATTTACTAGCTTATTAAGACTTCCTTGGTCTACCATTTTTGCTAGCAAGACTATGCTGGTTTGTCAACTAGCTTTAGCTAGATTTTGCCAGCAATCAAACCAGTAATAAGTAACATTCATCATGGAAGGTATGGACATTTATAACTGAATGGAAGTTAGCAAGAATGCTAACATCGCTTACAACAGTGTTTACTAGCTTAAAGGTGCCATAGAACGCTTTTTCACAAGTCTAAGGTGTCCCCTGATTGTGTCTGTGAAGTTTCAGCTTAAAATACCCCATAGATTTTTTTTTTTTTATTCAGTTTTTTAACTGCCTATTTTGGGGCTTAATTATAAATGTGCCGATTCAGTGCGTATCCCCTTTAAATGCTCGCGCTCCCCGCCCCCAAGCTCGCGACTCTATAATACATTGCATAAACAAAGTTCACACAGCTAATATAACCCTCAAAATTAATCTTTACAAAGCGTTCGTCATGCAGCATATCAGATCATGTAAGTATAGTATTTATTTGGATGTTTACATTTGATTCTGAATGAGTTTGATAGTAGCCTATGCTCGGGCTAACGGGCTAAAGCTAACGTTACACACTGTTGGAGAGATTTATAAAGAATGTTTATGAATTATACAGACTGCAAGCGTTTAAAAATGAAAATAACGATGGCTCTTGTCTCCGTGAATACAGTAAGAAACGATGGTAACTTTAACCACATTTAACAGTACATTAGCAACATGCTAACGAAACATTTAGAAAGACAATTTACAAATATCACTAAAAATATCATGTAATCATGGATCATGTCAGTTATTATTGCTCCATCTGCCATTTTTTGCTGACGTCTTTGCTTGCTTACCTGCATAAAGTCCGTTTATTTGTCTCTGTGCGGCTCCAGACATTAATACTGGCTTGTCTAATGCCTTGAACATGGGCTGGTATATGCAAATATTGGGGGCGTACATATTAATGATCCTGACTGTTACGTCACAGTCTGTGTTATGTTGAGATTCACCTGGTCTTCAGTGGTCTTTTGCAAAAATCAAATGTACATAAGAAGGAGGAAACAATGGTGTTTGAGACTCACTGTATGTAATTTCCATGTACAGAACTCTAATTATTTAACTATGCCGAGGTAAATTCAATTTTCAATTCTAGGGCACCTTTAAGACTTTCTTGGTCTACCATTTTTGCTAGCAAGACTATGATGATTTGTCAACCAGCTTTAGCTAGATTTTGCCAGCAATCAGACCAGCAATAACATTAATCGTGGAAGGGATGGACATTTATGCTAGCCTAAGCTAGTTTTTTCATTAGGGTAGTACCATACGGATTTTAGTTTCTCCTCCCACATTTAGAAGGTCAGCTGCTCCTTCAAGTGATTGCTGTTCATAAGCTCAGTGGGGAGTTATGATAATTATTACCCTGCCTAATGTCCTTGCTTGTTCTTAAAAATTGCTTTTGCCTGAGTTTCACTGGCTGCAGAAGTGAGAGAGCGTTTACTCAGGAAAAAAAATGCAGCGTAAAGACTTCAGACCATGAAATGTGATTAGAGAACTTTTAATACAGAAAAAGATATTCAATATAAGCTCTGTTTGTTTAGGAGATTATGCAAACAATCTATGAATATTTAGTCTCTCCAGTGAAAGTTAAAATGTCGGCCTGTCCTTCAGACGTCTTTTATAGGATCCACACATCATCTACAGATAAACAGCTCCTGATTTTACTGATGTGCTTTGCTTTTCTGAAACCACACTCATTTCAGTTTACAGTACCACCGGCTGTAATGCAGAAAGTGGCGCTCTTGCCAAGTGGGTCTGTCTATGCTAGATGGATCCTAACCTTGGGGCCAAACTGTTTATGTGATTTGCTTGACTAGCATTTGGATGTGAACTTTAAAAGAAGGGTAACCACAGAGAAGATTTTGGCCATTATTTATGCTCTGCTTATACATAGATCTAGTGGCTATTTATGGGTCTGTTTGTTAAAATTGAGATTGTGTGTTTAGGAGATTTGTGTTGATTTGTGTTTCTCCCCTCCTCATTTGTGTTTGCACACTCAAAAACACGTCTGTGTTCCAAAACTTACAACCTTATAATTAAGTAATTTAGGATGCTTTACATGCTTTACAACAACTTTAAATGCCATACAAATAGCACTCAGCACAGGAGAATCAACAGAGTTCTCACGTTGCTAAGTTAGCATCTTGCTAACGGCTAATGGCTTGATGCTCTAGTTAAAATAAAATGTAGCACACACATGAATAAAATAGTAAACATAGATAATCAGTAGTTAGCATTTTGCTAAGCTAACAGCACTATAGTCTCATTAGCAGAATAATACTTCTGGGATTATGCCATTCTATCTTTAAAAGTTGACCAAAATAGATATCTTAGCAGACAACACAATTAAGTTGTCCACATTTTCAAACATCTGTTACCTCTTTCTCTCTTCCTGTTTCTCAAAAGGCACTGTTGCAGCAGTTGCCGGCCTTCACCCAGGCCAGTGCATCATTAAAGTGAATGGTATCAATGTGAGCAAAGAGAGCCATGCCAGTGTCATCGCCCATGTCACGGCTTGCAGGAAGTACCGGCGACCCACACAGGTGAGAGTGCAAACATCCCCTCCATACGTGCACTATTCCTGACCTTTCTGAATAGTAAATATCTATCTATAAAGTACAACAGAGTGTATACTGTAGCAGAAGCCTTTGTGATCCAGTTTGGGTCATTATCCAGTTATGGCTCCTTTTGCGGGATAGAAGAGGGCTAGGAGGCTAGATGGGCGTTTGAGGGATATGGATTAAGGAATGGTCCAGGCAGGCCTGTGTTTGAGGGTAATAAAGGACAGGCTTGGCACAGATGGTGTGGTTGGCACACTGGCTGGACTCTGGTTTTCATCAGGCATGGAAAAAGAAAGTGAGGGGGTGTTCACTCTCCTACTGAGCAGGGATTTGCGGCCCACCATCAAGAGGAGTCTTGCATCTCAGTCGGTTAAAACAGCAGACGGAAATGTTCGGCAGAGACATAGACAGAAGAGGATGTGGGGTGGATGTGCTTTAGTCTGTTAAATGCATAAAGGCTGTGATGTACTCACAGCGAAGTTCTTTTTCATACTTCGCTTAAGGGTAAAAAGAAGTTCAAAATACCTGAGTAGCGGTATACTTTTAAGATGAGTGACATGGTGAAATTTTCCAGACAAAAAAAGGTCCATAGTCTATTGTCAGTAGTGTAGCAATATATGTAGCACAGCTCAAACAGAAATCACATTAAAAACAAAGCATCTGATCATAGTGACGTATATTTACACCAGCTCTGCATGGTATTCTGAATGGTATTTCAATGGTGTTTTCCAGGCACAGTGAACTTTTGATGGAAGTTTGCTTTGGGTAGCTGTATTATTTTTTTTTGCTTTTTTTTCTCTCCTAAAATTCCTTTTTGACAAAGTAAGTGTATAGAGCTTTAAAATCTGGATAGCATTGCTCAGATAATTTGTTTGTTGAGAAATGTTTAGAGGGGACATCTTATGCCCCTTTTTGCGATATGTAATATTAATATAATAAGTCTCTGGTTTCCCCAGAATGTGTCTGTGAAGTTTCAGTTTAAAATACCCCACAGATCATTTATTATACCATGTTGTAAATGCCCATTTTTGAGTGGAAGGAAAAACATGATGCTTTTGTGCATGTATCTTTAAATGCAAATGAGCTGTTGCTTTCCAGAAGAGGGTGGAGCCTGTACATGACTTTGGTATTATGTTGGTATCAAATGTTTGAGACATTGTTGAAATCTCTTTTGAAACTAGAGGAGAAACATGGTAGATTACCAGGGTTTTTTTTTTTTTTTTTCTTAGAGGAATCTTTTCCATGCTTTTTGCTTTACATCCAGCCTTGTTGATATCTAGGAGAAAAAAAAAGGTTTTAACTTTGTAATGTTTGTGTCCTATGGGAGTGTGTTATCAACTTGCAATCCTTGTTCTGAAAGCAAGTCTGAAAATGTTGTTTTGTTGTTCTTTATTGCAGCAAGACTCTATTAAATGGGTATATAACAACAGCGAGAGCGCACAAGAAGACCACCAGAGAACCAATCAGAAGCCTGCCGCAGGGGAGAACGGAGATGTGTTTGAGTGTAAAGTTGAAGGTGCTGATACACACACCAGTGCAATCACATACTATACACACAAGACAAGTACACACTTTTTCATCCTCCCACACTAGCCTTGATATTTAGTCTTTTTCTTTGTCCTCTGCGACACTAACTTAACAAGTCTCACTTCAGTAGCAGAATTCACCGGACATGGAAACAACTCATGTCTCATGGTTTATTGACAGCGTTGATTTTTACACTTGCGTTTGTCTTTTGACCAAAATTTAGTCAATATTTTGCCACATTTGTTTAATAGTTTAATTATGCACATTTGATTTTTAAAATATTTTAGTTGACAATTAAATTATGAAAATTTGTGAAACTTTAACAGAACAAACTTACATTTAAGTAAAATTATACATAATAGTAGCATCATGCAGAAATCATAGGACAAGTAAAATTATACAGCATAATAAAATTTGAAATTAAAATTATCATCACAATGTCTTGACTTCATGATAATTTGTTGCGTTTTTGTCAGTAATTTTGTTAATAACAAAATTAACACTGCTCTTTGCCTTAAAGGCACAATATGTAAATTTCGCCTCTAGAGGTCTCTTATTCATAAAGGTGTAGCTTGATGACGCCTTGATTTTGCGGAATCATGGGAGGTGTTGTCTTTACGTCTACAGCAGGTGGAAAAGGACCGGGCAGAAATAATATTCATACTTCGAAGACACTTGTTGCACACTGAAGTAAGCTAGATCGATGTTAAGCATGGTAAAACATGCTACTCGTTGTAAATCAAGAAAACGAGATTAAAACAAGAAGACTTAGGGGCCGTTCACACAGAACGCGTCTTTGCGTCTAAAAACGACTCAGCGCTCAGGAGTGGTTTTAAAAAAAAACGCAGCATAGAACGCGAGAGTCTCGAGACGCGCTTTTGAGACGTGATGCAATAACGACAATAACGGAAATAATAGAAATAGGCAAACAGCAGAATTGACAGATACAAGTTTTGACATGGAAAAAAAGAAAATAAGATAATAATGAGCCTTGTTGCAGTCATATAAAACAGTTGTCATGCCAACTTGCTATTGTAAACAGAAGCTCGCAACGCTTGCCCCGCCTCCGAGTTCTTCTGATTGGTCCACTGTTTTGGAACTGACATTGATGAGCGGCGCTGCATGTAAAAGTTGAAATTCTTTTAACTTGACACGGCGTCTTAAAAACGCGGCGCTCATGTGAGAGGCGCTGCAAAAGACGCGAGATGCGAGCGTAACGGTCATGCACGTCCGTCAAGCGTGTTTACATAGAAAAACAATGGGAAAGTAGCGCATTGGAATAGAAAAACGCATTCTGTGTGAACAGGCCCCTTACTGTGTTGCGCTATATAACAATGATTAGTTTTCTGTTGATGAATGAATCCAAACAGTTGCTCACCTGTCTAATAAAACACATATTAAAGCGTCTTTGGTGTTTCCATGGTTTCTACAAAATAAAACCGGAAAACACGGGCACGATGTCATCGATAGGTGACGCACAGACCCGGTCCGTCAACAAAGTATATATCACTGTTCTAGTGCCTTTTGGATATTTTAATCCAAAAATCTTACATATTGTGCCTTTAAAGGACCTAATAGAATATAAATGGGTAACATTGAAACTACTGGTTTGTGTGTTCAACAGAAGTCATGGACAAGTTCAACACCATCGCCATAATAGACGGAAAAAAAGACCATGTTAGCCTGACAGTGGATAACGTGTATCTGGAGTACGGCGTCATGTACGAGTATGACAGCACGGCCGGGATGAAGTGTCACGTCTTGGAGAAAATGGTGGAACCAAAAGGCTTTTTCAGCCTCACGGCCAAGGTAGAGTTTCCACAGACACACACCAGCCATTATCTCTGCTGTTGAGCACCAGTGAATTAATTCATACGGAAGAAGAGGAGACCACAGGGATTGTCTTGTACATTTGTGAGGGCCTCTTCACAGTTCACACATAACACACAGCCACTGATAGAAGCTGACAGCAGAGTATATTAAACCAAGTGTGTGTGACAAATAAAAAATGGTCTTTACGACCCCCTGCTGCGGAATAAAAGGATAAACACTTTAAATCACAGAGCTTGTCGCTGTGTGGTGACTAAGGAAGGGAAGAGACATAAATGGAAATTTATACATAAGGATATTTCTGCTCATTTTTATTTACTTTGCCAGAATTTTCACTGGCCCCACCATAATTATAATTATTTTTCAGCAATGATTGTCAGGAATAACTTCAGCTTTTCTTAAAAAAAGCTATAACTATATAAAAAAGCTATAACTCTATGACATCTAGAAATTCATAAAGACATGTTTACTGGAAAACAATGCAATGTGCAATATTACTTCACAATATATAGCTGGATTTTAAACGTTTAACTTATTATTAATATTTAATATAATATGTGATGTTTCTGTCCTACGGGAGTGTATCAACTTGCAATCCTTGAAAGCAAGCCTGAAAACATTGTTTAATATAATAATATAATATTTAAATAGTTTAATGTAAAATTATAATGTGTTTAAATACTTCTTTCTAAAATATTAAAAAAAAAAATCTTACTTTAACTTTTGCACAGTATAATTATATATATATATATATATATATATATATATATATATATATATATATATATATATATATATGTGTGTGTGTGTGTGTAAAATAAAATGTGATTTATTAATGTTGTGGCAAAGCTATTACTCCAATCTTCAGTGTTACGTGATCCTTCAATAATAATCATAATTTGCTGCTTTGGAAGACATTATTGTCAATGTTGAAAACAGCTGTGCTGCTTAATATTTTTTTGAAAACCGTGATACATTTTTTAATGATACTAAACTTTTGAATGGAATAAATATTCTGTTGTGCTGTTATACACATTTGCCAATCTTTATTTTTTAATCTATTTGGCAATCAAGTAGTTTGCAATTTAATATCGCAGAAATCTTGATCGTGGCCCTCAGATGTTTTTGTATTCAGTCGTTCTCCAAGTTTTGCAAGCGTTACAAGTTTCATATGCAGTGCGCACATCTCTCCATTTTTGCGTCAGCAAGGGAGAGCAAGAGTAACAGATACTGTTATGTAAAGTGTGATATCTGCTGTTGATTATTAACATTTGCTTGAATATGTTTAGCATTGCATGCAGCATCCTGTGTGATCTCAGCTGTTCTGAATAGCTGTTTATCATGCTTGTTTACAAATGAACGCCATATTTCCTTTCCCTGAATTGATTTCTGAGATTTACAATCTGCATTAATGAACTAACAGCTGTCAGGCAAGACGGTTCAGCGTTCAGCGGTGGGGGCATCACAGCTTGACAGTGACATCTCAGAAACACACCTAATGGGACTCTGATGTATTGACATGTTCTACATATTAAGACTCTTTTGTTTTTAATCCCCTTAACTGCCAGAAATTTCTGCCTCATTACAAACATCTGCTTGGGTAGGTCTGTACTTCCTCTGAGAAAACTCTCTTCAGATGAATTTTCATATTTCAGTGCTGTTCGGTAGATTACATGCAATTGTTATGGTCTCAGCGTGCTCTTAAATTTCCTGTCTCCTCCACAGTCTCACAGGCAGAGCCTTCGCTCTCTGATGAGAAAATACTTCTACCACCGTGTGTGTGTAAATGTTCACTTTGATTGGTGCTGTACTTTAGATTTAATTTTATTGCTCTAGTCTATACCATTATACTTTTTGCATAGACACAGCGGTAAAAGTGGTAATTGATTATCAAAAGTTATATATATATATATATATATATATATATATATATATATATATATATATATATATATATATATATATATATATATATATATTCATTCATTAAATAATAATATATATTCAATAATATATATATATATATATATATATTCATTAAATAATAATATATATTCAATAATATATATATATATATATATATATATATAATTTTGTGCTAGTTTATTTAGTTTTATCACGATGAATTTATGACCGATATATTAATTAAAAAGTGAAAAGTTATAGCTAATACAATTAACAAAATTCATCAAATATTTTTGATTAGATTAAATGTTCATTCATAATTAAACCAATTAAATTACATACATTTAGAATGTACAATGTAATATAATTAGTGCTGTTGAATTAATTAATTGCAAATAATGGCATCTAACTAATAAACACTCCTTTAGTGTGTCACAGGACATCTACACTTGTTTTTTGTAAAGTTATACTGTTTTTACTTTTATACAAGTATTGAGGAAATAAGGGTTAGATGCAGCATGTCCCTGCAATAACCACAAGGGAACAACAAAATTCTGTGTATCTGTTCTGGGAAATGCATGCAGTGTTTCTAACTCACTTGACCTACAGCAGATTTGCTCACTTCATCTTCATTACTAACAAATGAATGGTGAAAAGCACATCTGTTATATGACAAAAGCACATTTTTTCTGCCAGAACTCATGTTCTATGTCTTTCTTTGTGTGGTTTGTCAGATTTTAGAGGCCTTGGCCAGGAACGATGAGCAGTTGGTGCAGACCTGCAGTCGACTGAGCTCCAGCACAGAGCTCATCCCAGAGGACCTGCAGACTAGATTCAGTGCCATGTGCGGTGAGAGACTGGAGCATATCAATCGAAGAATCACCAATTACAGGAAGGTCAGCACGAATTGTGTGAAACACTTCTTCTTAAAATGGGTCTGGACTGGTTAGTGCTGTTCTAGCTGGCGGTCTTGCTGGTTATACTAGCTACAAAAACCGGTAACACTTTACTTGAAGGGGTGTGCATAAGACTGACATGACACCTTCATAATCTTGACATGACACGTGTCATGAATATGAAGGAGGTTTTATGCATGTTTATGACAACTGTCATTAAGTGTCATTCACTCAATTATGTCATTTTTAATGCAAAGATGACATTGTTTGAGATGTCTTTGTTACGACAACTTGACATAAACCAATACATCATAACCTGTCAGTGTCTTTGTCATGACAACTTGACATTAGCAAAACATCATAACCTGTCATAAACATGACATAGCAGATTAATTATCAAACTTAAAAAAACTACTTAGCTTTATGGGTTAACATTACATTACATTATTTTGGTAATATTTCAGTATAGGGAACACATATATAAACGATTAACTATGACTTTTCCCTCAATAAACTCTTAATTTACTACTTATTATAGTTAATTGTTAGGTTTAGGTATTGGGTAGGATTAAGAATGTAGAATAAGGTCATGCAGAATAAGGCATTAATATGTGCTTTATAAGTACTAATAAATAGCCAATATTTTAGCCATATGAATGCTAATAGTAATAAGCAACTAGTTAAAAGACCCTAAAATAAAGTGTTGCCATTATTTTATAACAGTGTCATCTTTTTTAAGAAATTTGAAATTGTCTATTATCTGACCTTCTGTTGGTTTTTTGGAAACAAAAAAACAAAACAAAAAAAAAACATGAAATGAAAAATAGTCATGACGCTGTTATAAAATTATTTGTCAGAGTATTGTCACTTAATGACATTTTAATGACAAGTTCAATTTGTACCACTGTACTTGAGCTCAAGATACATATTCATGACACTTTTATAATGGCCTCATGACAGCCAATGTCAAAACCAGCCACATGACAGTTTAATGTAATGTTAACCCATAAAGCTAAATAATGTCAAGTTGTCATGACAAAGACACTGACAGGTTATGATGTATTAGTGTATGTCAAGTTGTCATAACTCGGACATCTCAAACAATGTCATCTTTGCATTAAAAATGACATAATTGAGCGAATGACACTTAATGACAGTTGTCATAAACATTCATAAAACCTCCTTCATATTCATGACATGTGTCATGTCATGATTATGAAGGTGTCATGTCAGTCTTATGCACACCCCTTCAAGTAAAGTGTTACCCAAAAACCTAGTGGTGAAACCTGCACACCCACATCCAAAACACAAGTATATGCTGGTGTTTTAAGCAGGCTGGATCATGAAAACTTATTTTGAATGTCTTGATACATTTCTTTGGTTGGTTGCCTTTATAAGGCTTCAGCTAAGAAAACTTCGTTTGACTTGTAGCACTTCTATTTAGGTTACCGAACAGGAAACCGTCCCACCCTGTCCTTTTTAACACCAGCTGGCCTTGATTGATGAAATATGCAAGTCCACCATTACCAAGGGAAACAGACTTGTGCAAAATGTCATTTTTAATTTCCATCAGCTGCTTTTATTTGGAGCAAGAAAAGGAAAATATGTCTGCAAGCATCTGACAATTTCCCTTGTTTTTCCCTGTGATCTGATTCAACATCCCACTCGGCACTGGATTAATTAGCCGTTGCTTCACTGGCTATAAATAGCTCTGAACATCCCGTCCCGTTGCATAATTTCCTTCTGCTGCGTTCTCAGTAGGGCCCAGTGAGAGGTCTGGCAGGGTCCGGACCCCGGACACGGAAGCTCCCCGTTTGTCAAAGCTATCCAGGAATGTGGGAAGTGCGGTCTGAAGGGAGGTTATGTGTCTAGTGCAGCTGTAAACCGTCCAGTGTAGTCCGTGACCACAGCCATAGAATCATTAGGTCATTGTTAGAAAAAGGCGAGGTTCAACTCCCTGCTCAAGGGGAACATCATTGAGGTCTTGTCAGATGATTTAATTACATGCTCCTATACCTGAATGCAAACTGTTCATAATTTCAGGTGCAATATGGATCTATTCATGAACAATGTTTGTAAATAAATTACCCCTGATTGATTGATTGATTGATTTTGTACAAATAGTGCATTACGTGTGGCCGATGTCGATAGACGTCCTTCTACAAGACAATGAATGAGGGTGCAAACTGACTCTGCAGTTGAATTTGATGAATGTTGTGCTGAATAGCCCATCTTAAAGGATTAGTTCACTTTAAAATGAAAATTACCGCAAGCTTTACTCACCCTCAAGCCATCCTAGGTGTATATGACTTTCTTCTTTCTGATGAACACAATCAGAGATACATTAATAAATATCCTGATGCATCCAGGCTTTATAATGTCATCCATCCATCATAAACGTACTCCACACGGCTCCGGGGGATAATAAAGGCCTTCTGAAGCAAAGCGATGCGTTTGTTTAAGAAAAAATCCATATTTAACAAGTTATATAGTAAAATATCTAGCTTCTGCCAAACCGCCTTCCAAATTCAACTTTCAAAAAAACTTAACCGATGTCAGTTACGCTTTTCCGTAAGTTGAATACAGAAGGCGTAGGACGTAGTGTAAGCGTTTTGAACTGCGAGAGGTGTTACACTTTCTTCTTAAGATAGATATTTCATTTTATAACTTGATAAATATGGATATTTTTCTAACACGAAAGCATCGTTTCGCTTCAGAAGGCCTTTATTAACCCCTTGGAACCGTGTGGAGTACGTTTATGATGGATGGATGCACTTTTTTGAGCTTCATACTCGTTGGCCCCTTTCACTACCATTATAAAGCCTGGATGCATCAGAATATTTATTAATATAACTCAGATTGTGTTCATCAGAAAGAAGAAAGTCATATACACTCATATAAATCATGGGGATGGACGGGTGCTTTATTGGCTGTTTTGTATAGATTGAGCTTTTTTAAAAGCTTTTTTTAGATCTGAAGATTAAACTGGACCAGGGCTTGATTGGAAAGTGCTGAGCTCTAATGTACTTTGCATTTTAGCATACCAGACTCGATCCAGTGATACCCCATGGCTAATCCTTAATGAAGCCAGCCTGGTTAAAACAACACATTTGTTTGAGTTGTTTTTAGTACTGTAGTACTGGTTTAGTTGATTTAGATAGGAAAAACCAATAAACTCTTGTTCATATTCACATAAAATATTTACCGTATCTTACACTAATCCCTCTCTGCTCTCAGTTTTCACGAGTTTTGAAGAACCGGGCCTGGCCCACATTCAAGCAGGCCAAAACCAAGGTTTCCCCTTTACACAGCAGTGACTTCTGCCCCACCAACTGTCACATCAACGTAATGGAAGTGTCTTATCCCAAGACCACTACTTCCCTTGGAAGTGCCTTCGGAGTCCAACTGGACAACAGGAAAAATACTCTGGAGAAGGGAGGCCGCAATTCAGAGCAGGGTGAGTGAAAATAGATTTCTAAATTTAATGTACAACTAGAGACTGACCATTATTATGGAAGCTTGTTACCACCACTGAATAAAAAACAAAAAAGGTAATTGCAACTTTTTATCTCACAATTCTGACTTTTGCATGAAAATCTCACAATTGCGAGTTATAAAGTCAGAATTGTGTAATATAAAGTCGCAGTTGCATGTTATAATGTCAGAATTGCAAGATATAATCTCACAATTCTGAGAAAAAAGTATTTTTTCCCTCAGAGTTGGACTTTATAACTCACAATTGCAAATTCTGAGAAAAGAAGTCAGAATAGTGCGATACTGTATAAACTTGCAATTGCGAGAAAAAAGTCAGAATTGTGTAACGAGACTGGACTCAGGCAGGGATCCAATTGCAAAGCTTTTATTAAACGTGAGCGTGGTCATACAGGCAGGGTCAAACAGGAACAAACAGGTAAAGCAAGGGACAGGCAGAGACGTGGTCAGGATACAGGCGGTGGATCAGGGCAGGCAGATATCGTTCACAGATATGAATACCAGGCAAGGATCAAAGGCAGGCAGCAACGGGTCGATAACGGGAACAGGCAGGCATGGGAACGGACAGACAGACAGGATAACAAACGCTCAGAAATGCTACACAGGGTAAACAAGACCTCGCAATGAGGTAGTGTGTGAGTGAGTCTTAAATAGTCCAGAGAATGTGCTTAGCTGTATGTGGCAATGGGTGATTGGTGTGGAGTGTGCATGTGACTGGCAGGGAGGATTATGGGAATTTGAGTCTGGAATGAACGGGAACGTGACAAATTGTGAGAAAAAATTCACAATTCTGACTTTTTCTTACAATTGCAAGTTTATATAGTGCAATTCTGACTTTATAACTTGCAATTGCAAGTTTATATCTCGCAATTGTGACTTTATAACAGTTTTTTTCCGTGGCGGAAACAAGCTTCTATACATTACAGGAGGCAATAAGTTTATGTCTATTAGTTTTTTTTTCTGCTGGTTTGTGCTTTTAGGTAAGCTGAACCCCATGGTTTACGTCCAGCATAGTATCACCAGCATGGCTGCCCCATCTGGACACAGTCTGAGCAGGGCTGAAGGTCACGGTCTGCGATTCCTGCTACGAGAGGACGACCTGCTCATCCTGGATGCCTACCACAAACTTCTGACCAAACTCACC
The DNA here is from genome assembly GCF_018812025.1 of Megalobrama amblycephala. NCBI lineage: Eukaryota > Metazoa > Chordata > Actinopteri > Cypriniformes > Xenocyprididae > Megalobrama > Megalobrama amblycephala. The sequence continues at coordinate 18,407,546 of NC_063065.1, forward strand.
ACTGTCATCAAAGAGATGGAGTGCTACGCTGCCCAGATTCATGAGTATGACATTTTTTATTTGGTAATATCTGTTTTGTCATATGAACATGTTTGATATATGAATATATAGGCCTGATATCTCATCATCAGGGGTGCTGGTTTAGCCTACTACAACATCTGTCTAAAAAATCAATACTTAAACTGTCAGAAATTCAATTTTTTGAAGTGATTTAAAACGTATTTAAGCTGAAGTTATCCAGTGTGACTGAATTGTGTGTTATTGCCCTTTGCTTCAACAGAACTCTATAACTCAACAGGTTTAGATCAGTTTTAGATCTTTAATTGTAGGAGCCTTCATTTTGGTTTATGTATTATTTTCTTTATTCTATTATTGGTGGCTTACCCTCTGAATGAACTGGTCTACCTGGTTATAATGCTTTAGCAATTCAAAAGGGGTCATATAATGAAAAACAATACATTTCTTGATCTTTTGAAATGGCTTAAAATTTAATGTACATAGATAGATGACCGCAGACATCCAATTTGTCAATGACACCAGCATCACCTTATTTAAGGATGGGGCAGCGGCAACCAAACTGGACCAGACCACAACCCATGTCTTAAAGGTCACAAAGATGGTAGGAAGAAATGAGAATAAAACAAAAACAAAATTATGACTTGTGTGTTTGGTGCAAAACAATCTTGGCTAAGATTAGTGATACAGTGATGATGTAAACACACCCTGATCAAGACAATTGGTTAGAAAGGAAGTGATATAAATTATTATTATTATTCTTAGCGGTAGTAGTAGTATTGTTGTTATTACTATTAATATTAATAGTTAATATATTAATATATTAATTTAGTTTTTTTATTTCTATATATGTTTTATTAATTTTTATATTTTGTTTGCTAACTAAACTAAATTATTGAGATGTTAACATGATTTATTATTATTATTATTATTAAGAAACAAAAAACCTCTGTTAACTAGTTACTGTATATTTCAACATTTGAAGGCTAAATTATTTGCAGCATTATTAACACTCCCTTGACTGTAATATTTTCTTGAAAGTGATTTTTAACTAAATTATTTATAAGATGTTAGCAAGATTTATTTAGTTGGATTCAGAAATCAAATGACGTCAGAAATTACGCATGTTTTTCCAAGATGTGACAATTCTTATGACTGCTAGAGTCTCTATGGGATGTTACTTTACCAGCAACAGTTTAATCTTTGTGCATTTCACATGACCCAACATCTGAAATATGCATTATGTTTCTAATTATGTTTATTTTTTTTTCTCCAACAACTGCATATGTTGTGTGTATGTGTGGGACACACTTAAGCAGTAAGGGGGTGGGTGGGGTACTTCCTGTCTGAGCTGAGCTGTTGATGGTTTCATTTTCTGGAAGCACATTAACACCTTGAAGGAAATGGGACACTCTGAGGTCGGCCGCTGTATTTCAAAATGGAAATCTGCAAAAAAATAAATAAAAAAATGCCACAAGAGCATTGAACTCATGCAGTACACTGTAAATGTCACTCTCAGTGAGTAATTTGCAAAGTGGCGCAAGTGCCTAACAAGACTGCATTATGATACTCCTCTTTCTCTGTCCCTCCCTCCTTTCCAATTATAACCTATAGTATAAATAGATAACGTTTTTATAATTTGGTTGAAATCACATGGTCAGATTTTCTGTGGACATGATGGCAATTTCAGCTAGTCTTGATCTAGGGTGGGGGCGGCACCTTTCACTGCTGCTGCCATATGCTTGTCAGTGCCGATTGCTGGCTGAAGGTCTGTGAGTGTGCTTATTGGCAAGGCCGTCCTTGATCTGGTGGGGAGATAATGACCTTCCTCACAGCCCTGGGCAAGAAAGAGTGCTGTAATGACTGCCTGGAGGTGGTTGTCAGACAGCCATCCCTGTCATGCAGCAATAATGGGGCAAATAGCAACTGAGTAGCTCATTGGAGCCACTTCTGGAAGCCTCTGACTCTGCTGTGGATTAAGAAGTGCATTGATCTCCACAGTTTGAGGGGATGAAGAAAAGACTAAAGAAAGGAAAAGCACGAGGAGATCAGAAGTGGATGTTTCAGATGGACTTTTGCCTGGTGGTTGTTGGTACTGTATAACCATCTTAAAGGGACAGTTGACCCAAAAATTACAATTCTGTAATCTTTTTTATCACCTTCATGTAGTTTCAAACCTGTATGACTGTATATGACTTTATCTTTGTGGAACACAAAAGAAGATATTTTTAAAAATTCTCAAAATTCTTTATTTTTTTGTTCATGATAATATGGTGCAAGCATTGATTTTTGGACCCCACTGACTTTCATTATATGGACAAAACAGTCCATTCTTCAGAATATCTACTTTTGTGATCCACAGAAGAAGAAAAAAAATATACAGGTTAGGAACAACAAGAGAGTGAGTAAATGATGACAGTTTTCATTTGATGAAATGGATAAACTCTCTCTTCAAAGCAATGGTGGCAGAACCCACTAGGGGACCTCAGCAAAGTTCCAAGGAGGCCTCAAAATGAAATTAATATTTCTTATTTTGTCAGGGGTTGCGTGTGTAAACAGCTCAAAAATGAAGAAGAAAACAGTCTTTTAATTACAAGACTCAGGAGAATAGGGAGATATCCAAACTATACGCAACGTAAAACAAAACTAGGGCTAGTGGGCCTTTGAATATTATTGTGGACAGTGTTTTGAGAACCACTGACTTGAAGTCACTCTAAAAGTCAACATAAAATCAAAATGTATCCTATTTGCTTTCTTAATAGCATCATATGTGCTCTGTGTTTGTCCCTGGACTTTTATGCAACTTCTTGTCTTGAGAGACATGTTGTAGTCCTTTGTAGATTTTTCCCTTGATTGTTCCTCTGTTCCGCTTCCGCTTATTACGGAGCAACTGACACCACATGGATCTAGCAGGTGTTTGACTCATCCTTCTCCGCCAGGGCCAGCATTCCCTCGAGGACCATATCTGTGAATTTTTGGACCTTGCTTACCAAACACACTTCCCAGACCATAATTTGATTTCCTCTGGACTTAATGAACCACTAAAAACATAACTCTTCAATAGTGGTCCTGGAGGGTCACTTTCAGAATTTTTGGACTATGCTTTTCTCTTTTCTGAATGACTGGTGGAGTAGGAGCCCACTCTGACCACTCAAGATCCCCCTAAACATTTTTTTGGAGGCTCCTCAGGATCCTCAAGCTCTGGCGGCCATGGAGCTTTGCCCGTCACATACAACACTGGCCAGTACCATCCCGCCCACTCTAGTCTTGGGGCGACAGCTCCTCCATTACGGTCAAGAAGGTTGATTTTTAACTCTCTGTGCTGCTTGTCATGGCCATGGAGGCCATTTCTGAACCCTTGTAATGGCAACAGAGGCCAACTATGAACTTTTTGTGTGCCCTGTGAGGCCAGACCCAAAACCTTGTGTACACCCTGGCCCTGCTCTGCCCTGGTCCCCTTACTCCCCATGGCCTTCTGTTCTGCCATGGCGCCCAGCTCCAACATGGCAGTCTCCACCTCCGTCTTCACTGTGATGGTCTCCAGCTCCACCGTGGTGGTCTCCTGCTCCACCAGCTTGGTGATCTCTGTCATGGGGGGCTCTGTCATATGTGCTATGTTTGTCCTTGGACTTTTATCTCACTTCCTGTCCTGAGTGCAATGTTGTAGTCCTTTGTAGTTTTTTCCTTTGATTGTCTTCCCAGGTGTGTCCTGTTAACTCATTATCTTGTTAAGCTTGTTAACCCCTGTGCATATAGTCCTTGTGTTTCTCTCAATGCTTTGTCAGTTGTTGAATGTAATGGTTGCTGTTCTCCTTGTGGTTTTGTTCCTTTGTTCCGCAAGGTTTTTGTTATTTGTTTATTTTATTTCCATTAAATAACCCAGCATTGAGATCCATGTCTCTGCCCGTTTTCTCCAGCTTCTGAGCATTACAAATAGCTTTATTAAAAATCATGAATCAGTTATTATTCCAAATGGTTTGAAAATAGGTTTTACTGTTGACTTTAAGTGGTGGCAGCTTCTCTTTAGACAGCTTCACTTTTTCTCAGAAGAATCAAAGAACATTTTAGCCATATAATGTATATGCATATATCATAAATCCCATATCACAATCTGTTTCACCCTGGCTTTGGTGCTATTTCTATACTGTCTTTCTAGTGCAATGCAGATGTTTCAGATCTATCTTGTCAGATGTTTCAGATAGTGATCTCGTGTGATTTGACCAGAAGTCACATTCTGATTATAGTTGAAAGTGCAGAGTCAGCTGCACGACATTAGCTGAATGTAAAGAGCCTCATGTGTCACATGAAAGCACTCATGTATAAAGGAGAGACCCATGGACCTGAATTAAGATCTCCCCCGCAGTGTCTCATCATTGTTCCCCTCCTCCATTTCTTCTCACTTTGATGCTCTGTGCCCCTCGAGGCCCCATGCTGTGCTCACTTCCTTATTAATCTCCAGCCAATAGAGGCAGTGGGTGCTCTTTTCTATGGCGACAGAATTGTACTTGATGGTGGCGATCAGTCTGCTTTACCAGGAGGAAACACTGTTAGGGCTGGGAGTCGATCCCAAAAATAAATGGATTCAAAATGGAATTGACTCCTCCTTAATAGTGCATTTCGGTTCAGTAGAGCAATTTATTAATTCGCCTCTCGGACGCTCGCTAATAGTGATGCGAAGTTCGATTCATTCGTCCATGAACTGGTTCTTTGGGTTAAAAAACAAAACAAATATTGATTAGCCTATATCTTGGGCAAGTTTCCTAGATTAAAAAATTGTGCCTGAAACACACAATTCAGGCAATGATGCACAAACGCATATATGTTCTAGGTGTCTAAATATAAAAAGAATAAACTAGTCTTATAATCTCCATAATTTAGCTTAAAGGGTGAAACTGGCTTATGTTGTCCACAATGGAAGACTTCATGAAGAGAAAATAGATGCTGATTATATTCATTGAAGTCTAAGGAAGTTTAAAAGGAGGGAAGCATTCATATCATGTAATCACTGCAAGATTTGGGTCAACATGTTCCTCCAGAACCTATTATGCTTTTTTAACATTTTCAACTTTAGTGTGTAATGTTGTTGTTTGAGCATGAAAAAGGTCTGCAAAGTTACAAAGCACAAAGTCCACTCCAAAGGGAGTTATTCTCGATCAGTAAGCCCTGTTTATGAACTCCCTGAAACGTCCGATTGTAGTCTTCAGTTTTCTTCCAGGAAAGTACACGTCACAATATTCCTCATTTAAATAATTCCTGCTCAAGGCATAAACACACAAAAAACAATAATAAAATAAAATAAAAAATGGACAAGGCCTAGTTGAGTTGCGTTAGTAGTATTGTTGCCATTTGAAACTTGCGGTTATGGCAAGGGGCGTGTCTTTTCGGAAACATGCTCAGAGCGGTTGACCAATCAAAACACACTGGTCCATCCGATCAATCGGAGCACATTTTGCTTTTCAAAGAGACAGGAACTAAACAGAGCGTTACTGACAGACTGGGAAGAGAGGTGCTGCAACAATGTAAAATATGTTAAAAATAACGTGTTCCCTTTCGAGGGAACTCGCACTGCGTTGATAATGATGTTTCTTCCCCAAAGTGTTGTTACCGACGCAGTGTCTCGTTCCCTTTCTCAGGGAACAAGGGTTACAGTCATAACCCAAGATGTTTTTTTTTACATTCAAGCATAAAAATCTATTCTAGTAGACCCCAAAAACAAAACCAAGACTTTGTAAAATGCCATAATATGGCCTCTTTAATAATAAAAAGAATAGAAAACAACAGCGAGAAATTGATTCTTGGAATCAACTCTGTCGATTCCACAACCAGGAATCAGAACTGGAGTCGGTTCTCAAAAATTCAGAATCGAACAGCCCTAAACTGCATAGCTGGAGAACTAGGGCAGCTTGAGAGGCCTTCAGGCACTCTCACAAGTGAGATATTGCTGGAAAGTTTCCTGCGTTTCTCACTCAGAGAATTGGTTTGGGTTGGAAATGATTTCGTTGAGGTTTTGTTTTTTGTTAGGATGAGAATTAGAGTTACGGTTTGGGCTCATAAGGGAGCATATTCCACGAAAGAATGTTTATGTGTCCACTCTCATAAAAAGAACCCTGAGGGGGTTGTCTGAAACTCAAACAAGGCTTGACATGTTAGTGTGTTCATATGTGGCAAGACTGGGCCTCAAAACCAGATTGAAAATATGACCTAAATGTCCCCATGTGTGAGAATAAGTTGACCAGCACCGTCTAAATTTTCTATGCCATTCTCCTTGTGTGGAAACTAAAGGAGTTATGACTGTTGACATAGCTGTATGTGCGTGTTTTGATGTTATTCGTATTTTGAGGACCTCTAACTTCCTCGAGTTGTTGTCCGGAAGCCAAGCACAAACAGGTTTTGATTTTGTTTGGCTCTGTTCATCTTCACACATTCAACACTCTGACATGCTGTGCCAGGTCCTCCCAAAACATATTTGAAATATAACTTAAATCCATGCTAGGGTTTGGAAAGTGACAGTTGTTCGATACCCAGGGATGCACAGCATAACAAATGGGAATAAAAGTTGAAAATGCAATAGAAATGTACACAATACAAAGAAATTGAACCACAACAAAACAGAGAAACCCACAAAATAATGGAAATAAGCCACAACACAATTCAAACAAGCTGCAAACAATAAAAATGAATCCACAAACAACAGGAATAGGACAATAAATACAATAAGACAATAAACACAAAATTAAAGTCATCATGAAATCAAAATGAATGCTATACATTACTTGTCTTGTGGTGAACGATTAATCCATTCAAAATCTGAAGATTTGATTCCGCTCTGGAATGGCGTTCCTTCTCTGATGACGTCAGTTTATTCATTTATTTAATTTAATTATTGTTATTATTTTCAATCATTTCATTTGTTGTGTCTTATTTCAGTTATGTTTTTAACCTCTAGTATTTGTGGTTCACTGTAACAGAGTTGTAGAGCGAAGTGTTTTTCCCTCTGTTAATGTGAGTCATAAACATGTTTCTGGAGGTGCAGATTCTGACTCTTTTATTCCACATAGATTGCAGTGTGATCAATGTGTGATTAATCTCTCTGTGGTTCTCCTTGTCTCTCTGTATTTCCCACAGTTTGCTCTCCTCTATCACACATCCCACTGGGTCTGAAGGGAAGCCCACTGAGAGCTACATTTCAGCTGAGAGTGAGAGTGAAAAAAGTGAACGCAACGGGAAGAAAGTGTGTTTTAATGTGACTGGAGACGAGCAGGAGGACTCGGGTCATGACACTATCAGCAACAGGGACTCCTACAGGTGTGGTGTCTTACAGTATACAGATTTATAAATTGCTTTATATGTTTTGATTAATTTATGTAAGCAATGAGGTACGAGAGGCAGCGCTGTTTTGTGAATACAGTCACAAATGAAGGAACTTCAACATTCAAAAGTTAGGGGTCAGTACGATTTTTGCTTCTCCCCAGGTTAGTGACATCACTAACCCTAAAATGTACATAAACCCCGCCCCTGAGAACACGCAACAGAGGGGACGAGGCCATGTTGGGCTACTTTAGAGAAGAGGAAGAGTTGTTGTAGTAGAGTGTTGTTACCATACCATAATTTTACACCGGACTGCTTCACAAACGAGGGTCAATTCAACACTGGATTTGCACAAAAGATTAACATGACGGCACATGCTAGTCGATGAGTTAAATCAACTCCACAGCAACTACATACATTTATCTCTCGGAGTCTCTCCATCAGTGTCCGACTCCGGTTTGAACAATGTAAGATTGAACACCGTTACTGATAATCGTCATTTTGGCTGCGTGAGATTCTCCAGCTTTGTTGTTGTTGAGCAACCAAAGCACGAGCTGTTAAAGCTCCGCCCTCTTCTGGAAAGGGGGCCGGGAGCAGCAGCTCATTTGCATTTAAAGGGACACACACAAAAATGGCGTGTTTTTTGCTCACACCCAAATAGGGACAAATTTGACAAGCTATAATAAATGATCTGTGGGGTATTTTGAGCTGAAACTTCACAGACACATTATGGGGACACCAGAGGCTTATATTACATATTGTAAAAAGGGCATTATTGGTCCCCTTTAAATTCCACTTAAAGTGCATGTTGGAAACGAAACATCCATTAACATTTCTGAATTTCAGCGCTGGAGGCTTCCTCAGCACTTGATACACAGTGATACGAACAGTAACGATAGTGTCAGTTTTACCATATCATTTAGTGCATGCAGAGTGGATCTATTTTCGCAGCAAAAAAACAGCATCTTCTCGACATGTCGACAACACGAACCAAAGTCTTCCAGTCTCAGCTACAAATACAGTGTTTAAGGTCGGGTCAAAGTAGACATTGTTCGCAGCCAAAAAAGACCATAGATGGGCATTATGCGAATTTGTTACAAACCTGTGTAGGTTCGAGCGGGAAGTAAGACTATAATTACTGACAACTCGTTGCAAGCAGTTTAGAATCGGTTCTTTCTTTTGAGAGACAATAACTCCATTTATCATGCACTTTGATCTTTGAAACTTTGCAGACCTTTTACATTCACAAACGGCTATACATATTACACACTACATGAAAGATAATATTCGAAAAAGCACAATAGGGGCACTTTAATAGATGCTCTGTGATTTAAAACATTACAGAAGTATTTAGGAATGTTGTTTAATGTGTGTTGTTTGTGGCTTCAGAACCATGGTGGGGTATCAGTAGTCGTAATTTATTCGTTACACATGAATGTTCATCTGATTGCTTCCAGTGATTGTAACAGCAACAGAAACTCCATAGCGTCCTTCACCAGCATCTGCAGCAGTCACTGCAGCTCTTATGTGCACAGCGACGAGATGGACTCAGGTAACGCAACCAGATATCATCCTGCACACATCTGACAACACAACACCATTGTTAGTTCACTCCCCTGATACATCCACCGTGACTCTAATCAAATTTGGCAAGAGCTTGGATGTGCCTTTCAGACTGATTCTTATCTCGTTGCACTGCACATCAAGCACGCATTTTCCACTTAGTCAAACAGAACCCGCCAAAACACAGCGTCTGCCAAGTTGATGGCCATTTGATGCTAACTGCCGAACAGATGTAGGAAGAGACTGAGAGGAGTGGAGAGACGTATTTGCATTGTTATGGCATTACCGCACTAATGAAACTAATGTGCTGAGGGCTTTGTGTTGAATGTATATATCCTTTAATGATTACCGCTTCACCCTTTCTCCACTCACACACAATCACATACAGGTGACGAGATGCCGACCAGTGTGTGGATATCTCACGACAAACAAAAGAAGCTACATGGCTTTCTGGAGCATCTCTTCAGCCAGGTGTGTGTTTGCTGTGACAAATGTATACTATGTAATGTAGAGCATTTGTTCATGTGAACTGTATATATATATAAAATTTGGCATATATAATAATGTTAACAACAACAATAATAATAATTATTATTGTTATTATTCTTATTCTTATTTATAATATTATTAATAACAGTGTTAGTTTTTATGTAAATTAATATAGTGTGACATGACTGAAGTTTTACATGTAATCCATTAATAAGTTGTCATAAAAACAACGCACATTAAATATGAATTATCAAAAACATTGTTTAAAATAGTTTGACATATAGCAAGTCATTACTTAAAGGGACAGTTTACCCAAAAATGATAATTATCCTAGGTGTATCTGACTTTCTTCTTTCAGCTGAACGCAATCTGTATTTATATTATATAATATCTTATTATAAGTTATATTAAATAATATCTTGGCATAGTTTTTGAAGCTCCAAAAAGCGCATCCATCCATCATAAAAGTAATCCATACGCCTCCAGTGGGTTAATAAATGCCTTCTGATGTGAAGCGATGGGTTTTTGTTTGAAAAATATCCATATTTAAAACTTTATAAACTATAATCACTGGCTTTCGGAACAAGAGAGTCGATTTCTGGGGGAAGGGTGACCTCTGACCTGACATGTAATAATATATAGACAAATAATAATCATTTGAATATTGAATAATTATTTTATTGTTTTAATTAAAGCAAAATAAGTTTACTATTGAATTATTATTTATAAAAAAATCTATCATTTGTGACCCTGGACCACAAAACCAGTCATAAGGGTCAATTTTTTGAAATTGAGATTTATACATCATCTAAAAAAAAAAGACTTTCCATTGATGTATTTGTAAGGATAGGACAATATTTGGCCAGGATACAACAACAATCTGTGGGTGCAAAAAAATCAAAATATTGAGAAAATCGCCTTTAAAGTTGTCCAAATGAAGTCCTTAGCAGTGCATATCCACTCTTTTTTTGATATATTTACAGCAGGAAATTTACAAAATATCTTCATGGAACATGATCTTTACTTAATATCCTAATGATTTTTGGCATAAAAGAAAAATCAAATTTTGACCCATACAATGTTTTGTTGGCTATTGCTACAAATATACCCGTGCGACTTATGACTGGTTTTGTGGTCCAGAGTCACAATTTATTTAGTGGTTTTGCTTCCATTTTGCTTTAACTTCCCCTTTGACCTCTTTGACACCTAAAAACAGGCTGAAGCCTCCCACATAATGCCCCATGGCTGTGGTCATTTCCCCCCAGAGATCAATCTGTTCTGTCTCACTCTCCACACTTTTTTTTAATGAGGATGTTTCAATCACCAGTAAAATGAAGTGTGGCTCACTGCATCCCTCTTGCCTGCTGTTTGCTTTATAGCATGCAGGTTTCCGGGAGAACAACACTCCCAGTTCACATGCAACGCAAATGTTTTCCGGCTGACGGGGTGGGAGTTCAAGGGGGCTTTGTTTGTGCAAACTGCCTCCTTGGGCGCTTTAGACCACCAGTGGGACTGAGTTTTGAAACCCAAAAGTACTCATGATGAGTTTGTCCATATTTTCATAGTCAACACATTAAAAATTAATTTCCTATGATGTACTGATCTCATTTTCAGGTGGAGTCCATCACCAGTTTGTTGAAAGGGGCAACCGTGACACGAGCCTTTGAACAGACAAAGTGTTTCACTCCGGGACGAGGACTTCAAGGTATCAAGAGATCCTTATGTTAATGAACTAAATTGTGTTTTTTATTCCTGTTGGCACAGGCTTATTCACACAGATAATATTCATTAAAGTGACTTTCATGGCTCAGTGCACTTTTTGTTATGGTTTGCATAACTTAAGTTGGACTTCACTCAAAGTGCTAAAAACTCAAACTATACATGTTTATGAGATTACGTTCTCAAAAATATCTCCAGGGATCTCCGACAATGGATTTTCAAACTTTTTCTTGAACTGCCACTCTGAAACGTCTCCTTGTGAAGTCAGTTATGCGTGTGCAAGAGAGAGAAGGAAGAGGGAAAAATGAGTGACATAAATCTGGGCCATGTGTATTTCAGGGTGGTTGACAAAAGGAAGTGTGGCTAAAAGTGGGGGTTTCCTTTGAGTGGTGTGTGGGGTCTCGGTGATTGACTGCTCCAACCTCAGCTTTGTCCTTTACCACAAATCATCCTAATCAAATCTGTTCAATTCATTTTATCTGGGACAGATAAAGAACACCAGACTGCTAGAGAGATAGAGAGTCCAGGACATTTCTTCTCTCTGATCTGAGGACACTAGGACATTGTCTGGGTCACTTCCCCTGTCTCATTCTAGATTTTGTGACGTTTTTGCACCCTTGAAAGGAACACGGCTCGTTGGGTCATTCCAAACAAACAGTGTAATCCAAAAATTACCACAAATGCTCTTATATATCCAAAGCTTATCAGAAAAATATATCTCATTAACATTTTTTTTATTTAATACAAATTTTATTTTATTTATTTTTATTTTATTTTATGTCTTTAATTTAATTGGTGCCTATTTTATTTATTTATTTATTTATATTTTACTGTGACTTTTAATTTAGTTTATTTTATTATTTTATTTTACTGTGCTTTTTAAAGTATTTTTTTTATATTGGTGCCTATTTTATTTATTTTATTTTATTTTATTTTATTTTATTTTATTTTATTTTATTTTATTTTATTTTATAACACCGCATGGAAAGATATGCAAATTTATTTTATTTTATTTTATTTTATTTTTTATTATTTTTCAGGTGGGTGTCGATTAAAGCAAATTATTATTTTTTTTATTCATTCATTTATTTTTATTTTTATTTTCATTTTATTTTACTGTCTTTAAATTAATTGGTGGCTATTTTATTTATTTATTTATATTTTACTGTGACTTTTAATTTAGTTTAATTTATTTTTTTATTACAATGCCTATTTTATTATTTTATTTTGCAGTGCTTTTTAATGTAATTATTTTTTATTATGGTTTTTATTTAATTTTATTTTATTTATTTTATTTTATTTTATTTTATTTATTTTATTTATTTTATTTTATTTTATTTTATTTATTTTTTATTTTATTTTATTTTATTTTATTTTATTTTATTTTATTTTATTTTATTTTATTTTATTTTATTTTATTTTATTTTATTTTATTTTATTTTATTTTATTTTATTTTACCAAACCAAACCAAACCAAACCAAACCAAACCAAACCAAACCAAACCAAACCAAACCAAACACTGCATGGAAAGATATGCACATCGAATTAAACATAAAACAAAAAGGCAATATCTGACACTATTTTTTATTTGCATAATGATTAACAGTTTTCACTTCAAGTGCACTCCAGTAGAACAGGGTGTAGTGATCCTCACTTTTAAATTAGTTTCACCCATAATACCCTGAATGATTTAATCTCTTTAAACATCAAAATGTTTAATTTAAGGAGCCTGAAGCTAAATGAAAGATAAACAGCTCCAGGTATGAACCCCTCAGTGTATTGTCTGTAGAAACAAACTTTAATGCAACCTGCAGTAACTCCTGAGTCACTGGTTTATGTGATAATAAAGTTTATTCCCAAAGGCACAGTTTCACACAGGATGTGGCTCAAGGTCATATGGTAGGTTAATAAACAGAGAAGGCATTGTTCTAGTGATATTTGAAAGCAGGGGACTCTTGCCTGGGAAATAAATCTTATATGAAGTGATGAGTCAGCCAAAGCTGGCACTATCTGTGTGTGTGGTCTGAATCTAGTTCTATACCTCCACAAAATGTTGCTGCTTTGCTGTTGTAAGGAGATGAGCAGATTACTATGTAATCCTCACAGTTTAACGGTTGATTATAACTTGTGTGCCTGTACATGTGATTTGTTTATTTAAGCTCTCACATGCGTGCAAGTGAGAAAATGGGATTTAAGAATTAGAAATTGAGCTCTTTATTATGGAGCTAGTTACAAGACTATGGCCACATAAACACTCCCATTTTTAAATCTCCTAAATTATTATTTTGTGTGTGGCTCAGCAAAAAAAATAAAATAAAATAAAAATAAAATAAAGAGTTTAGGTATTGGGTAGGATTAAGAAATGTAGAATTGCAGAATAAGGCATTAATATGTGCTTTATAAGTACTAATAAACCTTGATGTTTAGTATATCTGTATCTGCATATTTACATTTTATTTTTTATTAATAATAATGATTATTATTATTTAAATACAATACATTTGTATCCATATATGGGTCACTGATGAAAAATGGTTTTTAAAAGTTTAAAAAACATAATGGAGATATAATTAATTTTGCAGTTTTATTAAGTGTTAACAATTACATTGTTTTTTATAATCAATTAACACTGCTTTTGTCATTTTTTTTTTTACAAGATTTTGGTTATAATTTATAAAAATTTTGGTTATACCGAATGACACTTTTGGGTATACCATATTTTCAAACAATATCTAGCAAACTAGCTAGCAAAAGGACAATCAAACATTTTATATTTAGTCCAAGTTTTTAAAATATTACAACATTTTCCATATTTTGTAGCGGTTGTACCGAATGACCTCATGTTTCAGGACATGCATATGAGAAATTGCGAAAACATGATTTTTTTCAAATAGTTAAGAGAGAGTTAGTTACTTTGCTTTACAACCATGTGGTCCTTTACAGGTGTCTGAATGATGTCACATCCTGTCACATGATAGACCACATAACTGGTCCCTCTATATTGGTTACTCCAAATGACATCAATGAAATTAATTTTTCCAGACATTCTTTCTCATAACAAAGCAATGTCTTCTACACATAATTTTAATACCATTTTGCACAATGTTGTTATATGATGTTATAAAATCATGCCAGAATAAAAAAATATATACATTTATTAAATTTTAAGATTTTAATCACAAATGAAATGGCTGTATTGGCCTTTGGACGGTTAAACCGAATGACCTTTTGACCCTTCAAAATCTTTAAAATACCTTTAAATGTAGCAAAATATAATTAAAACCTTTTGGATTCAATAAAAGAGATCTAGTTGTACTACCTTACATACTTTGGATGTCATATCTTTGTTTTTTTATTATTATTTAGGCCTTTGGACTAAAAAATGGCCCGTCACGTCATTGACTCATGTCCTAATTACTACTAATAAATTATGGTTATATGTTCAGTATTATTATGTGCTATATTAATATTCACCTTTTCACAAAAAACTTTTTCACACTGCAGTATGTACCATTCTGTTTTCTTTAAAAGTTATCATGATTTTGCACTGGCCCTGACAACTGTCTCAGTTGTGAATCTTGTCTTTCTCTGTTAGTAGATAGATTCCTGAAAATGTTTTACATCACCGCAGAGAGCTCAAAGGAAATGATTATATAATCGCTGAAATTATTTGAATGATGTAAGACCATTTCAGCCTCCCTCCTTTTCCTCGAACGGAGCAGGAAGCGGATAGGTGTGTGTGTGAGAAATGTCATAAGTGTGTCACTGCACTATGGCTTTTTATCATCAGCATGGTAACAAGCGTTGACACCTTTTATGTCCAGGGCCATCCACTTTAAGGACATCGGTGCTAACATATTTTCAAAGCACTAGACCCTACTGATCCCACTCCACAGAGTCTTGTGCGTTGCATAAATGTGTATTCCACAGTTTAGTGTCTGTCAGTGTTGGCCATGTATTATCATGCACGTTTGACTCCAATGAACCTGTGATTGTTTTTGGACAGAGTTCCACCAGGACATGGAGCCCAAGCTTAACTGCACCAAGAAACTGCGGCTTCATGTCAAGCAGGATCCGTGGAACCTGCCCAGCAGCGTTCAGGCTCTCACACACACTATCGCCAAGTTTGCGGAAGGTCAGTGGTTTCAAAACAGACACACACCACATACATACAATCCTGGCCAAAAACAACCACTCCAGCAATTCTTGTTAGGGCTAGATGCAGCCGCAGGAGAAGCTGAAGGGAATTATTGAAGCACACACTGCTAAATGTGAGTTTATGGAGGGGAGAGAGTGAATATTTGGCATAAACCCCACAGGTCAGTTGTCAGCAATGGCTGAAAAAGCACTCTCCTGCAATTTAACTTCCTTACGCTGCTGTGTGTAAGTGCTAAATGTGATGAATTTGCAGGATAAACAAGCAGATAAACATTATAGTCCAGTCTGATGTGTTTACAAGACTATACCAGCAGAAAATGAAATCTTCAATTTATTATTATTATTAATAATAATAATTAAAATGTTATTAGCATTAAAAATATATATATTTTTTTTTATTTGTGCCAATTCTGTGTGATATTTCAGTGCAAAAACCTGCATCTTATTCACTTCACTATAGACAGCAGAAAATGAAATATTCACTTTATTATTATTATTATTATTATTAATTATAATAATCAGAATTGCTACTGTCAATGAGCAAAACTTTTTATTTTATTTTATTATTTTTTATTTTATTTTATTTTATTTGTGCCAATTCTGTGATATTTCAGTGCAAAAACCTGCATCTTATTCACTTCACTATAGACAGCAGAAAATGAAATATTCACTTTATTATTATTATTATTATTATTATTAATTATAATAACCAGAATTGCTACTGTCAATGAGCAAAACTTTTTATTTTATTTTATTTTATTTTATTTTATTTTATTTTATTTTATTTTATTTTATTTCTTTTATTTATTTTATTTTGTTTTGAGCATGCCGAATCTATTCTGTGGAATTTTTATTTTATTTTATTTTATTTTATTTATTAATAATTATAATAACCAGAATTGCTACTGTCAATGAGCAAAACTTTTTATTTTATTTATTTTATTTCATTTTATTTTATTTTATTTTATTTTATTTTATTTTATTTTATTTTATTTTATTTTATTTTATTTTATTTTATTTTATTTTATTCTGTGTAATATTGCAGTGCAAAAACCTGCATCTTATTCACTTCACTATAGACAGCAGAAAATGAAATATTCACTTTATTATTATTATTATTAATAATAATAATAATTATAATAACCAGAATTGCTACTGTCAATGAGCAAAACTTTTTATTTTATTTTATTTATAATAATAATAAATAACAAAACTTTTTAATAATACAATAATACAATAATAACAAAACTTTTATTTTATTTTATTTTATTTTATTTTATTTTATTTTATTTTATTTTATTTTATTTTATTTTATTTTATTTTATTTTATTTTATTTATTTGTGCCAATTCTGTGTAATATTTCAGTGCAAAAACCTGCATCTTATTCACTTCACTATAGACAGCAGAAAATGAAATATTTACTTTATTACTATTATTAATAATAATAACCAGAATTATCGATGAGCAAAACTTTTATTATTTTATTTTACTTTACTTTATTCACTTTACTTGATTTTATTTTCTTATTTCACTTTATTTTATTTTATTTTATTTTATTTTATTTTATTTTATTTTATTTTATTTTATTTTATTTTATTTTATTTTATTTTATTTTATTTATTAATAATTATAATAACCAGAATTGCTACTGTCAATGAGCAAAACTTTTTATTTTATTTTATTTTATTTTATTTTATTTTATTTTATTTTATTTTATTTTATTTTATTTTATTTTATTTTATTCTGTGTAATATTGCAGTGCAAAAACCTGCATCTTATTCACTTCACTATAGACAGCAGAAAATGAAATATTCACTTTATTATTATTATTAATAATAATAATAATAATATAATAACCAGAATTGCTACTGTCAATGAGCAAAACTTTTTATTTTATTTTATTTATAATAATAATAAATAACAAAACTTTTTAATAATACAATAATAACAAAACTTTTATTTTATTTTATTTTATTTTATTTTATTTTATTTTATTTATTTGTGCCAATTCTGTGTAATATTTCAGTGCAAAAACCTGCATCTTATTCACTTCACTATAGACAGCAGAAAATGAAATATTTACTTTATTACTATTATTAATAATAATAACCAGAATTATCGATGAGCAAAACTTTTTATTATTTTATTTTACTTTACTTTATTCACTTTACTTGATTTTATTTTCTTATTTCACTTTATTTTATTTTATTTTATTTTTTATTTTATTTTTTTATTTTTATTTTATTTTATTTTATTTTATTTTATTTTATTTTATTTTATTTTATTTTATTTTATTTTATTTTATTTTATTTTATTTTATTTTATTTTATTTTATTTTATTTTATTTTATTATTTTATTTTATTATTTTATTTTATTTATTTTATTTTATTTCACTTTACTTTACTTGTGTCTTATTCACGTCATTCACTTAGCCAGTTGTTAAATGTGTTAAATCTGAACCTAAGGAGACTGAGCCTGTACTGATTTTTAATAAGTTTTATTAACTTGTTTAATGATTGACATTGCTTTTTATGTTCTCTCAGAGGTGAAAACGCGGCTACTGTTGGTCCTACTGCAATACACAGGTGGGTGTCGATTAAAGCAAATTCACTTATGCATATTATTCAAATACTATAAATATACATGACACATAATGAACATTCATCATTTACGGTCTCTCCACCATACACTTATTCATATGTTATGCACTATAATCTGTCACACCAAACAGTAGGCAGTCTTTTGAGGTCACCCTGAATAAATTACTCTCAGTGGAGAATTCCTCCACACAGCAGTTCTCTTACACCTGCAACAGCAGCCCAGCATCCTTCGAGAAAAATTATCCACATGAGCAGAGCCCTCAGAGACATCTGTAATCCCCTTAAGGAAATATAATTTAATTAAAAGTCACCATTTCTCAAGGTTATGACTAGAAAATTCAGCTAAATTAAACATATTTGGCTGGGAAAAAAGAGCAGCCTTTTGTTATGGTGTCTAATGTGTTTTGAGTTCATTGGAAAGGGAGAAGATGGTTTAATTTGTCTTCAGATCATTTGTCAGCACGCTTTTGTTCTGATCAGCAGCGGCTCCTGACCGTAAATTTAGGTAGGGTGGATTCTGGGTCTTAGTGCTAGTTTATGATAAACATTTTGTAAGCTTTATATTCTAATCACTGAACACATGCAGACACACTTTTGGCAGAGGTCTGTTGTCCTTGCGTTATTCAGCCTGACAGTGGCGCTGTGATGTTGATTGACAGGCACGCATAAAATGCCATCTAAAAGTGCGTCCCACTTATACTTATTTTTCACCACGGATTTACATTGGCAAATTGATCATTCGCAAAGACCTTCCCCCTTTAGTTACTGTTGCGTCCGACAAGCTGAACATCATTTTCGTCATGAGAACATCATGAGAAACAATAAATACCATTTTGTGGCTCTTTTATGTGTTGTGACAGATCGCTGTAGCGCCTCAGTTCAAGCGGCTCATGAACCAATCATCTCTTCTTAGTTAAATTATTGCATCAAATAAACATGAATGAACATAAGAAAGGTATGTTGTTTCAACCGCGGAAAGACGTCAGACACAATTTTTCAAGTCCACCAGCGTTAATCCACTAACTCCTCTGACTGCTTTGTCAGACAAAACGGCAGATTCTGTGTTATGATTGGTTAGATTGCCCGTCAATCAAACTCCTGGTGAAGGGTCAATCATTGGGCAAATTGTGGAGAATGACCAAGCCATCATTTACTCTTTCTCATGTCATACAAAACAGCTAACTAAGCTAATGGCTTAGATTTTTCACTATATTATGCTAATTTAACTCTCTTTCTTTCTCTCTCAGACTCAGAGATTCAGCTGAGGAGGGATATGGTGTTCAGTCAGAGTCTGGTGGCAGCGGTTTGCTCTTTCTCAGAGCAGTTGTTGGCCGTGTTAAATCAAGCTCTCGGCTCTGAGAGTGAAAGTCAGGAAGCCAGTCGCCGCTGGCTGGAGCAGATCTCCTCTGCTGGTCTTCTGTTCCACTTCCAATCCCTGCTCTCCCCCAACTTGGTGAGTACCTGCTACAGGTCAGTGGGCTTAAAATAAGCCTCACCAGCCTTTTGTTGTCTGACATCCTGCTTTGGGTTGGATATATTTCAGACCGAGGGCCATGTATGGCACTCGAATGTTTGTTGAAATCCTGCTCAATGTGGCCAGCATCTCACACCCCAGTAGGATTTATCACAGCCTTCTTAGTTGCAACATTATGGTGTTTTGTGTCTGTGATGCGTAGCCTGTAAAGATGTAGCTAGTTGTTAAAGCAATAAGCCATGAGAGTGATGTGAAGTATAATGAGTTTATAAAATGATGGCAAAAAATACATAATAAAAGACATACAATCTATAAATACCTAATAATGTTAACAAATTAATTAAATGTATGAGAATACTAGCATTTTAGAATTATAGCTCTCTTTCAATACCAGGGTTTTAAATTGTGTTTTATTTTGTTTTATTTTAGTTTTGTTTTATTGTAAAGCTTTATTTTGCTTTCTTTTATTTTAAAACTTTGCTTTTGTTTTATTTTCTGCATTTTGTTTTGTTTTGCTTTGTTTTATTTTGCTTTGCTTTGATTCACTTTGCTGTTTCACTTTGCTTTGATTCACTTCGCTTTGATTCACTTTGCTTTGCTTTGATTCTCTTTGCTTTGATTTGCTTTGTTTTGTTTTGTTTTGTTTTGCTTTGCTTCACTTTGCTTTGATTTATTTTGCTTTGCTTTGCTTTGATTCACTTTGCTTTGTTTCACTTTGCTTTGCTTTGCTTTGATTCAGTTTGCTTTGTTTTGCTTTGCTTCACTTTGCTTTGATTCACTTTGCTTTGCTTTGCTTTGATTCACTTTGCTTTGATTCACTTTGCTTTGTTTTGCTTTGCTTTGATTCTCTTTGCTTTGATTTGCTTTGTTTTGTTTTGCTTTGTTTTGTTTTGTTTTGTTTTGCTTTGCTTTGCTTTGCTTCACTTTGCTTTGTTTTGCTTTGCTTTGATTCACTTTGCTTTGTTTTGCTTTGCTTTGATTCACTTTGTTTTGCTTTGCTTTGTTTTGATTCACTTTGCTTTGTTTTGCTTTTTGATTCACTTTGCTTTGTTTTGCTTTGATTCACTTTGCTTTGTTTTGCTTTGCTTCACTTTGCTTTGATTCACTTTGCTTTGATTCACTTTGCTTTGTTTTGCTTTGCTTTGATTCTCTTTGTTTTGTTTTGCTTTGCTTTGCTTTGCTTTGATTCACTTTGCTTTGTTTCACTTTGCTTTGTTTTGCTTTGTTTTGCTTTGTTTTGTTTTGCTTTGCTTTGCTTCACTTTGCTTTGATTCACTTCGCTTTGATTCACTTTGCTTTGTTTTGCTTTGCTTTGATTTGATTCTCTTTGCTTTGATTTGCTTTGTTTTGCTTTGCTTTGATTCACTTTGCTCTGCTCTGATTTGCTTTGTTTTGCTTTGCTTTGATTCACTTTGCTCTGCTTTGCTTCATTTTGTTTGAAATTCAAATCAGATGAAAGAAATTTACTGAATTGCAAGAGACTGAAATTCAAAGTCTGATGCACTATGGCTGTGGTGAGGATTTCTTTTAATGGCGGTGAGGATCAGTACAGAGCATAGCTGCTGCTTAACATCTGACCTAAAGTCCATTATTTTACGCATTTAATGAGTGAGATAACTCTTCATTTAACAGAAAATTGTGTGGATAGACCGACAGTATCCCTGAGCTACTTTCTTCATTTGTTTGTTCTCCTCCCTGCAGATTACATCTGCTTTTTGTTTACTGCAACCAGCTGCAAGATCAGATCCACATCTGTGTATTGTGACTCAGTGGAGTTTGCTGTCTTATTGAATTGATGACTGTAGCCATGAGTGTTCTCCCAAACACTGGCAATTTACACAATCTGCGGGCAAACCAACAGACCAGGGGATAATGCAGGATTATCATGTCTTGTAAAGTGTTTCTGTCTCTGGCTTCGACTCCAGATCAGATTTCACCTGGCTGTGATTGAAGTCAGAGGATTACATTTCTTTGTTTGTGCGCCTGGGGATGTTCTTTATGTGAAAGATTTATTTGCACCCAGAGTCACTTTATGACAGAGGTAAAATGTGAATGTTTCTCAGCCGAAGGATATAAGAGATGATTATTTCTCTTGCTGTTCATATTTCAATGAATATTTCATTCAAAAATTACAATTCAGACATAATTTACTTAACCTCATGTCATTCCAAACCTGTATGACTTTCTATCTTCAGTCTTATTATAATATTACCGCCCCATAAGGCACGAACACACCAAGCCGACACCGACAAACTAGTGGCGACGAAAGCAGACTGCAGGGTTGGCTCACGTCGGCAGCGTCTGGGTCCAAAGTTGGCCTGACACACCAAACCGACTCTGCACATGCACAAAATGAAATGCCTTTCCGTACCAGCAGGTGGCAGTAGCTGAACAGCCAATCAGAATGATCAGATGGCCCGACGGTCAGACGAGCTCCGACGCCGATTCAACATGTCGAATTGGCCGAAAAAAGCTGACGAGGACCAACTTGCCAACAGTGTGGAACACACTGAGAAAACTTAGTCGGTCGACAAACAAAAACTACCTGGCGGCTGACCGTCGGCTTGGTGTGTTCTGGCCTTAAATCTGCATGTTTCCACCCACAGCGCCTCCATTTTGTTTTCATAAGCGATAATGGTGAATCAGTTCTAACGCCATGGCAAAAGTTTGAGCAAAGCATGCTCACAAACCCCAAAATTTACATAAACCCTGCCCCCGGGAACACAACAAAGGCGGTGAGGCCATGTTGGGCTTCTTTTAGAGAAGAGGAAGAGTTGTTGTAGTAGAGTGTTGTTGCCATGCTGTCATTTTACTCCGGACTGCTTCACAAATGAGGGTCAATTCAACACTGGATTTGCACAAAAGATGATGGCACATGCTAGTCGATGAGTTTAATTAACTCCACAGCAACTACATAAATTTATCCTCTAACCATTCAGAAACATCCAGTTACATTCTAAAAGTTTCTGAGTCTCTCCATCAGTGTTCGACTCCGGTTTGAACAATGTAAGGCTGAACACATTACTGACAATTGTCATTTTGGCTGTGTGAGATTCTCCAGCTTTGTTGTTGTTGAGCAATCGAAGTGCAAGCTATTAAAGCTCTGCCCTCTTCTGGAAAGGGGGCCGGGAGCAGCAGCTCATTTGCATTTAAAGGGACACACACAAAAACGGCGTGTTTTGCTCACACCCAAATAGGGGCAAATTTGACAATCTATAATAAATGATCTGTATTTTGAGCTGAAACTTCACAGACACATTCTGGGGACACCAGAGACTTATATTACATCTTGTAAAAGGGGCATAATAGGTCTCCTTTAAAATATGAAAACTTTGTTTCTCAATGTTTTCTGAATGTTCAAAACATCCATTAAAAAAGTTCTTGGACATTTTCTTTCTGTCGTTAAAGAAATCATTGAGGGAAATGTCAGTTATATAATTGTGCAAACATTATGGGAACTTTACTTTTGAATGTTCTCTGAACATTCTGAAACAAGTAGTAAGTAGCAACATTTAAAAAATGTTACACAAACCAAATAACTTTGATCAAATATTCTTTTAATGTTACTGGTGAATGTTTGTTCATAACTTTGTGAGAACCTTGTTAGAATGTTGAGAACATTCCCTGTTAGCTGGGTACTAACTTGTAATTGTTATTTGAGGAAAATAAAGAGATACAGCGGGAGGTTTAGATGCAGAGTATGTTAAGACATGTTTAAATCAAGCATGTAGTCAGGCCGAGTTGCCGCAGAGACTAAACCCACATGTAATATGAAGATTCCCAGCGTTTTAGACTTTAGTCTTATCTCTGCAGCACTGACGCTCTTCCCCCTCCACCCCCGAACACACTCAGGGGAAGGAGAGCAGGCAGCAGCGAGCAACCCGAAGGTAATTTCTTGACATGATATCGCTTGGCAGCTTTTGTAGGCCCCCCAGATGAAAGGATTGTGGCATCTGGCACATGGGAATCTTCGAGAGAGTCAGCCCACGTATCAGACAGAGGTGTCGCTTTCAGATGTGCGAGGAATGGTCCCGCAATTCTCACACCAGACTTGTTCAGATTTGTATGTGGATGGTCTCAACCGCAGCCATGGGCATACTGTGTGTACGCAGGCAGAAGATGAAGTAGAGAAGAAATAGAGCAGAAGATGAAAAAAGATAAATCTCTATGCTTCTTCTACTCCTTAGTGTGTCAATTGTGTTTTGTTTATATACCTTTTTGTAATATTCCATACCTTTCTTAATATTCCACACACACTTTTTCATTAAACACATTCACACATATAAGAGGACGTTGTAGTTTAGTAATGGTTTTCCACTTTTGTTATGTGATTTTTTTTTTTTTTTTCTTTCTTTAGACTGATGAGCAGGCCATGCTAGAAGATACACAAGTTGCTCTCATAGACCTGGAGAAGGTCACCTTTTACTTTCGGCAGTTTGAAGGAGAGCCTCTTGTTGCCAGTGAGTACTCTTGGGAGAAGCAACTTCCTTTTTGAACAGGAAATAATATAAGTCAAATGTACTAGTATATTTACAATATGTTTCAAGTGTCCCCAAAATATATTTGAACACTTAAACTACACTTCAAAATGTATTCCTTTATGTATGTATTTACTTACAATAGTGGCAGTGTTTGTATTCAAGAAGTCACTTGAAGCAGTGTGTTTGCATAAAATATTTTATTCATAAATCCTGACTCCATCATGCTGATGGCTTTGTGTCTTTCTCTGCAGACATGCCCATCTCATACCAAGTCGAGGGCACACGGCAGGCTTTGAAGGTCTGTTTTTACCTGGAGGCGTTCTACTTCCAGCAGTTACCCCAGAGACTAAGACATGGTGGTAGCTTCAAAATCTACCCCGTCCTGTTCACCCAAGGTACGATGTGTTTGAATGGACATAGTTAGCCTGAAGCATGCCAAAAAGTGCTGAATTATGCTCTTTTTAAAATAATAATGTAAATAATACATAACTAAATGTCTGAAAAATGTCATTTTTCTTTCATAGCCTTGGAGAGTATGGAGGGATATTATTACCGAGAAAATGTGTCAGTAGAGGAGTATCAGGCCCAAATCAATGCTGGATCTCTGGAGAAGGTCAAGCAGTACTACAAGAGACTCCGGTATGTCTGCTTCACCTGTCAGTCAAACTTCAGCTCTGAAACTTCAAAATTTTCTATCTACACCTTCATATCTAAGTGTAAAGTTGTCATTGTATTTCATGATGAGGTGGAGTTGGGAATTCTAGGAGTTTTTAAGTGGTTATGGTTGCTCAGTTGGATCTCTTCCCTGTGGGTGGAACTGGGAGTGCCAACGGAATTAAATTATCAAGTAAAAAAAAAAAATCACTTTTTCAAACTGACAAATACATAAACATTTGAAACTGCTTTAATTCAAGTTCAAAGATGTAGACATCTGGCTCTTTGCCCATAATTATGTCAGTCTGTTTGTATAATGTTTTTTTGTTGAGACTAAGATGAATTTACCCCCAGACCTCAAGATGAGTTCAGTTCATCAGTCTGTCAAAACTGACTTTATTTCATAGCCACAACTGATGTCTCAGATAAACTATATAGCCAAAAATATGTGGGCACCCAAACATTCTGGGAAGGTATTCCAGGAACATTTCTGCAGTATATTATAGTAATATTCCCATCTAGTTAGCTCCAGAGCAGGGTTTTACACCGGCTTCATGTTCCTTCGGTTCTTTAGTTGTATGTTTAAGTCTTCCAGAGGCCTCTTGAGACATTAAAATGACTGTTGAAACATGTAAGTTGTTTCCAAACCCTGAACATCAGCACTGATACTCAGAATATGAGTGAATTTGATATGTTTATGGAAAATAATCATCATGCAGGACCCTAATAACATGGTCTCCGTGCAGCTGATGTTTGCTTTATAGCACACAAGGTAAGCATCTGGTGTAGATCTCGCCAGTAATTGGTTACAGTGTGCTGAGGTCAGCCAAGTTTCAATGTGTTACGCGTGCCATAGGGGCATATTACAGTTGGGATTTGAATGGAAGCGAGCCTGCCAATTGTACCAGAGATCAAGTACAGCCTTGGCTTGATTTGAGGCCAGTGGAAAATGTATGACGGGTTACTCAAGAAATATTGTCTCATTATGTGCAAACACTGTTTTGGTTTGGCTTGCCAACATTGGGGGTGTAATGCTGACAATTATGTACACTGTGCTCTCTGGCATATTGGCATTTTAAAAAAGTCTATCTATATTTCCACTAATGACACAATCCTTCAGAGCCTTTTTTATGCCCTTGCTATCTGAACATTGGTATTGGCATTTTAAGCTGAGCTTGATGCATTTGTATTGACTGAATGTGAAGTGCGAACATTGAATGAGGAAATGGCAAATCCGCTCCTTCTTTAAAATGTCACTGTTCTGATATGGATATGCTAATGAGGTGACTATGTGCTAGATGCTAGTCTTCATAATTCTAAACACGCTGTCCACAGTTTCCTTTTTTTTTTTTTGACAGTGCCTAAGGATGTGAATAACATATACTTAAAATTGACTAGTCAGTGGGTTGTCTAAATGACTAGTTGACAAAGGAAGCCATATTGTCACATATAATAATTATATGCTATATATATATATATATATATATATATATATATATATATATATATATATATATATATATATCAAATAATTATATTTTATATTATATGTTGTATTCATTTAACATATTCACTATTAATTAAATGCATATATACAGATGCTGGTCATATAATTAGAATATCGTGAAAAAGTTTATTTTTTTATTGTAAATTATTTGAAAAAATGAAACTTTCATTTATACTAGATTCCCTACATGTAAAGTAAAACATTTCAAAAAATTTTTTTTTTTTAAATTTGTTGATTAGAGTGTACCGCTAACAAAAGTCCAAAATCCAGTATGTCAAAATATTAGAATATTTACATTTGAGTTTCATTAAATGACCATCCCTACAATATAAATTCCGGGTATCTCTTGTTCTTTGAAACCACACTAATGGGGAAGACTGCTGACTTGGCAATGGTCCAGGAGACAATCATTGACACCCTCCACAAAGAGAGTAAGTCACAGATGGTCATTACTGAATGTGGTGGCTGTTTACAGAGTGATGTATCAAAGCATATTAAATGCAAAGTTGACTAGAAGGAAGAAATTGGGTAGGCAAAGGTGCACAAGCAACAGGGATGACCACAAGCTTGAGAATACTGTCAAGTAAAGCCGATTCAAACACTTGGGAGAGTTTTACAATGAGTCAAATGAAGCCAGAGTCAGCGCATCAAGAGTCACCACACTCAGACATCTTCGGGAAAAGGACTACCAAGCCACTTCTGAAACAGAAAAACTGTCAGAAGCATCTTACCTGGGCTAAGGAGAAAAAGAACTGGACAGTGAACAGAGGTCGAAAGTCCTCTTTTCAGATAAAAGTAAATTTTGCATTTCATGTTGAAATCATGGTCCCAGAGTCTGAAGGAAGACTGGAGAGGCACAGAATCCAAGCTGCTTGAAGTCTAGTGTGAAGTTTCTGAAGTTAGTAATGATTTGGGGGGCCGTGACATCTGCTGGTGTTGGTCCATTGTGTTTTATCAAGTGCAAAGTCAATGCAGCCATCTTCCAGGAGATTTTGGAGCACTTTATGCTTCCATCTGCTGACAAGCTTCATGGAGATGCTGATTTCCTTTTCCAGCAGGACTTTAGCACCTGCCCACAGTGCAAAAACCACTTCCAAGTGGTTTGCTGACCATGATATTACTGTGCTTTATTGGCCAGCCAACATGCCTGACCTCTGAATCTATGGGATATTTTCAAGAGAAAGATGAGAAACAGTCGATCCAACAATATACAGATGATCTGAAGGCTCAGTAGTGCCTCAGCAGTGCCACAGGCTGATCACTTCCATGCCACACTTCAACAATGCTGTAATTTGTGCTAGGAGCAAGTCATTTGCTGTAATATGTGCTGCCGACCAAGTATTGATTGCACAAATGAACATACTTTAAAGAACTTGAACTTCTCTGTTTTGAAAATCCATTTTTTGATTGATCTTAGGAAATATTCTAATATTTTGAGATTTTGGACTTTCATGAGCTGTATGCTCTAATCATCAAAATAAAAAAAAAAATAAAAAAAACTTTTGAAATGTTTTACTTTACATGTAGGGAATCTAGAATATATGAAAGTTTCATTTTTAAAAATAATTTACAATAAAAAACGAACTTTTTCACGATATTCTAATTATATGACCAGCACCTGTAATTTACATTTGTAATATTTATTTAATATGTAATTAAACATAATAGTATTTTTTATTGTATGTATATATATATATATATATATATATATATATATAATAACGTGTGTATGATGCATAACCCATCCCAACATAACCCCTGCTGTAGTCTATGGGTGTATTTTCTTTTTTCCCCCAGGGTTTGTGGTTTTTGTTGAGATTTGAGTGGTTTTTATGCAGGTGTTGAAAGGCCCTGCAGATAATGTAATTCAGCTTGGTCATAGTAAGACAGAGGCTGTTTCAGAAAGCTGTGCAGATAAGCTTGAAATTGACAGGGAGCCTTCTGGTGTAATGTGGAGCAGATGTAAACTGAGAGAGCGAACAGAGAAGAACAAGAAGGTTGTGGAGGCAGAAAGAGACATATATGAATAAAGTTAATCTAAATCCCCAAAGGACAAATGTAGGATTGCCAGATTTTATTTTTAAGTAGAGACTTTGTTTGTCACAAAACTGGTATTGTTTTAACCACTTGCATATTTATTTATTTATTTATTTAAACTTGACAGATCCTACAAAATGACCCCTGTGAGATCAAAGCCAAGGTATACTGTGCTCTTTACATCGTTGGCCTTTGCAAATGATTGACAGTATTGATTTGCCATTTTGCATCTTCAATCGAATCACGTTCTGAGCTCATTGACAAGTAAAATTGATATCATGCTGCAAAGATTCAATGATTTGAATGGAAAAGAATACCAAAATGTCTAAGGGATAGAGGGATGTCTGTAGACTGCGATATATACGGTATATATATACTCCATGTATATATGTATGCATGTATGTACAGTTTATATATAGGCCTATATATATATATATATATATATATATATATATATATATATATATATATATATATATATATATATATATATACACACACACACATATATATAATGTTGGAAGAAATAAAGGCGCATGTGCATTAAACCCAGATGAAACATATTATCTGAACATTACTGATGTTGCTCATCAGAGTAAAGCCAGGAGATGGACTCAGTGGTCTTACCACAAATACAGCATCTGTCTTTACAAAAAAGACCATCTTTAGCACATGCCAGGATAAATTTGGGCTATAATTTCAGCTACACTGTGTCCATGCATATGTCTTAAAGAAAATAAGTCATCACGTGACTGATGAGGTCATTAGAGTCATCATGAAACAAACCTGATCTGAAAATAACAAACACATGTAGGGTCTCATGTGAATTAATTTAGCATTTATGTGCATTTCCATTTCAGTTCATATTAAGTATGTCACATCCCTCACTACCATACTTGGTTGCTTACGGCTAGAATGGTGAAAGGTTTGAACCTGAAACCTTTTGTATACCTTCCCAGATCATTAACCACTTGATTGTGTCACACTGGGGATTCAGACTAAGAGCAGACACTTAATTCCTGGCCAGTTTCTTTATTCAGTTGGCTTACTGTCCTGTCTCTGACATCTATAAAGTCTAATTTGTGTATACATAAGTATTAATGATTGATGATTTTAATGCACTTTTTATTTGGTCATTAATTTTCCTAAAAATCATTGCACTAGACTGATTTTGCCATACGATGGAACAGGGATATTTTAACAGTGTCTTCGGTAGCACAAATGGCATTAGAGTTGGTAAGCTCAGTTCATTTCCATGAATCTATTCAATTTCTTTGGTGTAATCACTCAAAAAATGTCTAATGGAAATTTGGGAAGAAATGTTTGGTTGAGATAATGTTGATTCATCTAATCTACCCTTTTAAGCCACACTGTAAACCCGAATGAGTTGGTAAAACTCCAAAAATTTGAGGCAATCAGTTGCCTCAAAATGTTTAAGTTAAAGGATTAGTTCACTTTCAAATAAAATGTTCCTGATAATTTACTCACCTCCATGTCATCCAAGATGTTCATGTCTTTCTTTCTTCAGTCGAAAAGAAACTTACGAAACGAACGCAGCGGCAGTTCCATTTTTTCCGTAAGTAGAATAGGGAAGGCGTAGGACATACGGCGTAAGCTTTTTGAAGAATACGAAAGTGCGGCAAGGGCGGAAGCATTTGGAAGGCAATCATTTGTTTATATAAATCATATACATTTACATTTTTTCCGAAAATGACCGATCGTTTCGCTAGATAAGACCCTTATTCCTCGTCTGGTATCGTTTAAAGCCCTTTTAAGCTGCACTGAAACTGTAATTTTGACCTTCAACTGTCTGGAGGCCATTGAAGTCCACTATAAGGAGAATAATCCTGGAATGTTTTCATCAAAAAACTTAATTTCTTTTCGACTGAAGAAAGAAAGACGTGAACATCTTGGATGACATGAGAGTGAGTACATTATCAGGAAATGTTATTCTTTGAACGTGAACTAATCCTTTAAGAAATTCAAAGTTTAAGTAAGCAAGTTTAAGTTTTGTTCTTAACTATAACAAGCTAATTCAGAAAATGCTAACTTGCTAATTTGCTAACATGTTAACAATAGTATGGTATAGCACTTAATTTTAGCATTTACTCTTCCTAGTTCTTCTAAATTAAAAGAAATAAGTTCATAAAACTCAAAACAATGAAACGGTTCAGTTTACTTAAAATATGTCAGTTCTGTGAACTTGAAAGAAAAAGAAAATGAATTTGACTGAACTGATTTGTTTAATGTGAGTTTGTCCTACTCAAACCAATTAATTATTTTGAGTGTTAGGGTTACAATGCAAATCCAGAAATGTCAAATATCAATATCAAATATTATAAAAAGCCTAACTTGGAAAGCGACCCTACATAAGGTATTTATTTTAATAGATTGCATTGCATGTATATTTTGTCTTACTGTGCTGGCAGATTATTTTGACATGTTTTAAGTTCAAAACAAGTGGAAAAGTTAAAAACAAGTGAATAATCTGCCAGTGCAGTTTATACACAAAGTCCTATATGTTTTGCAGTGACAGAGAGAGGAAGACACAAATGGCAGAAATAGCAAGAATGAGAATTGACAAAAGGGACGGTGTGAAAGAAAGGTGCAGCTAGAATAGAGAGACACAGGTATACTGGCAGACGTGGATATGTGAGATGGTTCAGAGCTGTTGCTTGATTTGTTGTAACTATGCTATTTTTGTCTGTATTTGTACCACAGTCAGCACTACATTAGCTCTCATTAGCAGCGTACAGCTCTGGAAGAAGTTCAAATGAGTATGCAGTGTTAATGTGGTCTTTATCGAGTCGATGCCAGCTCCAGTTGTGTCTTTTCATGGAGACTTTTCATGTGGAATGGAAATTAAAATAGTTTGATTGCAGTTGGCACATTTAATCGAATCCATGACTCATCTGGTAGTTTTTAAGCTGTTCAAATTTGTGTCCAGTTCATGTCCAGTTCATCTCCCGTCATAAATAAGACTTCAAATGGTGGGATAGAAAGCTGCTTCTAATACACCCAGTAAGTCAGTAAAACAGTTGAGACCTTGATGTGGCGTCAGATGTGGCGGCTGATTTTTCTGATGATGAACCACCAAAAAAGTCTCCAGCCAGCTTCTTTCATTTCAAGTTTTGTGGATTGTTAGATTAATTCTACAGCTTTGTTGACTAAAAATACACTTGGTTTTTGATTGTTCTCCTAAACAAGACATTCACAGCTGATTTTAATTCTTAATTCTTAACATGCCCAAGTTGTTTGTTTTTTCCTGAGTTACTGAAGTGAGACTTGTTTGTAGTGGTCTCTGCGGTCCGAGTCATGTGGATGGTGGTGTGTTTGATACAGATGGGTAGCTCGTTCTTGTAGCGCTCTGACCCTGTGTTAGGTTTCTGCTTTGTGGGATGTGTGTGTTAGACAGCTGGATTAATGACCATACTTATCAGCCGGTAAAAAACTCAGTGCTTGGCTAGTCGCGTGTCTAGAAGTTGCCGTAAGAACTGAAATTGGTTGAGCAGTCTGGTCCCAATGGGAAGACGCCTAAACATGGGCTAAAATATATTTGTGTGTGTGTCTGTTAGATTGCTTTTATGCCAGCTTTGATGGAACCAGCATGACATCATGTTTGTAAATCTGTTAGTAATTAGTCGAGGTTTGTTGAGGTCATGCATTGGGTCATGGTGGCGGTTGAGGCCTAGCGCTATTTGTAGATTTATTGGTCTTCTTAAAGGCATGATGGCCTGTAATGACCATGATGCAATGCTGAGCCTCAAAGAAAGCAAATAAAAACAAACCTGTGGCAGAGGTCACAATATTAGCCAAACTAAAAGTAAATGTTAGACCAGGAGTGTCAAAAATAAAAAAATAAATGATGCAATGTTTGGTTAAATATGGTGAATTTAATTTTATGGAATTTAATTAATTTTTTTAACAAATATAGACTATGTATTCTTAATGATAGTGTTGCTTCTCTTTCATTGAGAAGATCGTAGTGAACACCTGGCTACTTCAGTTAGCACTGAAACCTGAAGATCATCATGAAGTTTAAGACCCTTTGAAACTCAAGCTCTTGTTTCCTAATTTTTATAGCCTCTGTCCTGCAAATGACTTAATTTCATGTTTTAAACGACACATGTGTCAGAGCAGATAATGCTGTTAGAACCCTGTAAACTTCACACTGCTGTTGCACAGAAATACACACTTCCCTTCTCTAGAGTTTACTTACATGAGCATGATGAATCTATTCTTTGGAATATTTATTTTATTTTATTTTATTTTATGTTGAGCATGACAAATCTATTCTGTGGAATTTTTATTTTATTTTATTTTATTTTATTTTATTTTATTTTATTTTATTTTATTTTATTTTATTTTAGTATGCCGAATCTATTCTGTGGAATTTTTATTTTATTTTATTTTATTTTATTTTATTTTATTTTAGCATGCCAAATCTATTCTGTGGAAATTTTATTTTATTTTATTTTATTTTATTTTATTTTATTTTATTTTATTTTATTTTATTTTATTTTATTTTATTTTATTTTATTTTATTTTATTTTATTTTATTTTAAGCATGACGAAACTATTTCTGTGGAATATTTATTTTATTTTATTTTGAGCATGAGCATGACGAATCTATTCTGTGGGATTTTTATTTTATTTTATTTTATTTTATTTTATTTTATTTTATTTTATTTTATTTTATTTTATTTTATTTTATTTTATTTTATTTTATTTTATTTTATTTATTTTATTTTATTTGAGTATGCCATAGACTGTAAAAAATATGGACGTAGTGTCCGTGACGTCACCCATAGAGTTCTGAACAGCAGTTTTGACGCAAAAATGAGGCCGCGGCCATCTTAGCTGCACGTGACCGCACGTCACTCACGGATAACTGAAAATGGGCAAAGAGGCGGGACGTAGTTGGAGCCCATGCGACTTGTTGCTGAAACCACGCCCGCCTAGCTATCTATCTTAGACACTATCTAAAATATTAATAAAGATAACAATATCATTAGAAAGTACTAAAGGATTACTGTCAATCTACAGTGATTTTTAAGATAACGTTATAGATGCTCTAACACCAGTAGGCTAATTAATTTGTGTGGGGTGTGCAAATAACACAAAAAAATCAACTGGGACTTCATACCTTTAATGAAATAGAGATCGCGAGATGAATCCAATCCGTTGCACTTGGGTAAAATGTCCATTTCAAAACATAAAACATCGTTTATAATGTAAAACTCTATACGTACATATATAGGTACCAGATATCTGTATAATGTTCTCTCAAACTAATGAGCACGTGTCCAAAGTATAATTTTTCAAAATAGTGCAGCAGTTTTAGTTATATCCAAGCAGTGCTGTCGGAGTTGTATATCCTCCTGGTATTGTCATTGTAGTAAATCTCAGGAACAAAACCTTCAATGCCACGACGATCCAAAAACGTGTGTTCCGCATGCGAGCACATGTAACGTTACACAGACTGACATCTGTCTCGAGTATGCAGCAAGCCATATATTGTATAAAATAATCCAGAAAAAAGGCACAAATACGGCTGAGATGCCAAATTCAGCGGCTGAAATGAGCTGCTGAGGTAACATGACGGCTCACAGACAGCAGTGCCAATCCACCTGTCACTCAGGTGACCACGCCCTTAATTATGCAGAACTTTAAGGCTTAATATAATTTAAACGGATGAGTTATAAAAAAATTCACCCCCCTCAGAGTTGTCATGAAGGACAAAATTAGCAGTATAGACCAAAACACAATGTGAACCAGAGTGTAAACATGTTTTTTTCTGCTGTAAACTTGGCTATTTTAACATGATGGTCAATGAGATTCTGCTCCCTTTTGCAGCCTGTCCCTAGCGGCCAGTCGATGAATCGCAGTTTAAGTTACTTCCGTATTGGCTTCACGAGAGACTGGGGGAGGTTGCCGCTTGGAGTATGCCGAATCTATTCTGTGCAATTTTTATTTTATTTTATTTTATTTTATTTTATTATTTTATTTTATTTTATTTTATTTTATTTTATTTTATTTTATTTTATTTTATTTTAAGCATGACAAATCTATTTCTGTGGAATATTTATTTTATTTTATTTTGAGCATGAGCATGATGAATCTATTCTGTGGGATTTTTATTTTATTTTGTTTTATTTTATTTTATTTTATTTTTTTTATTATTATTTTATTATTTTATTTTATGTTGAGCATGACGAATCTATTCTGTGGAATTTTTATTTTATTTTATTTTATTTTGAGCATGACAAATCTATTCTGTGGAATTTTTATTTTATTTTATTTTCAGCATCAGCATGACAAATCTATTCTGTGGAATATTTATTTTATTTTATTTTATTTTATGTAAAATTCTCACGTTATCATCTGTAGGTCTAATAATTCCCTTTTCATGGAGTTTTTAAATGTATAAATGTCTTTTGATGTACTGTGTTATTGTAAACAAATTTGATAATTTGTTAATTTGATTCAGTAAACTACCTCTATTTGCATCTATATACAACTCCATACTATCATGGTCCCACTGAGGCACGCTGTATTCATGCATCAGTGTCTAATCATGCCTGAAGACCCCAAAGCGCACTGGGTAATGCTTGTGAAATTGGGCCAGAAGTGGTGTTTTTTTTTTTTTTTTTTTTTTTTTAGGTTTTAAGATGAAACAGTCGCTGCAATTTGCTTTTAGGCCCAGCAAACAGAGGCGCAACAAAATTGGCCCATCCTTGGATCCTGTCCAGCATTTCCATTAAAGTCTCTCATAAGAGCCCATGTAGAGAAAACACAGGCCATCAGTTACTGCACAGTGTGCCCGAAAGGAAAGACCACTGCTGAGTTACGACTCCTGCAGGAGGGTCCCACGTTCACCACACACAGACGAATACACCAGAACGCATTCTAAGAAAACACTGCCCTCTTTTAATGGATTATATTTGCCTGCTTGAATAGTGGCCCTTAATCGCAGTAAGAACACCAGAACCAGAAACCATTTTCACAGCGTGGGGAGTTTGTTGTTATGCTTTACCTTTGATGAAATTTTACACTACTTGACCCTTTCTTCCTTTCTTTCTTTCTTTCTTTCTTTCTTTCTTTCTTTCTTTCTTTCTTTCTTTCTTTCTTTCTTTCTTTCTTTCATGAATGAATGCTAATTAGACTAGCAAAAAAGATAGTAATACTATGTTTTTGTTCATTTACCTTGTTAATAATATTAGACATGGTATTTTTCAAATACACTACCATTCAAAAGTTTGGTTGGTAAGATTTTATTAATTCAAATTTTTATCTTTTAATGTCAAGGCTGCATTTATTTAATAATACAGTAAAAACATTAATATTGTAAAATATGTATTTTAAAAATGTATTTTAAAATGTAATTTATTCCTGTGATGGCAAAGCTGAATTTTCAGCATCATTACTCCAGTCTTCACATGATCCTCCAGAAATCATTCTAATATGCTGATTTGATGCTCAAGAAATTGATGCTCAATTATTCTAATTATTATAACAGTTGTGTTGCTTAATATTTTTATGGAAACTGATTATTTTTTCAGGATGCTTTGATGAACAAGCAGTTTAATTAACAATATTTATTTGAAACATACATCTTTTGTAACAGTATGTTACTGTCACTTTTGACCAGTTTATGTCCTTGCTGAATAAAAATATTTCTCTTTCTTTCTTTCTTGCAAAACAAACAAACAAAAAGTCACTGACCCCAAACATTTGAATGGTAGTGTACATATAATCGTGATTGTACAATAATTTCAAAATATGTCACAATTTCAAAACCCCATGCACCATCTGATGCCATCACTGTACACAGTATTTTTTTTTTCTCATTGCTAACTACAAGTTATCTTTTACCAAAATATTTTTTTTAGACATGTATCATGGTATTCTTTTTAGTACAATGAAGTACCATTTAAAAGTATAAAATATATGTAAAAAAATAACATTCAGGCTGGGATTTTTTGGGAAAATCTCACGCCCCTAAATATGTTAACACGCACCCCCTGTCAGTTCAGTGTTTCTCAACAGTGAGTTGTTGTCTCTGCCGTGAAACTGAACAGCGGATGGGCGATTGATCTAGTGACATAAATCGTCAGCTCCATCTGGTGCTGTTTGAGCCCGCCAAATTTGGCTGTTTGGTTCTTCGATGCATGAAGACCCATTCTGTCCGTCTGGTGCGTGGTACTTTGAGAAGCACAGCAGGCTATTGTTTTAAATCAGTGGACTCTTTAGTCACAGTCTGAAGTGAGGGGCACATTACATGAAACTGTACTGGTGTCGATGAACCATAGTGACTTAAACATGAACTTTAACTAGCCTAGCAGTTAAACTTTTAACTTTTTTTTTTTTTACTGGTGTAGAACAGCTTTTGTACTTTCTTCATAAAGAATCTCCTTAGTCTTTCCTTAGTAGATTTCAGTCAAACTGAGTGAGTGTGGCCGTGGTTACAGAGCACTTTTTAAGTCCTGCTCTGAAATGGCCAGGCAAGGACATCTTTGGAGACTTTGCTGATGGATGTGGCCGTGGCTTATTCTGAGACTTTAGGCCATCTGCAGGAAGGGTGACATAGACTGAAACTTCAGAGACTGAGACTTCACATAAATGATCAAGCAGCCGGCACAGAACTGCGGGATTGTGAAGGTCTTGTGTCGGCAGTCTGCGAGGCATTTGTCTTCTTGACTGAAATTACAGAGTTCATTTTCTTTTTGCCTTGTGTCCTTTTCTCTGTCTTTTCAACGCACTCTGTTGTAGTCAGGGTCAGTAAATATTCGAACAGTATACATTTTAGAAAGGTTTATCACTGTTTTACATGTAAAAATGAAAATGTAAAAATAAAGAATAATGATATTAATTAATATAAATATAATATTAATACTAAAATATACACAGATGTTCAAAGGTTTGGGGTGGGTAAGATGTGTCATATGCTCAACAAGCATCTAGTTATTTAAAAAGACAGCGATATTGTGAAATAATGTTACCATTTAAGTTTTTTATGTTAATACATGGCATATTGAACCTGCAGCCTTTACTCCAGTCTTCAGTGTCACATGATCCTTCAGAAATCATTCTAATATGCTGATTTGCTGCTCAAGAAACATTATTATCAATGTTTAAAAGTTGTGATGCTTAATATTTTTGTGGAAACCATGATGCATTTTTCATCATTCTTTTAAATTTTCGTCATTTTCTTTTAAATTAGATAGTAAACCTGTAAACTGTAAAATAGTAAACTGTTATTTAGCCCAGAAAGCTGCCAAAGGTCTAAATTGAGATTTAGCTTTAGATATGGCATTTGAAACAATAATATACCATAATCACAGTCATTCCTGTGTAATACACTGCACTGGAATGTCTACATGGCTATTGAAGTCCACCAGCTGCTGAATCAGAGATTAGAGGCCTTGATGGATGCTTCTAAGCCAATTAACCTCCAATCGTGTTTGTTTGCACTTTGCAGGATATGTTGGGTGCTGCTTAATGAAATGAAGATGAAAATCCTTTTGTAAATCAGTGGAATTAGTGATTTAAGCTCTTAGTGCTTTAAGCTGATGGCCTCTGGGTGTTTCTAAAGAACTTTGCTTAATTCTTCCCATTACACTATAACGTGAGCTGCTTCAATTAGTATGCAGGGAGAGTTGGATCTTATGATGGCAGCTCAAGACTCCATGTATTTGTGTGTTTGTTTCTTTGAGAGAGAGAGCGTGAATACCTGAGTCTGTGTTTGTTAACATCATTTGGCTTTATTAATAGCCTGTAATAGTGCCACACTTTTAGTTTCACATTTTCATATCATCAGCGAAGGATTATTATTTTCGACTAATTGACAATAATATTAATGCTGTGTCAAATGAGAATATTATCGTGATAAATCTCTCCCTGACTAGGGTGCAGATGGTGGATTAATTTACCTGACAAAAAACATGTGCTGTAATATGCCACAAAACCAGAACCACGGAGCAGCCAGTTCTGCTATGCCTCTTTTACAATAAAAGTGTGATATTTTTGGATGGATGGATGGATGGATGGATGGATGGATGGATGGATGGATGGATGGATGGATGGATGGAGATAGATAGATAGATAGATAGATAGATAGATAGATAGATAGATAGATAGATAGATAGATAGATAGATAGATAGATAGATAGATTACATTTCCCATATAGATAAATATAGGCAGACTGAATGAAATACCATCACATTCATTCTCTTTCAACTCCTCTACTGCCACCTATGTCTGTTATTGTTACTGCAGGCAGTAATTGACATCTGGAACGAATCCCAAAGTTTTGTTGTTTCAAAATAGAGTTCCCAGCTGCTTTGTTTGTAGAATGAAGAATCTTTACAACCATCTTTCTTTTTATGTAAGAGATAAATCAAATCCCAAATTAAGTTTTACAGCACATCCTGTGTTCTTGTGTATGCAATCATTTGTCTATGTATTCACTGTTTACACTAACATGTCTTTATTATTCCTCCATAGAGCCTTTTATCTGGATAAATCAAACCTTACCCCCAGCTCGGCTCCCAAAGCAGCTTTTATAGACAAGGTATGTGCCATCATACTGTCTGCAGGGACTCCTAGTTATTTATAAAAAGCATTTGTTGATTCTCAATAATGACAAAAGTAACCTGAAGAGTTTAAACATGGCATTTCTGTCATTAAAGGGTTAGTTCACCAAAAAATGAAAATTCTGTCATCATTTACTCACCCTCATGTTGTTCCAAACCTGTAAGACTTTCCATTTATCTTTGGAACACACATAAAGCTATTTTTAATGTAATCTGAGAGATTTCTTTGCTCCATTGACAGTCCATGCAGCTACCACTTTGATGCTTCAAAAAGTTCATAAAGAGATCGTAAAACTATTTCAAATGAATCAAGTGGTTTAGTCCAAATTTTCTGAAGAAATATGAACACTTTATATGATGAGCAGATTTAGTCACATATGAACATTGGTAAGTGAACACAAATAGAAGCTCAACTGTACTTTACTTGTTGCATAAAAACACACCTCGTTGGTTCTTCCGGAAGCTCAAACATGAGAATGAACCTCATTGAGCTTCCGTTTACCATGTCTGATTTGTGCGTTGATGAATGTTAAGTTTATTATGTGACTAAAAGCCTAAATTAAATCTGTTTATCAGATTTAATAGTTTTACAATTTCGTTAATGAACTTTTTGAAGAGACAAAGTGGTAGTTGCGTAGCTGTCAATGGAGGGACAGAAAGCTCTCAGATTTGATTTAAAATATCTTAATTTGTCTTTTGAAGATGAACGAAAGTCTTAATGCTTATAAACAACATGAGGGTGAGTAATTGAACTAACCCTTTAATAACTTCCCTTCATGTCCTTCCAAACCCATGTTTTTTATCCGTGAAACACAAAAGGAGAATTTTCAAAAATCTTCACACGGCCTCTGAACTGTTCAGTCAAGAATGACTCAATCAAGAATCATTCTTGTGTTGACTCTAGAATCAAATCAGTCCTATTTGTAAACGATTTGTTCTTTTCAGTCAATTCATTTAAATTAAGCAGTTGAACCAGTTCACAAATCAGTTTGAATGATTCATTCATGAATTAGACTGATTGGTCCTCTAGTCTAGTCGAAGTCACTCACTGCTTCTGAAATCGAATACTTCCAACAGAGTAGTATGTCCGAATTCATAGTATTCGAAAAACAGTATGCGAAAAGTCCCCGGATGACACTTTACTATCCCATGAGTATTTATGAATGGAGGTGAAGCGACAGAACTAACATTGGTAGGTCACGTGATAATGACAACATAGTGGATGTAGTACGTCCGGATTACATGCATACTACACATGCTCATACTATATATATAACATACTTTTTTAACGGTCACGAAGTAAGTTCAAATTCAAATGTAGTACATACTCAGACAGTACGTGATTTCGGACCCACCGACGGATTAAATGGTCCAGTTACAGCAGTTCACAAGTCAACAGCTCACTGGAGAAAATTTCAGCCTGTTCTTCACACAACGAAATCAATGACTTAAAATATAGCATATGAATCTCATTTATTCATTCATTCTTGCAAGATACATTTTAAATGGAGCTTGGTCACTATAACTGTTATTGTATTTAAAAGCGTGATGATTCTAGATTTTAGAATTTCTCTTTTCTTGTGTTTCACGAACACAGAAAAATATGGGTTTGGAGCATCATGAGAGCGAGTAAATAATGACAGAGTTATCATTTTTGGGTGAACTATCCCTTTAACATGGAATCTTTCTTTATCTCTCTCTCCTTGTAGCTGATGCGTCCTCTGAATGCTCTGGATGAGTTGTACAGATTGATGGAAAGTTTTATCTCTTGTCGGCGGACGGCTGCTTGTCAGTTCACAGCCTGTGGAGCGTCTGGAGTCGGTCTGCTCACCGTGGCCTCGGAGCTTTGCAGCCGCCTGGGAGCGTGTCACATTGTCATGTGTAACAGCGGAGTACACCGGTCAGCCTGGGTTACACACACATACACTCAAACTCCTTTCTGTCCGACAGGCATCAGGCATTCGCCAGGGACTCTGTCTAAGTGGAACGCTTCTGTTTTTTCCTCCCCTGTCTTTTTTCCTTTCTGTCTGTAGCTCAGAGCAATTTACTTCCTGTCACTTATGTCTTTTATCCTGTTTTCTTCTCTGCAGCCTCAATCTTTCTTCTGTTTTGGTGTTTTTTGGGAGGGTTATCTTGCAATTTTCCTCTCTCCGATCACTCTTCCTCATACCATCTAATATTCAATTTCCTCTTCTGCATGAATACTTAATAATCCTCATTACATGCTCGTGTATCATTCCATAAATACCTTTCTCTGCGCTAATCATTCATCCAATGCAATTATGAATATTCAGCATCTCAGTTCTACATTTAGAAGGTCTCGCTTAATCCATAATTTTAGAGATGATCCAGACAGCTCAATTTCTCTAAAAGTTCATTTGTGAATCTCAACTGAAGGAGCGCATTTTATTAATCCCAAGGTCTCTTTTAGTATCAGCCAAAGCTGACATATTACTTTCACAAAATCAACAGTTCATGCTTTTTTTCATATATTTTCAGTTTCTTGTGCTTCTATCTGTCTCTGTGCATCCCTACAGTGCCAATAAGGAGTATTCATCCTTTGTGGACCTTATTATTATACTGCTTGAAATTCAGCACTATATTGATTTTCCTCAAATATTCAGATTTTGTTGAAAATACCTCATTGACTTTACCATTTTTTTTTTTTTTTTTTGTCTCCAATGCTGATATAGACTGCATTCATTTGATGAAACACACAGTAAAAACATTCACACAATCCTTCAGAAATCATTATAATATACTGATTTGGTGCTTAATTAACATTTCTTATTATTAG
Organism: Megalobrama amblycephala; assembly: GCF_018812025.1. Taxonomy (NCBI): domain Eukaryota; kingdom Metazoa; phylum Chordata; class Actinopteri; order Cypriniformes; family Xenocyprididae; genus Megalobrama; species Megalobrama amblycephala. The sequence goes on from NC_063065.1 coordinate 18,448,947, forward strand.
CAATATTAACAAAATAGACAAACTTGTATGTATAGGTGTGCTATATACAAATAGAATTGAACTGAATTAACAGGGAATGGAATAAGAAGATGTTGGGTATAACATAGTTATTATTGCACAGTGGGGAGAACATTTAAAGGGATAATTCACCCAAAAATGAAAATTATCCCATTATTTACTCACCCTCAAGCCATCCTATGTGTATATGACTTTCTTCTTTCAGATGAACACAATCAGAGATATATTTAAAAAAATATCCTTACTCTTTCAAGCTTTATAATGGTAGTGAAGGGGGGCCAGATTTTAAAACCCTAAAAAATTAATCCATCCATTAAAGGTGCCCTAGAACTTTTAAAAAAAAGATGTAATATAAGTCTAAGGTGTCCCCTGAATGTGTCTGTGAAGTTTCAGCTCAAAATACCCCATAGATTGTTTTTAATTCATTTTTTTAACTGCCTGTTTTGGGGCATAATTAGAAATGAGCCGATTCAGGGTGTGTGGCCCTTTAATTCTCGTGCTCCACGCCCCAAGAGCACGCGCTTGCCTTAAACAACATAAAAAAGTTCAAACAGCTAATATAACCCTCAAAATGGATCTTTACAAAGTGTTCGTCATGCAGCATGTCTAATCGCCTAAGTACAGTGTTTATTTGAATGTTTACATTGATTATGAATGAGTTTGAGGCTGTGCTCCGTGGCTAACGGCTAATGCTACACTGTTGGAGAGATTTATAAAGAATGAAGTTGTGTTTATGCATTATACAGACTGCAAGTGTTTAAAAATTAAAATAGCGACGGCTCTTGTCTCCGTGAATACAGTAAGAAACGATGGTAACTTTAACCACATTTAACAGTACATTAGCAACATGCTAACGAAACATTTAGAAAGACAATTTACAACAATCACTAAAAATATCATGTTATCATGAATCATGTCAGTTATTATTGCTCCATCTGCCATTTTTTGCTATTGTCCTTGCTTGCTTACCTAGTCTGATGATTCAGCTGTGCACATCCAGACGTTAATACTGGCTGCCCTTGTGTAATGCCTCGATCATGGGCTGGCATATGCAAATATTGGGGGCGTACACCCCGACTGTTACGTAACAGTCGGTGTTATGTTGAGATTCGCCTGTTCTTCGGAGGTCTTTTAAACAAATGAGATTTATATACGAAGGAGGAAACAATGGAGTTTGAGACTCACTGTATGTCATTTCCATGTACTGAACTCTTGTTATTCAACTATGCCGAGGTAAATTCAATTTTTGAATCTAGGGCACCTTTAAAAAAATAATCCATACAGCTCCAGGAGGTTAATAAAGACTTTTTTGAAGTGAAGCGATGTGTGTTTGCATACGACCATATGCATACCACGCAAGTCGACTTGCACCAAATGAGTAATCCTCTGACGCGATGTATAACGTAGGATGCAGGAGTAGCATAAGCTTAGACGCCTCTCGAGGTTCAAACAAATAGGGCTGGTCAACAAACTCAAGCTCATCTTCTCTTATATCAAAATCCTCCGACATTTCTCTTTTAAAATGATCGGTTTAGACTTCTAATTTGTGACTGGTGTTTTGTTTTGCTCTATCCTCTGTGATTCTGCATTCATCATCATGTGTCGGGTCAGGGGTTACTCTTCCACCACAAATCGATGCGTATGGCTGCCTGCCAGAAACTCAATATGTCCTCCAACTAATACGCCCATATAGGTCGTTTGTCACTTCCATGAAATATGACCCATAGGAGCGTTTACTAAAGTTGTGCACCTATCGACAACAGGACACTTTCATTTTGTTGCATTGTACCCTTTTATCTGCGTCATATTTTGGAGTTCGCGTAGCTCAAATGATAGATATACAAGAATATGCAATCATGTGATCATGCAATTGTGGGTTCGATCCCAGGGAACACATGTGCTCATAAAGTGTATATGCACAAATATGAGTTTTGCTAAATGGAAATGGTGGTTAAGGGGCCGTGTAAAAAGTCCACACATTATATTTAAATGAACACGCATTTTGATTGGTAACGACGGTAATACGTCATTTCATGACGACAGACGTAACATGACTGTCATTATTTTTACGCCAGCTAGAGGGCGCATAAATTTAAAATGTAAAACCTATAAGGTCGGGTTTTTTTGGAGGACAGAATGTGTCGTCTGAAAGAAGATAGTCATATACACCTAGGATGCCTTGAAGGTGAGAAAATCATGGGATAATTTTCATTTTTGGGAGAACTATCCCTTTAACTGTTCATGAGGTAGATTGCCTGGGGGAAGAAACTTTTCTTGCCTGGCTGTTCTGATGCTCAGTGCTCTGTAGCACCGGCCAGGTGGCAAAAGTTCAAAGAAAGGTGGCTTGGATGTGAGGGATCCAGAGTGATTTTCTGAATCCTTTTTCTCACTCTGGATGTATTCAGTTCTTGGGGTTGTGCAGGGGAGCACCGTTAATACTTTCAGCAGTCGGAACTGTCCTCTGTAGTCTTCTGAGGTCTGATTTTGTAGCTGAGACAAACCAGACAGTTATTGAAGTGCAGAGGACAGACTCGATGGCTGAGTAGAACTGTATCTGCAGCGACTGTGGCAAGTTGAACTTCTCAGCTGGGGAAGGAAGTACAACCTCTGCTGGTCAATGTAATTGTCCCACTTCAGGTTCTGAGAGATGGTAGAGCCCAGGAACCTGAATAACTCCACTGCTGCCACAGTGCTGTTTGTGATGGTGAGTGGGAGGAGTGCTGGGAGGTTTTGAACGAGTTTTGAACGTGTTCAGCTCCAGGTTGTTGTGACTGCACCAGACAGCCAGCTGTTCAACCTCCTGCCTATATGCAGACTTGTCACCATATGTGTTTGGTAACTAAATTATGCATGTATGCTTGCAATTAACCCTAAAACAAACCCTAATCCTAACACTATAGTAAGTACATGATGTTAATTATAATTACTCAGTACTTAAATGAAATTACACTGTAACAAGTACACCATAAAATAAAGTGTAACCCAAAACAGCATTTATTTGAAATAGATTTTTTTGTAACAATGTAAAAGTCTTTACTGTCACTTTTGAACAATTTAATGCATCCTTGCTAACTAAAAGTATAATAAAAAAATTACTGACCCCCCAAAATTTTGATCCGATGTGTATGCTGATGTAACCAACAGTGAGAGTTTCAATTCAATTGGAATTTTAATTGAAATGGTCACACCCCACAGGAAGTTGAACTAGAATTTGAATTTGAATGACAGGAAGTGGAAGTGTTTTTCCTCCCTAGTCCATAAAGGCTTGTAAAATATCTTTAAATCCTGTCTATTTTTTTTTTTTTTTTAATTACACTTATTATAAAAGTTAAATTATAATTATACTTTCTTAAATTTATATTTGAATTTCACAATCTTCTTTTGGCAGCAGAGTTTCTTTGGGCACATCTTGACACTGAAATTTGTGCCCACTTTTCTTAGCAAAATTGCCCAAGTTGGATTGAACCGTTTTTTGAAGTGCAGAGTCATTCCAAAGATGCCCAATTGGATTTTAAATATTTGGCCACTCCAGAAAATCATCCTTGTTGGTTCAGTGTGGGTATTCTTGTGCTTTGGGCTATTATTCTGTTGAAAGATTCACATTTCCCCCTGAGATTTTTCTGTTATCTATTTTTCTCATCTCTTATGAGTTTTTTTCCCCCCCTGATGTTTCTCACATCACTCTCTGGAGGACTGTAACTCTTTAAAAATTGTATAGGCCTCTTTGTGGTGTCACTTACTCCAGCTCTTTTTGCCTAGATACTGAGTTTTGGAGGACAGCCAGTTCTGAAAAAAATTACATTTGGTCTCATTTGTAATAGGGGGTTTTACAGTGCTTTGTGATATAGTCATTGGCATTATTTTTTATATTCTTGCCCTGGCTGAGAATTTTAAATACCTACGTCACAAATCTGCTTGGAAAGATCTTTCACCTTTAGTTGACCAAATAGGGGTGTTTCCAGTGGGGGAGAGCCAGTGAATAATGTACTAACAACAACTTAACAGAAGCAGAACCTTTAAAGTCCCCCTGTGGTGCAAATCAAGTTCCCTTTCGTGGGAACATCGACGCTATGTCCAATGTCATTGGACGTAGCGTCTCGTTCCCTTACTCAGGGAACAGGGGTTACACTCGTAACTCGAGACGTTCCCTTTTGTGGGAACATCGACGCTACGTCCAATGACGCAATGGGAACCCATTGCGTCATTGGACGTAGCGTCTTGTTCCCTTACTCAGGGAACAGGGGTTACACTCGTAACCCGAGACGTTTTTAATGTTGTTTATTTGTGGTGTTTTTAATATGCTTTAAGATAAAGCATGTGCAAATTCATATGTCAACACCATTGCTAAGTAATTTGTCTTTAAAACTGCAGTGATCTAAAGACATTTTCAAAATACATTTTCAAAACACAATTTAAAATCGCTGGTGTTTCTTACGTCACAATCAACCTTGTAACCAATCATAGCATATCATTAACTAAGACTGCTCTGAAGCATGGGAGTCGTGTAACATTAACAACACATTATTAGCTGTTTGATAACTTAGTCAAGCAAAAGGCTGATCATATTAATTACCGTTATGTGTCCTACGTTGTAAAAAACGATACCAATGCAGCATTTACCTCAGTAAGTTGACCGAGTGGATCTCTGAGCTGGTGTGAGTGAATGGAGGCAGGGCTAATTAGCATATTTATAGATCCACGTATACTAAATGAAGCAAAAGTGTAGAGTTACATTCAAGCTATTTTAAGACATGAAGATTTTTTTTCACAGGAAAAAATTTTTACTTTATGTCATTTTGGTGAGTTTTAAGGGATAAAATTGACTACAGGGGGACTTTAAGTAACTGCATAGTAACACCCTGGTAACCATCCACAACACCGTCAAATCATGGCTTTTTTCCTCAGAGAAATTGGCTTTAATTTGTAATTTACTTTGTAAAATGTCCATGTATTTTTATTTTGGCATTGGTAATAATTTGCAGGATGTTGAAAAGAACAGGAGGGTGTTAACTTTTTATTGGCACTGTAATACCGTTGCTGGAACGGTATTTCGATCTCAATTTCAGGGCCTTAGAGATGGTAATAGACACACGCATGCTGCTCTTTGAGTGGTTCTTTACTGCAGTGTATTGGATAAAGCAGCGTGAAATGTTTTCAGCATTGTGTGTGTTGGTTTGGGTGTGACTAACTCACATTTGTACGCCAGGGCAATTACAGGCCACATCTCAGCTTTAGTGAAGCCACAGGTGCTCAGACCTGCCACGGACACGGTGAATTCTGTCCTGCTTGCCACTCTAAACATGCCTCCATCAAACACACTCTCATTTAACCTGCGTTTGCTCATAACCAAATGATAGTTCAGGATAATTCTCTGTAAAACATGGTTTGGTACATGTTTTTCATATTTATAGTTTGTTTCAAGCCCATTTTTTTCCAATAGCAGCCATATAAAAGTTGATTTAAAATGTAATATTTAACGTATGTGAGAGTTGATGGAATTAGTTCCATGGAGAATGTCAGATGTGGTTATCCTGGCATACTAAAACCAGTAGGCATCATATGCAGAGCATCAGCATTTCATTATGCGCTACTATTTATATATCTCTTTGTCTGCCAAACAGCCTCAATCAGCAGCCAAAATGTGCCAGTTCCTGCTTTTAATGAAATTAAATTGAGGTACAAGCTTTGCTTTAAAGTGCTCACCTGCCAAATGTGGCTGAAGTTAAGTGAGAGCTTATATTTTTTTTATGGCTAAATTTTTTTCGCCAAGGTGTTGTGGAGGTCCAATTTCAGTATAAAGTTCTTCTAAATTTACTGGTTTCTCCCAGAGAGGGAGAGTAAGTACACAGTTTAAAATGGTTATATAATGAGAAATCACATTTTCCCTGACGTTCTGAAGTACTGTAAATGAGTTCAGTGCTCTATGAAAACACTGTGACTTTCACAACCACAGATTTCCAGTCCAGCTCAATCTGAAATTCTTTAACATTTAGATTAAAGGTGCAGTAAGTAATTTCCGAGAAATGCTCTTGATATTTGAAATCACCAAAACAAACACGCCCCTACCCAAAATGATCACACCTCTATCTTGATAGCCCCGCCCCCAAATGCACAAACACGCAATGCAGCGTAGGTACCTCCCCCCTCATGAGCAGACACGCCCCTTACTGCTGATTAGCTACAAGAGTGTTTTAGTGCTTGGTCCAATCCACTTTCAACAGCGCTTCTCAGAAATTGCTTACTGCACCTTTATTCATATGTCAGTGATGCCATGCATTGTTCAGAATCATGGTCCACCCTGGGTAATATGAAGTAACTAGGATACGTACTATTACTAATAAGAGTAAAATGTGTGAAAGTCCCCAAACTTTGTGGTGTTTCTAGCTGTGTGTAGCACCTATTGTTCTGCACATCCCTTTCAAAGGTGTTTGGAAAGAGAAGCTGCAGGTTCTCAATCTTTTCAGTTAAACTTTAACAGTTTGTGAAGCACATTTATGTTGTGGATCTGACACAATGTAACGCAGGCTTTTACTTTTATTGAAGATGAAGCTGTGCAAACTTTATTGAACCCAACCGCAAACATTTTTACATACATTTTTGGCACAAAAAGTCTTGACTAACCTCATAAGTGAACCCCACAGGAGAAAAAATGTAATGCTTAAATTCAGTATCATTCTTTTTTGTGTACTTTAACCATCTGCCCTAGTCTTGAAGCATGAATATTCCAATAAAACATTCATGGGTCTCTACAGAGCTCAATAAATGTGCTTAAATATCATCCTCCCCAACTGTAAACCCTAATGCTCAAAATACTTTGAGTAGGGCAAACTTAAATTGAACAAATTAGTTCAGTTAAATTAATTGCTATGAGTATTTAGCACTTTCTTTTTCTTTTGAGTTCACAGCACTGACATATTTCAAGTAAACTGAACTGTTTCATTGTTTTGAGTTGTATGAACTCATTTCTTTTAATTTAGATGAACTTAAGTTTAATTGAAACTGGGCTGGGATTTATATTTCCCAGCATGCCTTGCCCATGGCACTCGAAAGGGAGAGTAAATGCTAAAATTAAGTGTTACATAATGTTTTTTGCACAAGATTAATGGTAAGGGAGATTTAGTAGTGATTAATGTTTTGTTATGCTAATTTAGAAGAGTTTCTGTTAATGTGGGTTTTTGCAGAGTTAACTCATGGTGCATGAGGTTTGGCATGAGATTGCACTCATTCAGTAAGTGGTATGTCATGCTATTGTTAACATGTTAGCTAATTAGCAAGTTGGCATTTTTTGTATTTTCTTAGGATTTCACAGTGAAGTAAATAACTCATTTGATTTGCAAGAACTCAAAATAAAAAGTTTATTAACTAAATATTTTATGTTAATTGTCATCAAAATGTATGAGTTAGCAAACTCAGTACTTTAAGTCAGGAGCAATTAACGTGCATGAGTACTACAAACTCAAAACTTCACAACTTGTTTGGGTTTACAGTGTATTTGATCTTTTATTATGTTAATCTATTAAGACCACTATCTGCTTTCTCTCCCATATATTATCTCTCTAGTCCATCTGTCCATTCCCAGAGTCACATTTAAGTGTGTAAATCAGACATTCACATCTGCTGGCTGTAAGTTGCTGACTGTGTGGCATATAAGCTTTCTCCCATAAGAATATCAGACACATTTGATGAGTCTCATCCACATTTTATTCATCAGCAGAAGAGTTCAGAGTGCTTATTTTATAAAGAGCCAATAAATGCCTTCACACAGGTCTTGCCTCAGGCCAATTGGCTCAGTATTAAGCCAGCTTTGATTCTCCATAGTGTGCAGCTCCTGCTGTGACTCCCACTTCTGCTGTGATAGCAAATCATCTCTGATCTGCTCTGTAATTGTGTCTCGCTTTAAAGGGCTTGTACTGATGGATTAAACAACTTAAGGATTCTTTACCCAAAAATTTTAATATTTTATAAGATATTTTAATAAATGTTTTTGTTTTTATCCATACACATACAATGAAAGTCAATGGGGTCCAATGTTGTTTTGACCCCGACATTCTTCAAATCTTCTTGTTTCACAGAAGAACAGAATTTTCATTTTTCAATGAACTCTTAACTTGAAAATTACTGTTATGAATAATTTGGTTCGTCCATTGAATCTGCAGTTAAGTCTGCCATTTGTAATGCTTGATAAAAGAAAAGTATGTATGAAATGTTATTTTTTTCCTCATTAACAACTTAAAACTATGACTTTCGGTAATTAAAGAAAAGCTAAAAAAAAACTGAGCACATCACTCTTGTGTTCAGGAGGGTGGCAAATTATTCCGTTAGAAATAACGAAGAATTATATGTTTTTATGGAGTGTAGTGCAGTAAAAAGTAGTTTCATAAAATAAAAATACAATGATAAAGTACAGAAAATTGAAAAAATTTAATGAAGTAGAAATACTTACTGTCCAACACTGGAAATGTCTGCTTTGCAACTAACAGAAATAAGATGTAGTTGTGTAGTTGTGTATATACATATATATATAACTTACAATGAAAACTAAAAACAAAAGATAATTCTAAATGAATACTAAAATACTTCACTATTTTTATTTTTTTTACCATATAGTGTGCTCTTCCCACATTCTTCCTAACAAGTTCATACCCTCATAAAATTATTCTTCTCTGATGCTTTCTACAATGCTTGACATGTGGAGGTCAAAGTGACATATGACGTGTATGAGGGCCTTTACGCTTACGTTTAGCAGCATTCCCTCAAGCAATTAAGTAACGGTAGGAATGCTACGGCTGAGAAGAGAAGAGACAGCTCAATCAGCCGTAAAACACTGCGAAGGATCAATATGGAGGTGTAGTTAAGAGGTCAGGCAGTGCCCTTGACTCTCAGTATGTGTGTGTCTATCAGCGTAACAGAAAGACATGAATCAAGCCTACACTTTAGTGAGATTCACCCCTCTTTGCTGTGCCATGACATGTCCTTGAAGTTTAAAATGACTATGAATGTTCAACATCAACAGCCGATGTGAGGAACATTGGTGATTGGTGACTCTGAAATCTTTGTATCATGTTTTTTTTCTCTCTATTATAAATCAAGAGAATCGATCTGTGAAATGCAATTGGGATAAAATACACGTTAGCATCAGGTATATTTCAACATAGTCAGCAGTTTGCTAGAAAGTAACCTATTTGTTGCCAAGGGCAAACAATCAAAGAATGAAACAAGCATTGAATTCAGATGCACTTATTACAAAGGCACAGAAAACAAATCCATCACCCAGTGAGCTTCATAGATTCCAGTATGATAACTAGACTTTTCACTATCTGCATATGGAGATCAACTAAGAATCCCTTTTTCTTGAGCCAAAGGTCAGTGCTGTTCTCACTTCAGAAGAACTGTATGATTGAATTCACAGATGAGAGCCATATAACACATCTGACACCTCTGCTGGTAAAAAGCCTGTGAACATGTATATCACCAAAAAGGAGATGGAAATGTCAGGCTGATGTATCATGGATATAGACAGTTTGACAGTGGACAAGCTATTAAATAACCAAATATCTTTTTGATGGATTCTGTGTAGTCATTGTGTTACAGCTCACTAGTTTCCTCACAGGTATAAAAAAAAAATTAGCAGTGTCAGATATTGACTTTTTATGATTGCTTTATTATCAGATCTTCCCTCATGTTCTCAGTAATGTTATCTCCCTAATAAGTCATCATTTAGGGGCCGTTTACACTTTTTTCAACTAAAAACTGAAAACTTTTTATGTGTTTTGGCTGTTCATTTACATGACAACAGCGTTTTGGGGGTCTGAAAAGTTTACCCTTAGATTGGTCATTTGGATTAGGTCTTATTAGGTCTGATGTGCCTCATTGACTTGTACCTCATAAAGCATCAAAACACTGACAATTTCAGTCAAAACTCAAAAATTTATCTCCAGTCCAAAAGTACAGAGTCCTGCATGACATGCAGACAAAAATATATAAATTGTGGCCACGAATTAAGAATTTGTGCTCTCATTTTTAGCAAATCATGTCCACGATATAATAATTAATTCCCTCGTTTTACTAAATCATGAGCATGATATAATTTGTTACCTTGTTTTACTAAATCGTGCGCACTATATAATTCGTTCCCTCATTTTAGTAAATCGTCCGCAAGATATAATTCGTTCCCTCGTTTTACTAAATCATGAGCATGATATAATTTGTTACCTTGTTTTACTAAATCGTGCGCACTATATAATTCGTTCCCTCATTAGTAAATCATGCACAAGATATAATTTGTTACCTCATTTTAGTAAATCGTCCGCAAGATATAATTCTTTCCCTCGTTTTAGTAAATCGTGCGCACTATATAATTTGTTCCCTCGTTTTACTAAATCATGAGCATGATATAATTTGTTACCTTGTTTTACTAAATCGTGCGCACTATATAATTCGTTCCCTCATTTTAGTAAATCGTGCGCAAGATATAATTTGTTCCCTCGTTTTACTAAATCATGAGCATGATATAATTTGTTACCTTGTTTTACTAAATCGTGCGCACTATATAATTTGTTCCCTCATTTTAGTAAATTGTGCGCAAGATACAATTCGTTCCCTCATTTTAGTAAATCGTGCGCAAGATATAATTCGTTCCCTCGTTTTAGTAAATCGTGCGCAAGATATAATTCGTTCCCTCATTTTAGTAAATCTTGCGCAAGATATAATTCGTTCCCTCGTTTTAGTAAATCGTGCGCACGATATAATTTGTTCCCTCATTTTAGTAAATCGTGCGCAAGATATAATTCGTTCCCTCATTTTAGTAAATCTTGCGCAAGATATAATTCGTTCCCTCGTTTTAGTAAATCGTGCGCACTATATAATTTGTTCCCTCATTTTAGTAAATCGTGCGCAAGATATAATTCGTTCCCTCATTTTAGTAAATCGTGCGCACTATATAATTTGTTCCCTCGTTTTACTAAATCGTGCGCAAGATATAATTCGTTCCCTCATTTTAGTAAATCGTGCACAAGATATAATTTGTTCCCTCGTTTTACTAAATCGTGCGCAAGATATAATTCGTTCCCTCATTTTAGTAAATCGTGCGCACTATATAATTAGTTCCCTCGTTTTAGTAAATCGTGCGCACTATATAATTCGTTCCCTCATTTTAGTAAATCGTGCGCAAGATATAATTCGTTCCCTCATTTTAGTAAATCGTGCACAAGATATAATTCGTTCCCTCATTTTAGTAAATCGTGCACAAGATATAATTTGTTCCCTCATTTTAGTAAATCGTCCGCAAGATATAATTCTTTCCCTCGTTTTAGTAAATCGTGCGCACTATATAATTTGTTCCCTCGTTTTACTAAATCATGAGCATGATATAATTTGTTACCTTGTTTTACTAAATCGTGCGCACTATATAATTCGATTCCCTCATTTTAGTAAATCGTGCGCAAGATATAATTTGTTCCCTCGTTTTACTAAATCATGAGCATGATATAATTTGTTACCTTGTTTTACTAAATCGTGCGCACTATATAATTCGTTCCCTCATTTTAGTAAATCGTGCGCAAGATATAATTCGTTCCCTCATTTTAGTAAATCGTGCACAAGATATAATTTGTTCCCTCATTTTAGTAAATCGTCCGCAAGATATAATTCTTTCCCTCGTTTTAGTAAATCGTGCGCACTATATAATTTGTTCCCTCGTTTTACTAAATCATGAGCATGATATAATTTGTTACCTTGTTTTACTAAATCGTGCGCACTATATAATTCGTTCCCTCATTTTAGTAAATTGTGCGCAAGATACAATTCATTCCCTCATTTTAGTAAATCATGCGCAAGATATAATTCGTTCCCTCGTTTTAGTAAATCGTGCGCAAGATATAATTCGTTCCCTCGTTTTAGTAAATCGTGCGCAAGATATAATTCGTTCCCTCATTTTAGTAAATCTTGCGCAAGATATAATTCGTTCCCTCGTTTTAGTAAATCGTGCGCACGATATAATTTGTTCCCTCATTTTAGTAAATCGTGCGCAAGATATAATTCGTTCCCTCATTTTAGTAAATCTTGCGCAAGATATAATTCGTTCCCTCGTTTTAGTAAATCGTGCGCACTATATAATTTGTTCCCTCATTTTAGTAAATCGTGCGCAAGATATAATTCGTTCTCTCATTTTAGTAAATCGTGCGCACTATATAATTTGTTCCCTCGTTTTAGTAAATCGTGCGCAAGATATAATTCGTTCCCTCATTTTAGTAAATCGTGCGCACTATATAATTCGTTCCCTCGTTTTAGTAAATCGTGCGCACTATATAATTTGTTCCCTCATTTTAGTAAATTGTGCGCAAGATACAATTCGTTCCCTCATTTTAGTAAATCGTGCGCAAGATATAATTCGTTCCCTCGTTTTAGTAAATCGTGCACAAGATATAATTCGTTCCCTCATTTTAGTAAATCTTGCACAAGATATAATTCGTTCCCTCGTTTTAGTAAATCGTGCGCACGATATAATTTGTTCCCTCATTTTAGTAAATCGTGCGCAAGATATAATTCGTTCCCTCATTTTAGTAAATCTTGCGCAAGATATAATTCGTTCCCTCGTTTTAGTAAATCGTGCGCACTATATAATTTGTTCCCTCATTTTAGTAAATCGTGCGCAAGATATAATTCGTTCCCTCATTTTAGTAAATCGTGCGCACTATATAATTTGTTCCCTCGTTTTACTAAATCGTGCGCAAGATATAATTCGTTCCCTCATTTTAGTAAATCGTGCACAAGATATAATTTGTTCCCTCGTTTTACTAAATCGTGCGCAAGATATAATTCGTTCCCTCATTTTAGTAAATCGTGCGCACTATATAATTCGTTCCCTCGTTTTAGTAAATCGTGCGCACTATATAATTCGTTCGCTCATTTTAGTAAATCGTGCGCAAGATATAATTCGTTCCCTCATTTTAGTAAATCGTGCACAAGATATAATTCGTTCCCTCATTTTAGTAAATCGTGCACAAGATATAATTTGTTCCCTCATTTTAGTAAATCGTCCGCAAGATATAATTCTTTCCCTCGTTTTAGTAAATCGTGCGCACTATATAATTTGTTCCCTCGTTTTACTAAATCATGAGCATGATATAATTTGTTACCTTGTTTTACTAAATCGTGCGCACTATATAATTCGATCCCTCATTTTAGTAAATCGTGCGCAAGATATAATTTGTTCCCTCGTTTTACTAAATCATGAGCATGATATAATTTGTTACCTTGTTTTACTAAATCGTGCGCACTATATAATTCGTTCCCTCATTTTAGTAAATCGTGCGCAAGATATAATTCGTTCCCTCATTTTAGTAAATCGTGCACAAGATATAATTTGTTCCCTCATTTTAGTAAATCGTCCGCAAGATATAATTCTTTCCCTCGTTTTAGTAAATCGTGCGCACTATATAATTTGTTCCCTCGTTTTACTAAATCATGAGCATGATATAATTTGTTACCTTGTTTTACTAAATCGTGCGCACTATATAATTCGTTCCCTCATTTTAGTAAATTGTGCGCAAGATACAATTCATTCCCTCATTTTAGTAAATCATGCGCAAGATATAATTCGTTCCCTCGTTTTAGTAAATCGTGCGCAAGATATAATTCGTTCCCTCGTTTTAGTAAATCGTGCGCAAGATATAATTCGTTCCCTCATTTTAGTAAATCTTGCGCAAGATATAATTCGTTCCCTCGTTTTAGTAAATCGTGCGCACGATATAATTTGTTCCCTCATTTTAGTAAATCGTGCGCAAGATATAATTCGTTCCCTCATTTTAGTAAATCTTGCGCAAGATATAATTCGTTCCCTCGTTTTAGTAAATCGTGCGCACTATATAATTTGTTCCCTCATTTTAGTAAATCGTGCGCAAGATATAATTCGTTCCCTCATTTTAGTAAATCGTGCGCACTATATAATTTGTTCCCTCGTTTTAGTAAATCGTGCGCAAAATATAATTCGTTCCCTCATTTTAGTAAATCGTGCGCACTATATAATTCGTTCCCTCGTTTTAGTAAATCGTGCGCACTATATAATTCGTTCCCTCATTTTAGTAAATCGTGCGCAAGATATAATTCGTTCCCTCATTTTAGTAAATCGTGCACAAGATATAATTCGTTCCCTCATTTTAGTAAATCGTGCGCACTATATAATTTGTTCCCTCATTTTAGTAAATCGTGCACATTTAACTAAAACAATGGAAGAAATTATTACAACATGGCCACGATTTAGTAAAACGAGGGAACTAATTATTATATCATGTGCATGATTTACTTTAATCATGGATATATAACTTTATACTAAACAAGTTTATTGTAATTTTGAATTTAGTCATTTTAGTTTTTATTCTATTTTGAGTTTCAGCATTTTCAGTGTCTTTAGTTTTTTATGTATATTTAAGTTTTTGTTTTAGTTTCATTATAATTTTAGTATTTTAGTGCTGCCGAAGTTAATGCATTAAATTAAACTAAATAAAATATTCAGTTTTGCTTATTGTTACTTGCTAAAGTTGCTAGAGTTTTGATTATATTTTTGCAATTTTAGTATTGATTTTTATTTTATGTTCTATGATATTTTAGTTTTAGTATTTTCAATGATTTGTAGTTTATTTTTATTTTTTATTAGCTTTTATTTTAGTTATATTATATATTATATAGTTTAATATTTTAAGACTGTCGAAGTACTGTCAGTGTTCAACTAAACTAAACTGGTACAAATGAATAAACTGGTATAATGAGTGTTTTTGCTATCTAATGGCATTTTGATGATTATTATTGCAAGTGGGTTGCAAAAGGTTCATGTTTTATATTATGCCATGCACTGTACCAAGAAGCTACAATTCATTTATTGTCATTTTTATTTTATTTTAGATGAAACTGTATTTTAGTTTAGTTTCAGTTAATGTTATTAATTAAAAAACTCTATATATTCCTATAGAGTCAGCCAGCCAAAGATTATTAGTTTGAGGAGGTGCTTTCCAGATTTGTACATCAGATGGTTATGGAAAAGACTTGTCTTATTGACCCAGACACTGTGCATCGACATGTCTAGTACTAGCTCATAAAGTTATATTGGCCTCTTAATTGGGGTGATTTTGTTTGTTTATCAGATCTTTTGTCCTGATTGGCTTCTTTCCCACTCATATCTAGTGGTCACAGTCTGTCTCTCTTTTAGAGACTACATGCTTATAGCTCACATTGGGGGATGTTTATTGGTCTCTTGGGACTGTTCAATTTCAGAACGATGTAGTCGAGTGTATGACTCTCACACCTGTTTGGCCACGCTGCCCTTTCAATGTCTGTTCAAATGTTAATGGGACGTGAGTGGCAGACACATGTTCTCAGAGAATGAAAGCGCATGTCATGCTTCATCACGCTGGAATGACAGCACATCTGACAGGTCTTCATGTTAGCCAGGCGCTGACACAGACAGATGAGACACCAGCCTGGGCCGCACAAGCTTGTTAAATGCCTCTGCTTTTTCCTGTAGAGCCAGAATCTGTCCACCTCCTCAATGCTGTAATCAGAATTTAGTGGGATTTATTTAGCTCCTCTGATTTATAATTAAATTATTAATTAAAAGCATCTCAGCATAATTAATTCAATTAGAACATGGCTGGCAGAAAGTGATCTTTGATAAAGGGAAATGAAAAACAGATGAGAGAAAACAGAAGTTTTTCATTTCCCCCCTCATTTTTCTA
Source organism: Megalobrama amblycephala (assembly GCF_018812025.1). Classification (NCBI taxonomy): domain Eukaryota; kingdom Metazoa; phylum Chordata; class Actinopteri; order Cypriniformes; family Xenocyprididae; genus Megalobrama; species Megalobrama amblycephala. The sequence continues at coordinate 18,464,693 of NC_063065.1, forward strand.
TTGCTGCAATCAGCATATGAATACTTTTATGAAATACTTGATGTATTTGATAAACACTTCTGATTTTACATTATAATGTGGAGTGTATGGTGCTAAATATAGACCTGTATTCTCTTTCCTGTCTTGCAGTTGTACACTAAGTGTCACGCTGGAACAGGCCATTCTTCTGGCCCGAAATCACGGCTTGCCCCCACGATGCATCATGCAGGCCACTGATGTCATGAGGAAGCAGGTATGTTCTGTTATTGGATGTTTCTTCAACACTTTTGGCCCTGTGGACTTTTAGCACACTTTTTACACTCTCGTTTATTTAATTTGTCCACTAACAGTGTCCAATACAGTACCATTGCTACTGCTGAGCCACAGAAGATGTTGAATTCCAAGTGTCTTGTTTTAAAAAAGTGGCCCAACCAGACATTGGTGGGCGGAGCTAGTGTAAATAGCATTTGCCAACAATAGACGCTATTTGCACTTAGTGTAAATAGACACTCCATGACATGAAAAATCAATTTTCCTTAATCTTTTGTACCATTAAAGGTGCCCTAGATTCAAAAATTGAATTTATGTCGGCATAGTTGAATAACAAGAGTTCAGTACATGGAAAAGACATACAGTGAGTCTCAAACTCCATTGTTTCCTCCTTCTTATATAAATCTGATTTGTTTAAAGACCTCCGAAGAACAGGCGAATCTCAACATAACACTGACTGTTACGTAACAGTCGGGGTGTACACCCCCAATATTTGCATATGCCAGCCCAAGTGCACAGGTGAATCATCAGACTAGGTAAGCAAGCAAGGACAATAGCGAAAAATGGCAGATGGAGCAATAATAACTGACATGATCATTGATAATATGATATTTTTAGTGATATTTGTAAATTGTCTTTCTAAATGTTTTGTTAGCATGTTGCTAATGTACTGTTAAATGTGGTTAAAGTTACCATCGGTTATTACTGTATTCACGGAGACAAGAGAGCCGTTGCTATTTTCATTTTTAAACACTTGCAGTCTGTATAATGCATAAACACAACTTCATTCTTTATAAATCTCTCCAACAGTGTAGCATTAGCCGTTAGCCACGGAGCACAGCCTCAAACTCATTCAGAATCAAATGAAAACATCCAAATAAATACTATACTCACAGGAAACGATGTATGCATGATGAACACTTTGTAAAGATCCATTTTGAGGGTTATATTAGCTGTGTGAACTTTGTGTTTGCTGTTTAAGGCAGTTGAGAGCACGCTTAATCGGTGCATATGTAATAATGGCTCAAAATAGGCAGTTAAAAAAATTAATTAAAAAAAATCTAAGGGGACACCTTAGACTTATATTACATCTTTTGAAAAGGCACCTCTAGGGCACCTTTAAAGCATCCTGCAAGTTTCATAGCCTAAATTGTCCTTCTCATTATAAACAAAGTATTTACCAAGCTCCAATAATGACTCGTTTGGATATTGTAGGATCTATGATGTCACACACTGACACTACATCATCACACCATGGCAGATGTTTTTTTTGTTTGTTTTTTTTTAATTACTGACATTATAGGTAAAACTCAAGGAATACATTAAAATATCAAGGTTTTAATGTTGTTTATATGTGGTGCTTTTAATATGCTTTTAGACAAGCCATGTGCAAATTCATAAGTCAATACCATTGAGTAATTTCTCTTTAAAAACTGCAGTGATCTAAAGATAGTCTCATTAAAGCAGCTTGAAATCGCTGGTGTTTCAGACGTCACAAACCAATCATGTCAACGTGCCGGCAGGCTTTAGCATATCATTAACTATGACTGATCTGAAACAAGGGAGTCGTGTAACATTAACAACACATTATTAGCTGTTTGATAATGTAGTCAAGCAAAAGGCTGATCATATTAATTACCGTTATGTGTCCGACGTTGTAAAAAGCGATACCATTTAGTTTACCTCAGTAAGTTGACCGAGTGGATCTCTGAGCTGGCTTGAGTGAGTGGAGGTGGGGCTAATTAGCATATTCATAGCTCCGCGTATACTAAATTAAGGAAGGGTGTAGAGTTACATTCAAGCTATTTTAAGACATGAAGAATTTTTTTCCCTGGAAAAAAAGTTTAAATATGTAATTTTGGTGATAAAAGATAAATTTTAAGGGATAAAAGTATTGACTACAGGGGGAGTTTAAGATAATAAAAAAATCAATGTTATGACCCCTATAATATATTTAAAAATGTACTTTATTCCTGTAATGCAAAGCTCATTACTCCAGTCTTCAGTGTAACATGATCCTTCAGAAATCATTCTAATTTGATTTGCTAATCAAGTAATATTTCTTTGATGAATAGAAAGTTTAAAAGAACAGCATTTATTTTGAATATAAATCTTTTTAACATTATAAAAGTCAATTTAATGCGTCCTTGCTGGATAAAAGTATTCATTTTTTCAACTACAAAAATGATGAACGTGATTTCACCAAGTACAACATGATCCTGGATCAACATTCTAAACAACCAATCAAATTTGAGGGACAAGTTTGCAGTTTATATCAAGTTTTGACTTACAACCCATTGTTTCTCAATTAAAGTGTCTACTGGGAAATTAATTTATACGGTTGAGTTTTGAAGTGCCATTTCCAGCAGAGAAAAGATGAACTAATATCTACCTCTGCTTCGAATGTTTTCTGAATTTTACTGACCCAGTTAATTTATTTGAAATTACAGTTGCAAAAAAATTCAAACAGTAGGCCACCGTGTTCATTTCGAGGAGGATTTATATTTATCAAAGGCCTGTTTAATTATTTTGGGAAATGTAACAAGCTTAACTGCCTTGGTTTGCTTTCTCTCATTTTGGTTTCTCTACATGGCTATTAGCATAAGCTCTTCCCCCCTCCGGTTAGCTAGTCTGGAAGCAGGAGGATATATACGCTCATGAAATGAAGTCTCTCTACCTTTCATTTAGAAAGTGGAAGATTGTTAGTCTTTTTCTACCCATTTTCAGACTAGCCTTGAAGCGTCCTTCATGAGGTTATGGATGAAACTGACAGGGTCTGCTCTTTTTTATATCATTAAGCACTGTGAGACTTGTATAATAGAAGGCTAGGACTGTTGCTGTGTCAGCTCAGAAGGAATGAAACTTCAAGGTGGCCCTGAGTCATGAGAGGTAAAGACCAGAGAGCCCTTGACAGTTACTCAGTCACATTGAGGGAGATAACTTTCTGAAGAGTACATTAGAGCATTAGTTCTCTCTCTAATGTTCCTCAACTGTTGGGTCAGCCAGTGTGTGTTACAATTTGTAATAGTAGTAAAAATAATAATATTAGTAAAATAAAATAATTTTTATTTATGTGTAGATTATTAATATTAAATTAATGCACACACATATATATATATATATATATATATATATATATATATATATATATATATATATATATATATATATATATATATATATTTTTTTTTTTTTTTTTTTTTTTTTTTTTTTGCATATATGCATATAAATTATTTTTCCATGTGTTCCACTTCTGCTGTTAAGCATTTACTGTAATTTTTAATTATTATTTAATAATAAAAGTAGTATTGAAATTGATAAAATAATATTTATTTATTAACATTAAAAGTAATAATAAAAGTAATAAAGCAATTTTTATTGATGTATTGATGTTAAAGTAATTCTTAATAAGTAAAATTGCAAATAATCTAAAATTATTCATAATAATGTGATGCATATATAAATTATTGATAGATAAATAAAAGTATGTAAAATAATAATTATAAATGAAATGAAAACGAATAGTTCAATAATTATCATTTAAATAATTTTGCATTATATGTAAGCCTATACAATTCATGGTCGTTTTGATAACATTTTATTTACGTCTGATTTATTAATAATAATTTGATGCATAAATTATTGTTCCATGCGTTCCACTTCTGCTAAGCATTTAATCATTATTTAATAATGAAAGTAGTATTAAAATTAATAAATAAATTATTATATAAATTGACACATTTATCATTGACACATTGATTATATCAATCAATAATTTATAAATGCATCAATTATATATATATATATATATATATATATATATATATATATATATATATATTCCACTTCTGCTATTTACATTATTTATTAATAATAAAAGTAATAATAAAATTAAAGCAATTTTTATTTATGTATTTAAAGTAATTTTTAATAAGTAAAACTGCAACTAGTCTAAAATGATTAATAATAAATTGATGCATATATAAATTATTTATAAATAAATGTATGTAAAATAATAATTATAAATTTAAAAAAAAGGAAAATGAATAGTTTAATAATTATCATTTAAATAATTTTGCATTATATGTAAACCTACAATTCATGGTCATTTTAATAAATTTTAATGTTTAGTTTTAAGAACCTTTTTGTTTAATTTGATCATGATTTTGGGTCTCCACTTGATTTTCCAAGTAAAATATAAAACAAGAACCCAATAAAAACCACTGCATTAAGAAATAGTCATTCATAGGTCAGGTCATTAAAACTTTCATCCTTTAGGCTATAGCCATACTTTTTTATAATATATATATTTGCATTTCAGCATTCCGTCTTATTTTAAATCTGCTGAACTTATAATGCATGTATATTATGTTATATTCTGGACTGCCTGTGGGTGATGAGTCCTTACCTGCACCGAAATGGCTTTATGAATATCAATATGAATGACCATCGTCAGAGCTCCCCCTGGCTGGCTATTTATTATTATTCACGTGATTCGTACCTCACAGCGAGACTTAAAAGAGACTCATCCATCATAATGCCTGGAACTCATTGAAGAAGGAAAAGGGACACTGACGAATTGCTCCATTATGTAGTTTCTGTGTATAAGCACCAAATTGCTTAACTGTTAAAATGAGTTAACCATATTTTTAGAGAAGCAATTGTTGAAAAAAGGTTATCAAGAGGTTGGATAATCTTCTCCGTGTCTGCAGACAACGGATCTTTGTGTTCTTGCCCTCTCATATCTCAGTCCTTCTAAAGTCCCAGGAAAGCAGTAGGCGAATGGCGTGACTCTGGTGGTGTAATTGCTGATGTTATCATGACATGATAAGGGACTGACCATGGTTCCGCCCATGCCTGATGCACTCACCGGCCAGCAGTCATCAGAGAGACAGAGTACCTGTACACTGAAGCGCTGCACTCACTACAGACTTCCTCCAGCAGTGTTTATGCGGCACTAACGTCCCCCGCTGCTGATCCAGACGCACCTGCCGAGACGCCTCACGTCAAACCGACCTGCAGAGCTATTTGCGGAAACAGCTAATGTTTGTAAAATGTGCAAGATACACGTTTTCATTCCTACGTCAGGGTGCAGGTGGCCATTTTTCATTTTGACATGATAGAATTCTGCTCGGCGTAAAAATGCTGTCTGTTAAACAGGCCTTTGATTCATTTAGCGTGGGACAGGATGTTGGAGTATGAATGTTTTAAATTGTAATTTACGATCACAGACAAGTCCATCTAACACATCTGACAAGGCCAGCATTGGTGAACTGTGACAGAAGATGCGGCTTGTAAGTTACAGGTTCAGCTGGCTGGCAGGACCTTATACCTGTGCTTTTTTCCTATGAAATATGAGCCACTGTGTCTATGAAGGAAGGCAGAGCAGGCTGAAAAGGAAAAGAACAAATCTGTGCAGAATAGGAAATGATTATATAAATTATTTAAAAATAGAAGTGCCAACCGGTGCGTATTTATTTTAAAAAGTCATTTTTCCTTGGTGCAGAAATAGAAAAGAATTGGATGATTTTATTTCAAAAGATGTTTGGTGTTGGGTATATATTTGATAACACATATTATATAAAATATTACACATATTATTAAAACTCGAATTCCGGAAAGATTGGGAGTTTTGAATTTGAATAAAATGAAATCTAAAAGACTTTCAAATCACATGAGCCAATATTTTATTCACAATAGAACATAGATAACAGCAGATGTTTAAACTGAGAAATTTTACAGTTTTATGCACAAAATGAGCTCATTTCAAATTTGATGCCTGCTACAGGTCTCAAAATAGTTGGGATGGGGGCATGTTTACCATGGTGTAGCATCTCCTCTTCTTTTCAAAACAGTTTGAAGATGTCTGGACATCGAGGTAATGAGTTTCTGGAGTTTTGGTGTTGGAATTTGGTCCTGAACTGAACGCTGATAACACGCTAGAAGGTCTCCCTCCTCTTTAGCCTGGAGGACACGTGTCCATGAATGTCAAATTTGGACTCGTCTGACTAAAGAACACTTTTCCACTTTGAAACAGTCCATTTTAAATAAGCTTTGGCCCAAAGGACATGACGGCGCTTCTGGACCATGTTCACATATGACTTCCTTTTTGCATAATAGAGCTTTAGTTGGCATCTGCAGATGGCACGGCGGATTGTGTTTACCGACAGTGGTTTCTGGAAGTATTCCTGGGCCCATTTAGCAATGTTATTGACACAGTCATGCCGATAAGTGATGCAGTGTCGTCTGAAGGCCCTTGACGTTGGGGAACATTGTTTTCCACAAACTTTTTACGCAGATTGGAGAGCCTCTGCCCATCTTTACTCTAAGAGACTGGTCTTCTAAGACATCCCTTTTATAGCTAATCATATTACAGACCTGATGTCAGTTAACTTAATTAGTTGCTAGATGTTCTCCCAGCTGAATATTTTCAAAATTTCTTGCTTTTTCAGCCATTTGTTGCCCCTGTGCCAACTTTTTTGAGACCTGTAGCAGGCATCAAATTTGAAATGAGCTCATTTAGTGGATAAAAGTGTAAAATTTCTCAGTTTAAACATTTGTTATGTTATCTATGTTCTATTGATTAACTTGTACTAAAATAACTAAAACTAAAACTAAATAAAAATTAATAAAAACTATATAGACATATTTTTAAAAATATTCAAACTATTAAATTTTTTTTAATAGTATCTCAATTATTCTAAAACAACATTGGTATATATTTGATATAATGTGTTGTCAAATATACATACATTTGTTATATAATATATCTGAATAAGTGCTGATATATATTATATAATATATATTTTATATCATAGCACAACATAGTATACATTTTATATAGTATATTTATGTTTAATGTTAATTTATGTTAATTTATGTTAATTATGTTAATTTATTCAGTTATTTCATTTATTACATTAATTAATTTTGTGCCATGATGGAAAGATTAATGCAATTAAGTCTCCTGACCGGTTCATTAATTAAGTTGTGAGGAGTTTTTCTACCATCAGAGCAATTCATGCTTGAAATACCAAGTAAATGCAAAACATTTGCAAACTTACCTCATCAAAGAACAATTAATCTTAGGTTAATTAATCTTAGATTCATTATTTGGTATGTCATGTAATTAATTCAACTAAAATATATAATTTCAGATTTTATATTTGTACCCCCCCCCCCCCCCTTTTTTTTTTTTTTTGCCTGCATGATATTTCATATTACTTCCATAACAATACAACAACACAGCTTCTGTGAATGATGCCACTTCTCACCTTTGACCGACTGGACACAGAATATGTTCATGCTTATTTAAAGAATAACTGTTCTGACAGGCCTGCAAGTCATTTATAATTATGGCTCTTTTTTAGGGAGCAAGAGTGCAGAACTCAGCCAAGAACCTGGGAGTGAGAGACCGCACTCCGTCAACAGTGCCAAGGTAACCAGAGCGGCCCTCACACCACTTTCCTCAGTGACTATACACACACACACACACACACACACACACACACATCATTTCAGTCCCCTCACATTCACACTGTGGTTTTCACTAACCTTTCACAAAATGTGCATGAAATCATTTTAGACCTAAATGCCACGGTTCAAAGATTTACACATTTCAGAAAATTGTTTAGGCCTCCAGAATTATTAGAGCACTATACTGATCTGCCTCAAACATTCTGATGAGGCGTTTGCTGTAAACCTCTAAAGCCTGGGACACACCAAACCAACATCAAAGACTGACTGTCTCCTCTCGTCAGCTGCGTCTCGGCCAATAAGCTGCGCTTGAACACACCAAAAGGACTACTGGCGACTGTCAACTAGCATGTGTATTCTGTGCCTGCGTGCAAGGAAATTACCGTCAATATCAGCAGGTATCAGTAGTCTGTTTTCGTCATTCAAAAATGGAAACAAAATTAAGACTGCAGATATACAAACCGTAAACAAAGCAGTGTTTGCTTACCATTTTAAATATCAATCATGCTGAGCACTTTCTTCATTCCAGTCGGCTCATGTTATTATGAAAATATTCACACATTTGAATGCTCAGGTAAAATGACAAAATTATAACAGCCTTCTATCTGTACTGTCTTGACTTTTATTCTCGTGCACTGAACAGCCAATCAAAGCTCTCTCTCAACGGTCTGACTAGAGCCAAAAACTAAGCCAACCGACGCTCAAAAACGGCCCGACATTGCCCAATGGCTGACCGATGGCTTTTTGTGTCTTGGGCTTTAAGTGTTTAGAACAAATGTGGGTGAGTAAATGATGACAGAATTTCCAAATGATGACTGAGACTACAAATATTCTACCTGAGATTGAGATTTTAATCTAACAACTGGGGGCTCGTCCGGGATATTCCCAAGAAACACTTGTTTTTGTAAGTAATTTTACCTTTAGGTGGGCTGTTTTTAGGTCTACTTTTAAAATGTAAGTTTAAGGTTAAATGTAAGGTTTGAAAATCTCCCTGACTCCATGACTGAATGTTAAGCATTTAAAATACAATGTCATCATTGTAATATTTGCATAATGAATTGTGATTGGGCTTCTTTGTTGCATCTGTTTGCAAACTGAATTGTGAAAATGCCTAAAACCTACAATGGAAAAAGTGGTTACCTGCAATTGTTACCTTATGTACCTAATGTTTTTTTACCTGATTTAACCCATAAAAAATGTATAAATTAATGTATTTAGGTTGATTCAACAATATTAAATAATATTTTTGAATAAAAATAGTTCATTTAGATCATTTTTACTTTTTCTTTCAGTGTATAGCTTACCCACAGCTACTATATAACACTATTATTTGCTGCTTTGCAAGGGCTGGTATTTCTTTCCGAAAATGCAAATCTAGTAATAAGTGGCCCACTGTTTTAATGGAGACAGAAACTCAGGAACAGTTCGGCATTTATTCTTCAAATAAACCCCTGCAGTATAGCTATATAAAAAAACAAAAGACAGCATTCTTGCAAATGTGTGCATTATGTTGTTTTCATCTATATACAATGAAATTGAACAGAAACCTGCTGGGTATTAAATTCACAAAACATTCTTCAACATAAAGTGCACGTCCTCTATTAGAACAGCCATCACAATACCGCAGGTGTGTGTGTGTGTGTGTGTGTGTGTGTGTGTGTGTGTGTGTGTGTGTGTGTGTGTGTGTGTGTGTGTGTGTGAGTGTGTGTGAAAGAGAGAGAACATGCATGGGAGCCAAACTATATTTCCTGCAGGAAAATAGAATGAAGCACATTAAAAAGCAGACTTACTCATTCTCTCTCAGCAGGTTGAAAACTCCAGTGTAAACTCTAATCTGTCACAGTCACTTGAGGTCCATAGGGAGATGTACTGTAGCGTGACCCTCAAGACAATGACTCATAGCTTTTCATGGCGTACTGCATGTGATCATTGCTGCGTGGCTTATGGTTTATTTGGCATATAACAAATGCTGCCTAAATTCAAGAATTTGCATTTTACCTTTTTGAAATTCACCACAGCTCAGAAGGAAAGTTATTAGCTTGTTTATTCCACAAATCTAAGTGTATGTGCTGACTGTTTTACATCATTTACACTAGCAAGTTGCTTTTTAAAACAGAGGATAATAAAATAAATGACAAATATAGCATTACATCATGTCTTAACTAGGCACACCGTGACAGTCTGTTCACACTGTATGAGAAAATGCAACGTGACATAATCATAGCCAATTAGAACATTGCTGCCATGTGGAGCAAAGAAATTACACTTTGTTTTTTCAGAAATTAATACTTTTATTCAGTGAGGATGCATTAAATTGATTAATAAAAAAACATTGATAATAGGTTTTTTTTCAAATAAATGCTTTTCTTTGAACTTTGTATTCATCAAAGTATCCTGAAAAAATATTATATATATATATATTTCCGTTATAGATTTGTGCAAATATTTTCTAAATGCTAATAAAAAAAAACTATTGCGAAATGATGGCGTTTCCATTAACTGCTGTCATGCGACTAAAACGTATTTTTTTCCTCTCGCGATATGTCACTCCAAAAATAATGGCACCGGATGTTAGTAAAGTAGGTTTAAGTATATTGCAGTCACTACACTAGCCATTAAAGGTGCCCTTGATTCAAAAATTGAATTTACCTTGGCATAGTTGAATAACAAGAGTTCAGTACATGGAAAAGACATACAGTGAGTCTCAAACCCCATCGTTTCCTCCTTCTTATATAAATCTCATTTGTTTAAACGACCTCCGAAGAACAGGCGAATCTCAACATAACACCGACTGTTACGTAACAGTCGGGGTGTACGCCCCAATATTTGCATAATGCCAGCCCATGATGTTCCCAACATTATAAAAGGCAGTAGACAAGGGCAGCCAGTTAACGTCTGAAGCTGCACACAGCCGAATCATCAGACTAGGTAAGCAAGAACAACAGCGAAAAATGGCAGATGGAGCAATAATAACTGACATAATCCATGATAGCATGATATTTTTACTGATATTTGTAAATTGTCTTTCTAAAAGTTTAGTTAGCATGTTGCTAATGTACTGTTAAATAAGGTTAAAGTTACCATCGTTTCTTACTGTATTCACGGAGACAAGAGCCGTCGCTATTTTCATTTTTTAAACACTTGCAGTCTGTATAATGCATAAACACAACTTCATTCTTTATAAATCTCTCCAACAGTGTAGCATTAGCCGTTAGCCACAGAGCATATAGCCTCAAACTCATACAGAATCAAACGTAAACATCAAAATAAATACTTTACTCACATAATTCGAAGCATGCATGCAGCATGCATGACGAACATCTTGTAAAGATCCATTTGAGGGTTATATTAGCTGTGTGAACTTTGTAAATGCTCTGTAATATAGTCGACAGCTGGTGTGGCAGGGAGCATGCGATTTAAGGGGGCGGCGCTGAGTATAAATCAGTGCATTGTTAATGATGCCCCCAAAATAGGCAGTTAAAAAAATTAATTTAAAAAAATCTATGGGGTATTTTGAGCTGAAACTTCACAGACACAACTTCACAGACACCTTAGACTTATATTACATCTTGTGAAAGAACGTTCTTGGGCACCTTTAATGGCCCTTTATAGCCCCTTATACATGGAAGCGGCCACGTATGAGATGTTTCTGGGTGTTTCTCCCTCATTTCTGCTTTGAGGTCTTGATAAATTGTGGCATTTCTTTGTTGTTTAGAATCCAGTATTCCCGTAATTATTTTGTCTTTTATGAGTTTAATGAAGAGCTCTGTCTCATCTTCTGTCCAAACATACCATGCCAACTTTAAAGAATGATATGCTTTTACGTACACCAGGTGACCTGCAGTTTTGCGGAATATTCTTTTAAATTCCCTGAAAAACCACCTCATGTGACCGTAAAAACTTTTTTTTTTTTTTTTCCATTGGGTGTATTTTCAATTTGCAATTTCAATTTGCACAATTTGAAGGGTAATGGAAACACAGTTATTGTTTTTACTGTATTTTCAACATTGATAATAATATGTTTCAGCATATTAGAATGATTTCTGAAGGATCATGTGACACTGAAGACTGGAGTAATGATGCTGAAAACTTTCATCACAGGAATAAATTATATTTTAAAATACATTAATAATTGTTTTAATTAATTTAATTGTAATAATAATTCACAATATTAGTTTTTAGTGTATTTTGGATCAAATAAAAGCATAAAAAAGCATAAGAGACTACTTTCAAAATCATATAATCTTCCTGACCTTCAAATTTTAAAAGGTACTGTGGTACATGGTGGTTTTCCATGTTTTATGGGGACATTCCGTAGACGTAATGATTTTTATACTTTTTTATACAAGCTATACATCGATCAGGCATAACATTATGACCACCTTCCTAATATTCCTAATGTCCTAATGTTGCTCCGTGGTCCAGTTCTGATGCTCACATGCACACTGTTGGTGCTTTCGGCGGTGGACAGAGGTCAGCATGGGCACCCTGACTGGTCTGTGGCTATGCAGCCCCATATGCAACAAACTGCGATGCACTGTGTATTCTGACACCTTTCTATCAGAACCAGCATTAACTTCTTGAGCAATTTGAGCTACTGTAGCTCATCTGTTGGATCGGACCACACGGGCCAGTCTTCGCTCCCCACTTGCACCAGTGAGCCTTGGCCGCACATGACCTTGTCGCAGGTTCACCACTGCTCCTTCCTTGGACCACTTTTGATAGATACTGACCACTGCAGACCGGGAACACCCCACAAGAGCTGCCGTTTTGGAGATGCTCTGACCCAGTCATCAGTCAAACTCGCTCAAATCCTTACGCTTGCCCATTTTTCCTGCTTCTAACACATCAACTTTGAGGACAAAATGTTCACTTGCTGCCTAATATATGCCACCCACTAACAGGTGCTGTGATGAAGAGATAATCAGTGTTGTTCACTTCATCTGTCAGTGGTCATAATGTTATGCCTGATCAGTGTATATTCTATCCCCTAACCCCAAATCTACCCATCACAGAAAACTTTCTGCATTTTTAAACTTGCAAAAAACACCTAGTATGATTTATAAGCTGCTTTCCTCATGCGGACCAAAAAATGTCCCCACAAGGTCAAAGATTTCTGGTATTGCCATCGTTTTAGGGACATTTTGTCCCCATAGCGTAGGGAATACCTGAAACACACACACATTTAATATGTGATTTTAATATATTTTTAAAATTCTGTTAACAGATTGTACAAACTGTGTCAGCCTCCACCTCCTGATGGCAACCCCTAAACCAGTGTCTTCAACAGATCTGGACCAGCCCTGGTTCAACTCCAGACGACACAAACATACACTGTCCAAGTAAAGAGACTGTCTGGACGTCCAGCCTCTCTCCTGCTCAAAGGCATCTGTCACCTCTCAAGGGTTCACATCGTAATATCTATTGACTTTTGTTATAGCTTTTTTAAGGCACCATTTTTTTATTTCTTGCTTTGCTACACCGCATCTCATTCTAGACCGAAGATCAAACAAACAGGATGTCTGATCTCGCAGCTGCTGTCAAGTCATTCACATCAATAGAGTGTCAATCACAATGTCTGTTTCAAATAACTTTTTTCCTTATGTAAAAGAATTTGCACAGTGCTTTAGTCTTGTGTGTTAAGGCGTAACTGTTGTTTATAGTTCCTTTTTGGGCATAGCATCCAAAAGCCTCATTGTAACTGTATGTGCATTTTTTTATTTCATCTATTCTCATATACATCTTCGACATATGTATAGGTTTAGCTTTCACATTATTAGGTTTCAACTCTTGAAGGTTGTTTAGAGTTTATTAACACCATAGTTCATTAAGCTACATGTTGCAGTCTCAGTGAATCTAGATACAGTACTGGAAAGTTCATACGACATGGTCATCAGTGTTATAGGTTTATATACTTGTCACACTTACATAGGTATATAAATGATTTTGTCTCGCCACAATTAAAATATTCAGCACTCAGGAGTTATTGTGTTACATGTTATATTAGTGTTGCTTAAAATAACAAATTAATCAGTCTATGCAATAGTGAGAAAACGCTCTAAACAGGAATTGTTTATTAACTCCATAAGTTCCATTTTGAGAAACGGAAGATATTTTTATGTTATACAATGCATCTTTGAATTACACATACTCTTGATAAAAGCAGCCAGAAGGGAACATACATTCATGTGAAGATATTACTGTAAAAATGTTACTGTTAAAAAAAATTATTTATTTTGTCATAAAACTAACCCATTTTGAGATTTTTCCAAATACATGTATCTTATTTTTAACCTTAAAACAGGTTGATTTCCCCATTGTAATAATTCCCAAATAAATTGTAATGTCAAATTGTAATTCATTTCAAATAAAAACGTTTAAAAGCAAATGCAATCATATTTCATGTTTATATATATATATATATATATATATATATATATATATATATATATATATATATATATATATATAGATATAGATATAGATATATGTGCACCAGAAAACATGGAGGGAAGCACTTTTGAGTACCAACATTTTTGAGAACCGGTTCACAGGAACACGTTTACTTACTGGAGTAGGATTTTTCTCTATCTCTGGTAAGATAGCAATCATGATGATAAGTGTGTTCTTTAAATATTAGGTGTTCGGCACACATGTGATTCGTGGATTAAGTGCTAAATTTAACCATCATAGAGTCAAAGTTTATCTTTTTTCCGTGTTTTGTCTGGCCAGTTACACTGTAAAAAAAATCCCATTGTTTCTACGGAAAAATACCGGCAGCTGTGGTTACCAGAACAATACTGTAAAAATGACATCAAACCGTAAACATACTTACGGAGTTACATGTGAATTTTACATTTTAAATATGTATATTTAACATTGGATTTCAGTACACTGTAAAAAAAATACCAGTAAAATTTACCGTAAAATAACATATTTCATTAACTGATATAATGTTAATTTACCAGCCTAATGAAGTATTAATATCTGTTTTGTATCTTTATAATACACTGACAGTCACCAAACACAGTGGTGATAAGAGTCACATGATGAATCAAAGTTCATCACAAGCAGATTTTCCACAAGCTGAGAAGGACAACACTGACATATAGAAGGTGCACACAGTGTCATTCACACACACGCTAAACACCATCATGGTAACATGCATGAAATTTTAAAAATGCAATAAACATTAATTTAACAACATTAGATGTAACATAAAACCCTAATGTACATAACTGATTAGAAATAAATGAGAAAAACTAAGAAGAAACAGAGTTATTTCAATGAAAATATATCAATGTGAAGTGTCACGCAGGGAATTGTGGGAATGTCAATTTACGGTTTTTCACTGTAAATTTTACAATGAATTGTTATTTTTCACTTTCAAAAACTGTGAATTTAATGGTATTTTACCGTAAAATTACATTAAATGTACCGTTAGATCTATTACAGTTATTCACCGTATATAGTACGGAAACTTTCTGTAAACCAACAGTTTTTCACCGCAGCATTTTTACAGTCTTTTACTGTTAAAATCACGGTAATTTTTTACAGTGTAACACATTCAAATGATTTTAAAAGCGGAAGAAAAGACGAAAATCTGTTATCTGGGGGCACAGCCTTATTCTTTTACATTGTGGAACTGTGACTGTAAATATTTATGCAAAAGACTTTAACAGTGATTTTGATTTAAAATTTTTCTCTCTCTAGTGAATGTATTTAGTCTGCATTTGACAGTATGCATGTGCTGAGTGCACACAAACTCCCAGCTGCTTTATTGTGCTGTGCTATCATCCATCAAATGTGCAGCTGGTATCAGACCAGTTAAAGTCTTCAGGAATCTCACTAATGGCCTCTGCATGTAGGCAACTGTCTTTGACAAACATTGTTTACCTGTCATAATTTCCCCAGGCACACTGTCACTTGCGGTTTTAATGGAGTAAATAGTTTCCAGATGTTCTGTAATAACTTAAATAGTGACAATAATGGACTTAGTAGATACCTATGTTTATATTACAACTTCTTTAAAAATTATTTACTAATATTATTTAATATTTTTTCTGATCCCTAACATCACATCTTGTCAGTGCATATAAGTGCCAGTGCAGAACACTTTCAAAAAAGGCCAAAATAAATTATAAATTAAAACCATTATGAAAAGACATAACTGATCACAATTATAATTACATTATAATGCAATTATATTTTACCAAAGTCCCTTTAAGACAAGTCATTTCACTCGGCGGCCATCTTTGAAACGCCTCTCGGGCATCCTGGGCATCATGCAATCTCTTTGAATGGGGAAACAACAAATTCTCCAAAACTGTTCGCCAACCTTACGATTAAATTTCATATTTGAAATCACCAATGAAATCTAACAACAACCGGCTCATAAATTTAGTTTCTAAACACTCAAATCATGACAAAAAAAAAATATTTTTCAGGCTGGATCAAGCTAATGCGCAGACCTAAATGTGCGTCTCTTAGGAGGAGCGCGTCTGACTGTTTCTATAGAAACCGGTAACGGCCGCTGAAGTGACGCGAAGTCTTTACCAGTCGGCGATTGGCTCTTATTTAGAAGGCGGGAATTATTCCGCCATATTGCGTGTTACACTTTCTCCCATTCAAAACAATACGAGTGAGACGTCTTGTGTTATTCTATTGTCTTTGATTTTACTAAGCAAATCAAAAGCCTCTTGCTAGAAAGATATCATACCTGACATAACATTAATGGGAAATATGCAGGTGAATGCATGTTCATGTCAATGCTGTATTGACCAATCAGAAGCCAGCTCCGTAACTATTATTCAAGACAGAATGCGTTTTTGCAGTCAGCTGCGCTGCTTTTCCATTGGTTTTCTATGTGAACATGACAGTTCTAAAGTTAAAGGGGTCATATGATGCTTTTTAATGTTCTTACACCGTCTACACCAGACGCGACTTTTATCGCATTGCATCGCGCCATGCCGCAACAGCTAAAAGCTGTCTACACTGAACGCAACAAGCCGACCGTTGCAAAGGACTTGAAATACGTCAGAAATAGAACGGGAATCTTTTTACTGTCAGGAATTTGTCACATCGCGCCGCATCAAGTGTAGACAATATCACGGATTATAATGGGTTCTATTGTCTTTTGACGCGCCGCGTCGCGCCGCTTGCATCCAGTGTAGATAGGTGTTAAAGGGATAGTTCCCTCCAAAATGAAAATTATAATTTACTCACCCTCATGTCGTTCCACACCCATAAGACTTTTGTTCATCTTCAGAACACAAATGAAGATATTTTTAAATAAATCTGAGTGATTTCTGTCCCTCCATTGACAGCTACGCTACTACTACTTTAACGCTTCAAAAATTTCATAAAGCTATCATAAAACTAATCCAAATGAATTGAGTGGTTTAGTCCAAATTTTCTGGAGAGACATGATCACTTTATATGATGAACAGATTGAATTTAGGCTTTTATTTACATAAAAACTATGATCAACAAACATAAACAGAAGCTCAACCGAACCTGCTTAATGCGGGAGAACAAACCTTTTGTTGATGAAAGCCTAAATTAAATCTGTTCAGCGTATAAAGCGATCATGTCTCTTCAGAAAATTTGGACTAAACCACTCAATTCATATGGATTAGTTATATGATCGTTTTGTGAACTTTTTGAAATGTCAAAGTGCTAGTTGCGTAGCTGTCTATGGAGGAACAGAAATCCCTCCAATTTCATTAAAAATAGCTACCTTAATTTATGTTCCGAAGATGAAGATGGTGAGTAAATGATGACGGAATTTTCTATTTTGGGTAAACTGACTCTTTAATGTTCCTTTTAATCTTGCGATTGGTAAGGGGTGTTACATTTCCGACACACACTGGAGGTATTTGGCCAATCAGATCACTCTGGGCTTTTCAGAAGGCGGGGCTTTGTAGAAATCAGCGCGTTTCAGGCAGACTGGGAATAGAGGTATTCTGCAATAATGTACAGTATGTGTAAAATAATATTTTTTGAGCATTAAATCATGTTAACCTGTTCTATTACACCAATAAATAAAATAATGAACTTTATAGCATCATATATGATCCCATTGTAGAATGAAATGTTGTTGATGTAGGCTTAACCATACTACTGAAACTTGAATAGGTAAGCAATATAACACATTGTAAGTGTGGATTCATTTATACAAGATTAGGCTGTAATAAGGCACGATAAACCCATAAAGGAATCATTTATAATGCATTATACATAAGTTTCATAGAAATTATACGTGCATATGAATTTAATGTCACTTACTCTATGTAAACAACGAGGGCGGGTCGCTCAGACCTGAACAGCCAATGAATAGACATCGATCTAAGGTGTAATCTTTTTCATTGGTTTTAAGAAGAAGCCGTAGCCAGCTACTCTGCCGAGACCGGAGGAGGGATAGTCCCACCAGATAGTGCCCAAACCGAGTGAGGACGCAAACCACTTTCAGCATGTGCTGGAGCAGCAGACGAGCTCTCAGCGCTGGATCTCCGCTCACTTCCCGCTAGAGATCCGTCCGCAGTCCCGCACGTTTGAAGATGCTTGGCGATATTTAACGATATCTAAACCATTTGCTGTTTAATGCAACGCATTCTCATGGCGTCTGTACAGCAGTCAAGAATTCAGTCATACCTGGAGAAGAATAAAATCGGACCCTTGTTTGAGGTATGCTACAACTTTTTCACAAAAGATGTTCGTAAGGCACCTCGGGATTTTGCTGCATTGTAAATGAATGAAACAGGAGCTACTTGAGTCTGCTTGAACGCAGATTTAGATGTGAATTAGAGTTGAATTGTAAGTGAATGATGATGGCACAGGACATTTTAGGAACATATTATTTCATTTGAGTTCGTTTGAATTGGGAAGTGTAAGCGGGGTGTTTGTGCTTATGAGTGCAGAGAATCCTGCGTTCAACTCACCTTCATTCATTCAATTAATCTGTTGGAAAATAGAGATGTTGGACGTGATTTGTTGTACTGAAACAATCGGCTCTCATTATTGCCTACTCTATAAATCATCTGAAGGAATGTGATAGAAGATGTTTCTGCTGACTGGACGATTTCTAGTATCCCAAACTGGTGCTATTGTTTCTTCTATCAAGATTTTCGTATTTAAATATACTGTATTCGGGAAAGCCAGGTTCCAGCTCCCTTCTTATGATATTTACTTAAATTTGTATTGTATAGTTAGTGTATTTTGGCTCATCTAATGAATACTGCACTGTAAATACTGTACAGAAGATATGGGAATGCTGTAACACGGGGTGAGTTGTAATGCCAGATTGAAATGAACTACAAATGGTAACATTCCTAACATACAAGACCCTTATGAAATGACAACAGAAGTTGTAAGACTCTGTAATTTTTTTTTTTTTTTTTTTTTAGGATTTACAGGACCAAAACAAATTTTGAGGTAACGTTTAAAAAAAAAATAGAAATATAATGAGAGGGTTGTAACACTTTCTAATGTAGCTACTACTTTCTAGTGGGATCCACAAAGACTGCACAAAATAGGCTTATATTATATTGAAACAAAATTATGGTCATAATAATATTATTTTTTAAAGTCATTTTAATACAAATCTTTTGTTTCGAATCAGTGGCTCGGAGCATGTATCAAACTGCCATAGTCACGTGATTTCAGTAAACGAGGCTTCGTTATGTCTGCATTTATTGTGTGTTTCGAAATTTCAATGGTTCACGTGACTTTGGCAGTTTGATACGCGTTTCGTAAAGCTTCGAAGCTTCATGAAGCAGTGTTTTGAAATCGAACATTACTAGATATTGTTGAATAAAGTCGTTATTTTGTTTTTTTGGCACACAAAAAGTATTATCCTCGCTTCATAACATTAAGGTTGAACCACTGTAGTCACATGAACAGTTTTAAATATATCTTTAGTAGCTTTTTGGGCATTTTGAAGTGTTAATTATCTTGCTGTCAATGGAGGCCTCACTGAGCCATCGGATTTCATCAAAAATATCTTAATTGGTGTTCTGAAGATGAACGAAGGTCTTAAGGGTATGGAACGACATGAGGGTGAGTAATAAATTACTGAATTTTCATTTTTGGGTGAACTAACCCCAGTATTAGACTATACGCATAGTGTATATTATACTGTAGCTGGCCAATATGTCTGAAACAATAGAAACTGGACACACCAGTCACCTTGAGAAAAATAAATTTTCTGCTCCACACCATAATGAACTAAAATAGCGTTGTCATCCACCACCGCTATTACCTCCATGAGGCATCTGTAGTAAGAGGCACAGTCTATACGAGTCAAACTGCTGATGTATCAACTGTCTTGTAGCAGGGACTGTGTGCATGGGCTGAATATTAAACAGCAATAAAGCTAAAAGCAGCGCGTGTGTGACCTAGTACCATGGACAGCGGCGCCGCGCAGAGATCTGCCACATGAACGCGTTTCCCCTTGGGGCGAGCGCTGTGAGTGGGCTGTTGCGCGAGTGCCTGTTTCTTCCTCTTTGTCGCTTTTAAATTGTTTAGTTTTGGAGTAGGCTATTTCATATCTGAGAATTGTTTAGGCGAATGAATAGTCTCTTGAAATTGGTCTGACAAGTCCTGCTAAATATAATAACACATTACATTACAGTCTACACATATACATGTTTGTAATGAATGTAATTGAAAGATTAGATTAGAACGGGGCTAGTTGTCACAAGGGCTGAAGAGGTTTTAACACAAATGTGTATTTTTTATTTTTTATTTATATATATATATATTTTTTTTTTTTTGTGAAAGTTTTTTGAAAGTATTTTTTAACTGAAAGGTTCTCAGGAGTATTTTTTCATAAATGTCAACCTGGAGCAAATTGTCACATGTGTTTTTAATGCTATACATAGACACAATAAATTAATTATAATATTTTGAACCAAAAAAAATGGTTACCTTTACATTTTTTATTTTATTTTATTTTATTTTATTTTATTTTATTTTATTTTATTTTATTTTATTTTCCACCTATCCATCCATTCTCTAAACTACTTGTCCTATGTAGGGCTGCAGTGAGCCATTGGCAGGAATTAATTTAATTTAATTTAATTTAATTTTATTTTATTTAATTTTATTATTTTATTTTATTATTTTTTTACTACTGTTTAAATTTCCCTCAAAAGCATGTAATAGGCTGTTCCATTGTGTCAATTTATCCCATATAGTGCAACAACATGCCTCACTATTATTCAATTTATATACTGTGTTCAATCATTTTATTCATATATGCAATATTTACTGAGTAAAGAGTCTGACAACTTGCCCCATTTGTGCTTGTATGTTAGCATTAGTATTATACACAGATGCTGTAAATTTGAATTTGCACAGCACTTTCATATCCATTCGTACATAACATGTCACAAATATTATCGTATTAAACAGGGATGCCTGTTTTCCCTATCAGAGTTTGCCTCTGTTATTTTATAATGTCACTGCAAACAGCTGATATAGAGCCTCAGTTTGTTTGCACATCATAACTATTATCAGTATCTCTTTCCAGGTGTGTTTGCCTGGTGTGTTTCCACTGTACGCTGTAACTGTGCTCACTATGAACGCTTTGACAGAACAACATAGACATACTGTAAGAAAAAATGATAAATGACCCTTTTTAGCTACTTTACCAGTTCTTGAAAAAAACGAAGTTGACAAGTAAACCTAAATCGAGGCCACTATGAATGCAATATGCATGGGACTGGGGAATAAGCTGATGGCTGTAGCTGCTGCTCACCAAGGCGTAGCAACACAGAACTGTAATATTTTATAGGTCAGTTTTTTTTTCCCCACAGAATTTGGCCACTTATATAAATATTTATGCTTTAAAAGTATTTTTTTCTCTTTTTAAACTGACTTATCACACTAACAAAGACAGAAGAGCAATTTTTAACGTTTTTTTCGACCTTATAGTTTCACTTGAGAATGAGAGTCGACATAGTTAACTGGCGATCAGTCTTCTGGCTGCCCAGAATTAATGAGGAAGTTTTCCTGCAAAGAAAAAAAAAACAAAAATGGAATAAATGTAATAGTGCAGGCAAAACTTGCAGCACGCTTATATGACTTTGAATTAATATAATTAAATCCACCTGCACTAAATTAGCGCTTTGCTTATTTTAATTTTCCAGTAGAGTGACATATTGTGTGGAGGCTGAAGATCGAGATAGCTATGTTGATTAGCTTTAACTGTTTTGCCTGAGTGCATTTTTTTGCATTCATTAGTGAAGAGATATTCTAATTTACATTTTCTTGAGACTTTCCTCGAAAAACCGTCTTCTAATGACACCCAAGATTTGTACTGAGAATTTTTTTTTTATATTCTCATTTCCTTCTATACAGTTTGGTAAGAAAAGATAAATATTGAAGAGTATTTTCAGGTAATAACAAATCTTACACTAAACTTAAGGACATAAAGAGAGAAGGAGACAGCAGGATTCATAGACTAGGTAACTGCCGTGATTATCTGCTCCACTTAGCTGTGATAAGAACAAGTTTGGGGCAGAAACAGGAAAACAGGCTATCAATAGCCAATCAAAGTGGCCGTCTCACAGTGTAATGGTTAGAGGCAGTGCAATAAAGGGAGTAAAATGTTTGTAAAGCAGCAGCATAATTGATCTCTGTTGTGAGAATTGTGCGTTCACCCACAAAATACACTGTAGCTTGAGCAAATGGAGGTTTGATTAGCATACAGTACACACTAATGCATTCAGGCAATAAAACCACAGGCATCAACACAGAAGTCATTTCTGTATTCAGAATATATACAGTTAATATATTTTTCATTGGGCCAGTATGTGTTTTTGTGTGTACTGGAGTATTATTGTTATGGCTGGAGGTTTGATTTGTTGTTGTCACAGACAGTTCTAGTTTTATTTTTAGAAGATTCCTTTCTCTCATAGTGGGGAAAGCATTTTTTATTTAAGAGTTTTGACATTTATTGACTGAGATCATGGCATGGAGGGTTCTTGATAGGGTCTGACCATTCTGTTACATCACATGGGATGAAAATGCAAGATTTATGAGAAAACTATTTTGCTTTTGCCATAAGACCATTCCAATGCATTTCATCCAGAGTCAAGGGTACACATGCCCAGAGTGCATTGCGCAGTTCTAGAAAAGTCATTTCAGTGCATAGAGCAATTTGTGTGGCTCAGTTTCTCAAGGGCTCTATATGAGTATCATAGCCTAGACCTCTCGGAAATAGTGTCAGCTGATGTTCACTGAACTCTAGGTGTGAAGGGACTGGGGGTTAAAGGTTGTTTGGTCATTTCTGCTCATCCAGTTTCTCCCTAGGTTGCTGTACTTGTGTCTTTTTTTGTTATTCTCACAATGGCAGTAAATGATTCATAATTCATTGATACTGCTTCTTTGTTATCTTTGTAATTTTTCCTTTCTAAAAAAAGCCTACTGCTTACAAACGTTCAGATGGAATTGCACACACAGACCAATTAGTCATGTGCGTATCACTGAAAACTGAGACCCACACAGCCTTTGATCACTGGATTTACAGAACTCACTTTTAAGAAGTGTTTTCACAACATTGCATATCTAATCATTTCATGACAAACACAATAATTATTATTTGAATTATGACTCAGTGAGTCATTTAACCATGTATTGCTGTCTTTAAGGCATTTGTCTTTTAAACACATAAAAATGTACAAATTCACATCATTTCATTCAATCTGTAACTGACTACAATTTGTAAGTAATCTACCCAGCAGTGACCACTAGCACTACCACACCCGTAAGACCTTCGTTCATCTTTGGAACACAAATTAAGATATTTTTGATGAAAATCTGAGGTATATAACTCATCCATAGACAGCAATTTAAAGGGTTAGTTTACCCAAAAATGAAAATTCTGTCATTTATTACTTACCCTCATGCCGTTCCACACCTGTAAGACCTTCGTTAATCTTCAGAACACAAATTAAGATATTTTAGTTGAAATCCGATAGCTCCGTGAGGCCTCCATAGGGAGCAATGGACACTTCCTCTCTCAAGATCCATAAAGGTACTAAAAACATGTTTAAATCAGTTCATGTGAGTACAGTGGTTCAATATTAATATTATAAAACGACGAGAATATTTTTGGTGCGCCAAAAAAACAAAATAACGACTTATTTAGTGATGGCCGATTTCAAAACACTGCTTCAGGAAGCATCGGAGCATAAATTAATCAGTGTGTCGAATCATGAATCGGATCGAGTGTCAAACTGCCAATGGCTGAAATCACGTGACTTTGGCGCTCCAAACAGTAGATTCGATACACCGATTAATTTATGATCCGAAGCTTCCTGTAGCAGTGTTTTGAAATCGGCCATCACTAAATAAGTCGTTATTTATTTATTTTTTTGGCGCTCCAAAAATATTTTTGTCGCTTTATAATATTAATATTGAACCACTGTACTCACATGAACCGATTTAAATATATTTTTAGTACCTTTATGGATCTTGAGAGAGGAAGTGTCCATTGCTCCATATGCAGGCCTCACGGAGCCGTAACTAAAATATCTTAATTTGTGTTCTAAAGATTAACAAAGGTCTTACGGGTGTGGAACGACATGAGGGTAAGTAATAAATGACAACATTTTCATTTTTGGGTGAACTAACCCTTTAACCAACACTTTCAAGGTCCAGAAAGGTTCTAAAGACTTTGTTAAAAAAGTTGACGTGATTGCAGTGGTTCAACCTTAATTTTACGAAGAGATGAGAATACTTTTTGTGCGAAAAAACAAAACAAAAATAAGTTTATTCAACAATATCTTCTCTTCTGTGTCATTCTCATACGTTGTTTGCACCCAGTGCTTCCAGGTTCTACATCGGAACGCCGACTCATTATTGTCTGGCTCCTGCATTAGCATTACACGCATGTGTCATGCTACTCACGTGATCAGCTTTGGCCAATACTGAGACGGCATTCGGACGTAAACACAGAAGCCTTCATTGTGCTTACTGCGGCAATTACGTAAGGAATAGAAGATATTGTTGAATAAAGTCGTTATTTTTGTTTTGTTTTACACACAAAAAGTATTCTCATCACTTAATAAAATGAAGGTTGAACCACTGCAGTCACGTTGACTGTTTTAATAATGTCTTTAGTACCTTTCTGGACCTTGAAAGTGGTGATTAAATCGTCTATGGACGAGTCATATACCTCTCTGATTTTGTCAAAAATATCTTAATTTGTGTTCATAAGATGAATAAAGGTCTTACGGGTGTGAAGCGACATGAGGGTGAGTAATTAATGACAGAATTTTCATTTTTGGGTGAACTTACCCTTTAAGGTATAGAATAAGTACAGGCGAACTGTGACGCAGCATGTTTTCATGAGTGAGTCACTGAATGATTCACTCAACTGATTTGCTTAATAACACTAATTCATTCAGAAAAGAAACGGGGATGAAACATTATTTAAAGGGGTCATGAACTGCGTTGTTATTCGTTGAATAAAACGGGAGTCACCGCTAAATGTGTCACTGTTTGATTGACAGCTTCAGCGCGCACTGCTCCAATAATTGCAAAGGGAGCTTTCTTTGATCGCTTTCTTTATATAATTTAATCACCATTAAATAACAGATTATTTTCATCCTACAAAGAGAAACAACGCAAGTTGACGTTTAGTCACTGGTTTGATTTACTGACACACAGACAAAGAACATCTGACTGTACATGAATCATTAATATCAGATCAGGCATTGTAGTTAACACAGTTACTTACATGTTGCATTACTGTCGAGTCCAGGCACTGCACAATATTTTGTGATCCTCAACAGCATGTTTATTGCTTGGTAGCTCAATCTGGTTTAGCACCACGTAGGCCTATGAATCGGTGGGCGGGGCTAAACAGGCAGTGATGAAGTAGGCGTTGATCTTCTTCTGCAGAGGCGGTGCTTGCTGCCCTTTGACGTCATAGATCCCCACTTTGAAAAACCTGCTGGGTCTGGTGTCAATAAAAGCTTTTATTGGACTAACAAGGAAGTTTTCAGTTCTGAAACTTACAGGATATTCTTATAGTGTGAGGACCTCTTATATGTCAAAAGCTCAAGGAAAATTTGATTTCTCAGTTCATCACCCCTTTAATGTTAACTTCTTATTAACTAAATTGCTGTATAAAAGCAACATCACTCACACAATCTTGCTGTTGGTCTGAATATCAACACTTGTGATATTGCTGAATTTATAGCCCAAATGAATAAAAAATGCAATGAAAAAGTGCAGCAACTGTGCAACTGTGAGTTGCAACTGTCATTATGGAGCTCCTCACTGTCCCACAAGTAACAAATTGAATGCTACATCAGCACACAGAATATCGATAAAATCAATTGGCTGAAGAATCATTGCATTTCCTGCTTGTAATTGAAAATGGAACCCACCAAAAGCAATTGAAACCTCAAGAACTGTCCAGTCAGGGTTGGTAAAATTGCCCTGTGTATATCACCCTGAATAATGGAGGTGTATTATAAGTTTCAGCCAAAAAGTTGACATGGGTCTGAGAGCCTATACTTAAGAAGACATCGTTGGGCCATGTATGACAGCAAACCATTTTCTGTCATTCAATAGTCAACCTTTAAATGAGGCAAAATGTGTAGGATGTATAGGTCTTGTTAAGATTTAGCTAATTACAGCAGAGGGGTTGCACACACATCACACAGATCTATACCCTGAGGAGAGACACACACTCACAGCAGGGTTGGATAATGGAGAAGAGAATTCCCTCTCTTGTCTTTATTTATAGAGGTTTCTTGCCGGTCTAGGTACTAATTAACGTTGTAGTGACCTGCAGACATCCAAGGTGTCTGCGCAGCGTGAGCTCCCCACAAACGCCCTGCGTACGAGACAAGCTCACCTGACAGTCTGAAATGGAATAAATACAATATTAAATGAATCCCGTGATAAAATTATGCCAAATGGAACATGTCTGAACATTGTTCCCTTATTAAGAATTCTGATGCCATCCGGATAGGAATGTCTGAGACTACTGTGCATTTTTTTTTCAACAGTGCTTCTCATAAATATTGACCTTCGTCAAACACCAAATCTCGAAAAGTCAAATCTCTCTTTGTGCGGCCTTGTGCTTTATGAATTTAGATTTTTATTCAGCAACTTTCTGGGTAAAATAACAAGTTAGGTGGTTTAAAATTCTAAAATTGAAAATTCTGTCATCATTTACTCACCCTCAAGTTGTTCCAAACCTGTATACATTTCTTTCTACTGCTGATCATATAAGAAGATATTTTGAAGAATGTCAGTAACCATTGACTTTCGTAGTATTTTTTTCCATACTATAGAAGTCAATGTGGCCCATCAAAGGTTTGGTTACCCATATTCTTCAGAAATCATTTGCTCTCTGTGGCTGTACCTCTTCGTTCCTTTCCTCCTCCTCTTTTCTCAAGGGCTGGAACTCATCCAGAACTCTGTCCCAGTCTTCAGTCAGCGTCTCCCTGCTGTGACGTAAGGCATAAATGATGGAATCATAGGAATAATGAGAGTGCAGCCTCTGGCAATGCTGAGCTCTGGTTAAAAACTCAACATATATATATACAGCATGATCAACAGTGGCAACATAAAAATACCTTATTGCATCCATATTGTGTCTAGACAGTCAGGAGACTACAGTGTAAATAGGGCTGCAAAGGGGTGGAACATTTCCAGAAACTTTATCCTCTGATTCCAGTGACCATTTATATAATGTTGTGTAGAAACTGTCCTACATTTGATCTTACGATCATTTTTCAAATGTACTGTATGTAACGTGATTCAGAGAATGAACGTATGAACAAAAAATGTGCGTACGCCTCTCTTCTTCTATGTGAAATCTATAAATCGCAAATGATCTTGAAATTGTGCGCCGCTGAATGGTTTCAGATCTCCACCTTGTAAATGCCCTCTAATTAACGCCCACTAATAATGTCATTAACATATAAAAGAGCACCAGTCAACATCCAAATCCTTTACTTGAGAATGGCGAGCAGCAAGAATTGCTTATATTTCCAAATACCTGCAGTACTCTGACTCTCTGCCATAAGAAAAAGTGTGTGCACTCTAAAAAAATAATATGTAAGATTGCATCAAATTTTTATGACAACTTTGAGTGAATTTATGTTTAACCAACAAGCTAAACTGAGTTAGGAACTTAATAATTTGTAGCATAAACATTAGATTTACACTGATTAATACGTTTTACGTGATTAATTCTTAATTTCAGCATTTATAGAGTGCCTCAGGGATGACGCATTTTTGTAGGCAAAACCCGGAAGCGAGTTAGCATTTTAGAACTTCCGGTTCCAACGCCGTCAAGTCTATGGGTTTTTTGAATGGGTTTTTGCTAAATCGCCTGAAATAAGGTCTGTGGTTAACAAAGCCTCTAAATACTTTCACGTTTTGATCTATGACATAAAACACACCAGTTATATCCCACTTGTGATTTTTTTAAACTTTTACTGTGTCTTAAAATCGGCGGTTGCTAACAAATTGCTAAAAGGGACTACTTCCTTTGGCGGGGACTTTAGACATCATCATTAAAAACGGGACATTTGGACAGAATTTCTCATGAAAAAGTGGATAAGTATTCATAACGGCACAGATCATAATCAGCGAGCATGTTTATAAATAAAGTTGTTTTTTTAAATACAGTTTGAGGAAGCTTGGTGGTGACGAAGTTGATCCGCGACCATGGTGTGCTGTAGTCCGTTTATAGCCTATTGTTAGCCTTTTATATCTGACGACTTTATTTAGGATTCAAAATCTATAAATGTTGCGTTAACTTGTAAAGATTATCTTGATAGACAAAACGTGTTTAAGTGTCATAACCCTTTGTTAAACACAGAGCTTATTTTCTGCGATTTTCCAAAAGTCTAAGGGAAAAATGCATAGGCTTTCAACCGAGGGAACCCGTGCGCCGCTAACTTCCGGGTTGGCCTACAAAAACGCGTCATCCCTGGGGCACTCTATTCTCCTTATCCAGTCCTATGCAAAGCATGCTGGGAACTACAAATCCACTGCCTAATTTACGAAGTTATCAAGTCAATTTCATTAAGTTATTACAACCTAATTTTAACGCATACATTTGAGTTTAAATTTAGATGATATTTCATTGATGTAATGATCAACATTATTATGTCAACAGAACTCTACAAAATAATGTTTGCGACTTAAAAGGTTTAATTAAAACAATAAATTAGAATTTTTAACTTGCAACCATGCATTTATTTAAGTTGTGGTAACAGGTCCCCTGAATTGCTTATTAGAGTGTACATTTGCTTAGAACCTGACGTGACGCTAAGCATTTTTTCCACCATAAAGACCTTTTTTGTTAATATTTACGTTGGCGTGGATGCACATTTTATAAATGAGGCCCAAGGATTCTAGAAATGATCTGTGCTTGTGATGGAGGAATGCACAGTGCATGCAGGGGGTGTGGCCACGATACCTCTGCAGTAAGTAGTGTGCTGTGTGCATGTGATTAAGGAATGCGCAGGGTAGCAATTCAACTGGATTTGCATTAAAACTGGTTGTTTTAACCAAGATTATGCTGCAAGAATTTTTTTCAACTACATTTAAGTTCCATGTTATAGGCTAACCTGCAATTTTGCAAATGTCCAGTTTATTCCCATTAATTCCCATATATTCCTGTTAATTCCAACTTTGAAAATTCCCGGAATTTTGCATCCCTAAATGCAAATAATTAGGGCCCAAGCGAAAATTCGCGCAGGGCCCTCTTGTTCTTCTAAGGATTATT